>NC_140943.1:104487010-105087010 GCF_014529385.1 Adiantum capillus-veneris | reverse complement strand
GGGAGGGATTCCTGTATAGAGAGATTCCTGTGAAGTTCTTGTCAATTTGTAAAAGCACTGCGCTCCGGGTGCGATGGAGACTAAGGTTGCTATCGCAAAGGAGGTGATGCATCTCTGCTCATAGATGTTGCTTGCCCCTCCACTAGATCTAGTTGATTGGGTGAAAGAGATGCTAAGAGGCAGTAGTAGTGCTTCTTAGTGTCTCTTTCATGTGATCAACTAGATCTAGTGGATGGATGAGTAGCATCTATGAGCAGAGACGGATCACCGCCTTTGCAATTGTAGCACCCGTCTCCATTGCACTGGGAGCATAGTGCTTGTCGTCCCTGCTTGTGAGAACATACCTGGAGCATACGTACCTGGAGTGGACGCAATGACGATTAAATACAATGACGCAATGACGCATATAGATAGGAATGGACCAAAATTGTTCAAATACAATGTTTATGGATTTAATAGGTCTCTCTCTCATCCTCACATAGATCATCATAACTTCCTATATCTATATAGAGCTCTCCGTTTAGGCAGATGTCCTCCATTTCATTTTATAGATGCTCTACATGCACCCCATAGAGAGTAGCAGCTTGATGCTCGTCTGAAACCACCTCAGAAGCTTCTGACTGAACATCTTCTCCAATCTCCTCCATTTACGCTGCTGTGATTGGCACGTGGTAGCCCTCATACGTGCGTGCACTATGAGGGGCTACCTCTATGATGTACCACCGGTTTGATGCTGACTTTGTAGGATGAAATATCACTTGCCATAGCCACATAACTTATATGAGAGGTTCCAAGCACATAACTTCTAAAATTGGATGTTAACTATTTACATACTTACTTACTTGTGCACAATGCTCATGCAGTACAAAAATGTCTCCTATGTCGGTCCATTTTTCTCTCAGAATCACATTTTGTCAAAATACCCTTTACACCCTTTACCCGGCGACTTCATTAACCAACCTCTCTCTAAGCACCTAGAAATACACTCCGAACTCCCCCCCTTTACCAAACTAGTCATTTGCTGGCTCAATGCACGCAGCCTTGGCAAACTTCTCTCTAGTAAGAGCTTTTCTTTCCCTCCTCCCTTTCCCCCTCCTTCTTCTCCCCTAACTTAACTTTGGTCGCTCACCCCTTTTTAAGGGAACAACCTTTTTTGCCCCCCCCCCCCCCCCCCCCCCCCCCCCCTCCTCCTTCTCCTCCATTTAATTTTGTCATTATCTTCACCTCTTGGTAGCCTCTTGTAATTGGCACACTAAAAACCCCCTCTCTCTCTCCTTCTCCTCCATTTAATGTTGTCATAATCTTCACCTCTTGGTACCCTCTTGTAATTGGCACACTTAAAACCATCCCTTTTCCCTCTTTAAATCCCCCCCTTCCCTCTTTTTCCTACCCCTTGATAGGGATTATTCTTCCTCTATTAAAGAGGCCTCCTCCCCCTTTAAACTGGGTACCTACCTCCTTGGAATCCCCTCCACCCTTTTGGTGGTTACCTATTTAAACCCACCTACACCTCTTGTATGGGTTACACCACTGAATAGCTTAATTCGAAACGCGTTTGGTGTTAACCATGTTGTATTTTTACCCCTTTTCCACCTCCATACCACACTTTGGCTCTCACCTCTCTCATTTTATCTTGCAAAAGTGTTTAGTCACTCGCTTAGAGTTTAGTTAGCCGCTTAGGCTTTCAAAATAAGTGTTTTCCAATAGTCACAAAAAGACGTATACACGTCATCTCAGTATACATGCTATGACAAAAGGAAACTAATGCTATTTGGCTACGGTTAGAATGACGTCGTCTAATCAAACATCTTATCGTATCCAAGAGCCGTATCTGTTGGATTCTACAACAAAAAACAATAATACTTTCTGTAAGTATAGACAAGTATGGACGAGAATACAGAGTTGTAGAAAGCACAAATCCACAGACTGTACTAGAAAGAGGTGGATATTTGGTCAATGAAGGACCACAAATGCCTCCACCAAACACGAGAATTCCTATAGGAATTCCAAGAAGAGAGCCACCAGGATTCCCTTCAAGAGCGATAACGAGAGAAGGATTGGGAGAGTCTCTGGTTAGACTTGTAGACAATCAACAAGTTAGACCATCCCAAGTCCAGAAATGGGTAAATAGAAAATACTCCGGAGATAAAGATCCGAGAGATCACGTAACGGCTTTTGGAAGAGTGATTAGAGCAGAGGAAGTTTCAGATTTTGCGATACAGTTTGCGGGATTTGGATTGACTCTAGAAGATGATGCAGCTACATGATTCGACTCGGTGGAAAAATGGGATTTTGAGACCCTAGATGAGTTGTTTGAGGAGTTTATTGAAGAATTCTCTCCAAAAGGCATTGCTCACAACACGGTATCGCAAATCCATACATTCAAACAGAAAGAGGATGAATCAGTACGCAAAGCATCATTACGGCTCAAGAGATATGTTAAGCTCTATCCGAGAGCAGAATTACCTACTCAAGCACGACTGATGCTGATCTTTATCCAGGGAATGAGACATGCGGGCCTTCAGAAGGATCTTCATATGATAAGGAGGATGACGCGAAACGAGTTGATCAAAGAAGCTCTTTATCTAGTGGATAAGTGTGAGGCATACAAAAAAAAGAACTTAAAGAGTCAGCATAGTGTTTCACAGATAAGTGAGTCCATGGCCAAGCCAACGGCACCTATTGATCAAGAAAAGCTTATCGACGACTTGGTCAAGAGGTTGATTCCTCTTGTAAGCTCTGACTCGGGAGAGCCGAAGTGGTGTGAAATTGAGAGAAAATGGACAAACCATACGGGGGAAGAGTTCTATTATAGCATGGAAAATGCTAGGGAGAGGTATGTACCACCTGTTCCAGAAGCACCTACTCCACCTAGATACATTACAGGGAATGCGCCAAGACTAGTAGGAGTTTTAAGGCCACGTCTTGTCTTAGGACAACAAACTCCACTACCAGGTGCTAGAATGACGGTAGACATGAGATACATGCCAATGATGGAAGCATCAAATAAACAACCGCCAGTACCAACTACAATGTGGTATAGCAACCAAAGTGAGTACTACCCTTCGGAGCAACAAAATGTCGGAGAAACACATGGAGTGGTGAGGCCGGTACAACCTCCACCTCCTGGGTTTCAGTCGAAAGAAAGAAGGTATGAAATGGATGAAAGGATATTGCGATTCATTGCAAATAAGGACTTATCTAGGTCAAAGATTGCTTATAGCCAAGAGGAAATGCTAAAAGAATCTCCTCAACCAGAGACAGATTGTCACAAAAGTTGTGACAACCACTTGGTCAAACAATGTCCTCATACGGAGATCACTGAATTAAATGCCTATTGTCTTGAGTGTGGCATCACTCACTTGATCCCCGATTGCCCAAAAAACCCAAACCAAATCAGGAAAATCACGACAAATGTATTAGGGATTGTTCAGCTACCTAGTAGCTCACAAAATGAAAATGTTGTACCAGTTCAAGTAGTTACGAGAGCACAATCTCAAAAGAAAGCTAATGAGAATCCAGAGACAAAGAACACGGAAAGTGACATGAGTCCAAAGAAAGATGATGGAACAAAGACAGACGCACCTAGTCAGAAAACCAAGAGCAAACGAAATAGTTGGAAAGCTAGAAAGACTAGGATGAAAGCACGTAGGGAACGAGAGAAAAAATCCCTAGGTGAGAAGCTTACCGAAGCTGAGGAGAAGATAAAACAACATGAGAAAAAGGGGGCACCTTCTCTTACACAGATGGTTAAACCTCTAGAAGAATCATCCACGGATGAGAAACCGAGAAGTGCTAGTTCAGGAGGATCTGTGTTGGCAGAGAAGTTTAATGAGACATTAGATGCACTCTTGAAAGCCTATGATGTGAGGCTCAAAAACAACCAAACCCAAGAACACAGGTGGATGACATATCCCTATGCGGAAGTAGAAAAGCAAAGGTTTGAAATGTGCCAGAAAATGATTCAAACATCCCAAGCTTTACTAGAACCACCAGTTGCAAAACCTGAGGATGTGATCCGTGTCATGTCTACACAAGTAATCCCACCAAACCAGGAACTAAAAGAGCCAGATTCTAGTCATGAGCACAGACAAAACTTCAAAGACCCAGCATTAGAACCAAGGATAGAACTGAATACCACGGATAACTCTTTCGAGGGATTTCACCAAGCTATACCTGAGGATTGTAAAGAGATAGATGGTCTTGACGAATTGTGGAAAAAGGTCAGAGAGTCCAATGAAGCCGATGACCTAAGAAGACGACTAGACAAGACTGGTGATGAACGAGGAGTGTTTCTACCACCAATAGAGGAATTTGAGACTGGATCTCGAATGAATCTAGAAGTGGGATCATATTGGGGCGACAAAGGATCTGTACAATCTATGGATAGTCAACCCCATTCGCTAAGAACACTACCGTCCTACATGGGAGAGTAGGAGACCAAGTCAGATGTGGTTGCAGTCCCATCAGAGAGACTGTCTCCCAACAAGGCCATCGATTCAAAGGGGCTAGTAGATATTCTATCTACCCCAGTCACCTGTACAATCACGTTATCCGAGTTGCTCAGAATAAGACCAAACATGTGGGTAAATGTCTAGAGAAATTTGGTGTAAAAACCCCAATGACTCAAATAGAGGAAGGAATCAAAGAGCTTGAAATGCCTCAGCTAAATACTAGGCCAGTGCCATTAAACAAGGTAGGCGAGTATTACAAGGGAGCAGATGGAAACACCACCCTTCCTATGGAATTCAATGGTGTAAAAACCATGGCAACCCTTGACAGTGGAGCTGGTGTGGCCATTGCAACCAAAGAGGTTTGGAAAAAATGGGGAAAACCTGCCTTGATATCCACACGAACGACCCTACAGCTTGCAGACAAAAAGCCCCTAGGACTGCTAGAAAAAGTACTTGTTACTTCTTGTGGCATTGAATATGAACACACTTTTGTTGTTGTGGACTTTGGCAAGAAGAACAACTATGACATTATTCTGGGATGACCATTCATGCGACAATTGAAAATGGTCCAAGATTGGGGTTATGACCATATATACCTGAGACATATGGAAACCATAACAAAGATAAACTTGAGGGACCATAGCTATACGGATGTGACGAGAACACCGGTTGAGGAGTTTGATTCCGCCACAGTAGCAGGATCAGAACTTCCAGCTTGGTTAGGTAAGCCTAAAGAACTGTGGATGTGTGGAGCTTCACAATGTGGTAGCTTGAAACGTGAGGAATGTATCCTAGAGCAGGTTATAGAGGATAGGGACTATATCCCAGAACCATTTCCTAAAGAAGAGTTAGAGCCTTTTGGATGGGAACACATCTTGGCTACTCTAGACGTGTGCACCGTGGAGGATGCTCCCACAACAAAGTTTTGTGATGAAAATGGCTATGATGTCGTTCCTTATTTTGCAGTGAGTGTAATCCACGAAAACGAAGAGAACCAAACAAACCACAAGATCCAACACCAAAACAAAAACAAGGAAAGTGTGCACGAATGGGTAAGAATATCACAAAGTCGCAAGCTTTCACAACTCAGGTTTGGGCTCCAAAGAAGTTGATTCAAGCACAAAAAAGTTAGGAGTTCATTTGGATTCCAAAACAACCACAGAATCAACTTTCAAAGCCTAAAGTCCGTCCCCAACCAAGCGTACAAGGGCTAAAGCAAAGACCACTATCGACTCACACAACAAAAAGGTGGATCCCAAAGAAGTCTCTTCAAACACAAACGAAGCACGGGCAAGTATGGGTTCCCAAACGAGCGTCAGCAACAAAACAACCAATAATCACAAAGAAATGGGTCCCAAAGAAGAACAACAAAACTACTGTCAGTGCATCGCCGCTTGAATTCTTACAATTCTTCCTACGATTACACTACAATTAGAAGAGAGCAAGTCGCTTCAATCAAGCAACGATACAGGAGCTTCAAAGACCATTACATTGCTTAGAATAGGAAGCCTCGCCAACAAATGCCAATAAGAAAATTGCTTGTACCCACATCTTCCACAACATAAATCTTTTCCATGCATTGACTGTGTATGCATAATAGGGCTACATTACAAGGCCTGCATAGGCACAAATTTTAATTGCCCAAGCACAACACATACCCTTTGCGATACCCTGTCGTAAAGGATGACTCCAAATAGGAAGGGAGGAGGCATTCTGAATGCGGACCTAACATTATGACTATTAGAGGGCAATGTTTTGTGAGATGCATTGAACTTTTGCGTTTTATTGTGATAATTTTTGACGAAATTTAGAGTATATGCCCTCATAGTAGTTTTACAGAGGAGTATGGGGACAAAATACATATATGAGCTCCTAGGGACATGTGTATAGTGTACATAGCATTTAGAATTCTATTTGAATGATTTTTCTTTTGTTAAGTTATTTTAAAAAGATTTTCTTTTTTTATTATTAAAAAATCCATAATCCACATGAAGAAAAGACTGACGAGAGGCCTGAGCACTACAAGGAGAAGAAGGTACACGGAAACGATGAAACTTCACGAAGTATGTCTCAGCAGCCACTACAACAGCCGAAGAACTTGTCACAAAGCAGTGTCAACATGCAATTGACAAGTCATAAAAGTCAGAGTCGAGTAGCTAAGCCACAAAATGAGTGAGGTGTTAGTCCCAAAGCTTCAAGTAATATTCTTTGTGGTCTAAGCGTCTTAGCTATTCTAGGTACTGCTCAAGTTGGAAGAGCTGAGCATATTTACGTTGTGTCGCTCATGCTGGTATAGGTGAGCAAAAGAGTCAAAGTCTAAGTACTTAAGTCTGGTGAAGTGAAGGAGAAGGTCCAAAAGACACTCACGTACTGAGCACAGTGAGATACGAGTGAAGAAACTTCTACATCGACAACCCTTCTTGGAAAGGTGGAAGCTATTGAGACATCTTTTGATGTCACATGTGCTACATTTATTCCTCGAAACACCCATCATCTCCTTCTTTCACATTGCATGCTTTTATTGACAAATTTCTCATATGCATATAGAGTGTCCCATAATTGGCACTTGCATCAGGCACTCTTTCCGTGTTTCACCCAAGCACTCACCTTTCATGAACATGTACTTCACGTTCAACTGCTCAACTCCAATAAGAGTGTATATCAAAGGCATTTTTTTTCCCACTGGGTTTTTTCCCTTTGGTCATCCGGGTTTTAGACCCTAATCTAAAGACACCTATCACCATCCTCTTGTACATATTCCTTCTACATCAACAATAAGGAAATTCTACTCAAATCAATTGACAAATGAATTGGAGCACCAATTTCAGATCATAGCATACTTCTCCTCAATGGCGAGTTGAAGAATGGCCTGCAATGACAAAGCTCTAGACAACACTAACAACATGATTGCATAGGAACAAAGAAGTCCCCAATGAAGAAGAGCAGACATAAAAGTAATCAGAGGATGAATGCTTATAATGATAGATGTCCGCTCTAATGGATCATAGTTCTTGTTGTGGTTCGACAAAGTTACAAGCAGTGCAACAGATGAAGCCAAAACGACAGCAAAGACCACATCGCCATCGACAATCAGGTCATGTCGGGGACGACATGACCGCGGAAGGGGGGAGTGTTGACCGCTGGGTCAACAACACAACATAACTCATGTTTCGTAACAAAGTCTTATCTTTCGCGAGTTATGAAATGCTGCGGATTATGCATTAGAAAATTTCGGAGGTCATTTGGAGGGCCTTGTAAGAAATTGTATTTCTCTCTCTAGAAACTTTTTTTAAAATGCACTTGCACCTTGTGAGTACGTCCAAAAGGACAACCAGACACTTTAAAAAGTAGATTTATATTCTTAATCGTCCTTGAAAACAGTCACTTTTTTATTTAATGTGAGCGTCTTTTTCAGGAGGTAGGTGCGGCGCATTCAAGGAAGCTTACGTCATCACTGAAAGTTGAAAAGTCACAAACTGTCAAATAGGGATAGATTTTGAGGCTTTTGACACCACCAATGCATCCGAAACGCCGAAATACCCTAAAACGAATGTCTACTTGTCTCATTCCAACATCCGGAGAGGCAAAAAATGTCAAAAAACCCCAAAAAATGGGCTTTCTACTTAAGGCGCGCGAGGAGGCATTCTAAAATGCTAGAATGCCCCTCTACGCGCCGTTAGTACAAAGCTCCTTTTAGTGATTTTTGGACAATTATCTTTCAAGAAAGCCTACCCATGTTTCTCTATTGCACTTTTGCACCATGCTCTCTCTCTCTCTCTCTCTCTCTCTCTCTCTCTCTCTCTCTCTCTCTCTCTCTCTCCCTCTCCCTCTTCCTCTCCTTTCTATAGCTTAGCATATTTAAAGAGAGAGAGAGAGTGAGAGACTCCCATTACTAACGGCGCGCGTGGAGCATGTTTTGACCTCAAAAAACACCTCCTCGCGCCGTTCGTATAAGGTAACAGAAAGACTCTCTCTCTCTCTCTTTCCCCCGCCTTACTTCCTCTCTCTATAACACTCACACATACACTGGTGGATGCACAGTACTAAAGGCGCGCATAGAGACATGCACACCGGTTGTGCCTCTCTACGCGCGCCTATAGTATAGAGAGAGAGAGAGAGAGAGAGAGAGAGAGAGAGAGAGAGAGAGAGAGAGAGAGAGAGAGGCTCTTTGTGTTTGTGTATGTGTGTGTGTGTATGTTATATTTGTGTGTCTGTGTGTTTGTGAGTGTGTGTGTCTCTGTGTGTGTCTGTCTGTGTGTGTGTGTATGTTATATTTGTGTCTCTGTGTGTTTGTGTGTATGTTATGTTTGTCTGTGTGTGTGTGGTGTGTGATCAAAATGCACTTTGTAGAACTGTAACAATGGGTGTGTGTGCTCACTCTTATAGACCCGAAATTATGATCTCTAAGGCTAAGATGATGAAGAAAAAACCTATGTGATAGATGGAGGCCTTTTTAGAGATTTTTTGACATTTTCCTCTCAAAAAGCTCTCTTAAAGAGGAAAAAAGGGGCTTTTTACTAACGGCGCACGATGAGGCATTCCAAAATTTTGGAATGCCCCCTCGCGCGCCGTAAGTAAAATGTTTTTTTTAGGGGTTTTTGACATTCTTTGCCTCTTTGGATGTCGGAGTTAGGCAATTGGACATTCATTTCTAGGATATTTGGGCGTTCCGGACGCATTGACAGTATCAAAAGTTTCAAAATCTTCCACCACTTGATAGTTTTGTAACTTTTTGAATTCTAGTGATGACGTAAGCCGTATCAAATGCACCGCATCTACCTTCTGAAAAAGGTGCTCGCATTAAATGAAAGAGAGTGATCGTCTTCAAGGACCACTAGATTATTAAATGAGGAGAGGGACACCTTTTATATTTTTGTTAATATCAATCTTTTTTTCTACGTAACGTAGGCTCTTCTCTCATTGGAGGAGCTTATTTTCCTCACTCTTCCAAAAGGCCCTCCAAAAGACCTCCGAAATCTCCTAATGGCTATAAACGTCATTTGTAATGAGTAGTTATTCTAGTTTGAGAAGCCGGGGTGCAATGGCATTTCCAGATTGTAAATACAAAGCCATTTGACCCTTTCAACCCCATTTTAGGTTAAACCTAAGGTAGCCTTAGTATATAAGGTACCTAGGTCATTTTGTGAAGGGAGACTTTAATCATAATCAAAACTTTAGTGCTGCCGTCTACTGTGTGTGAGAGAGAAAGAGAGTGAGCATGAGCTTTATCCTCTCGCTACGCCCGGCTCGCTCAACACATTGGAGATCCGACTGCACCATTTTTGTAGGTTCGAGGAGAGCTACGCGACAACGCCAAGCATTCCACGCGAGACGAAGCGCACATGCCGATGCATCTACGGCTATTTGTTGGCTGTAAGTGTATCAAACGATGTCTGTTTTCTGGGTGCTAGTAGTCTATAGAATTGTGGCGACATAAACTACACATAGGTACTCATAAATTTCAATTTCGGGCACTTTCAAAATTCTTCAGATGGGTTTAGAGTGAGGGTTTTGAGTGTAGAAGCTTAGGGACAGGTGTATCCTAGTGAGGGGATGGTGTTCCTTAAGTTTCGTACAAATCTAGCATGATTAGGTGAGTAACCTTCCGTATGTTTGTATGTGGCTAGGTGGTGTAGTTGAGAGCAGTGAGGTTCTTGATTGTGGTATAGTTGGCCTTCCAGAGTGTTGTATGCGTAGCATGGTCGCAGCCTGACAAGCTAAAGAGATTTCCTCCGTGTGCCTATCGTGTCATCTGTGTCCTCGATTGAAATTATGTTGATCTAGGTAGTGTTTACATGCACTTCATGGGTGTGTGAGTCGCTCCTCCAACAAGGAGTGTCGATTGGGTGACTCCCGGAGGAGTAGCTAGTGGTGTGTAGCCAGGATAGGCCGATATCCGTACACAACCTGGCATAGATGGCGATGACGTGGCTAGTGTGGGGGCGGACAAAGAAGGAGAAGGTAAGGAGCCTCGTCAAACACGAGGAGGTGTCATGGCATCAGCAGTGGCATCCCCACAGCAACCGCCACCTCCACCACTAGAGCGTCGGTGCCTAGACAAGTGTGAAGATCGTCTCGTCGACACCAAAGTTTTGGAGTACGTTGAATTCTCCAAAACAGAGGAAGACACTAAAGGAGTAGAACAACGTGATGCTGATCCAGAGAGATGAAGGTCCTCTTAGCGCCTCCGCTGATGGGGTAACAAATAAGAAAGAAACTCATCATCATCCATACCTGCATTAAATACATGAACATTTACTCTTAATATTGAATGAATGGAGAAGAAAACATGGACAAGTAGAGAGAGAGAGAGGACTCATAAAGGGGGAGGGATTTCTGTATAGAGAGATTCCTGTGAAGTTCTTGTCAATTTGTAAAAGCACTGCGCTCCGGGTGCGATGGAGACTAAGGCTGCTATCGCAAAGGAGGTGATGCGTCTCTACTCATAGATGTTGCTCGCCCCTCCACTAGATCTAGTTGATTGGGTGAAAGAGACGCTAAGAGGCAGTAGTAGTGCTTCTTAGCGTCTCTTTCAGCTGATCAACTAGATCTGGTGGATGGATGAGCAGCATCTATGAGCAGAGACGGTTCATCGCCTTTGCGATTGTAGCACCCGTCTCCATCGCACTCGTAGCATAGTGCTCATCGTCCCTGCTTATGAGAACATACCTGGAGCGTACGTACTTGGAGTGGACGCAATGACCACTAAATACAATGACGCAATGATGCGTATAGATAGGAATGGACAAAATGCCACGTGAATACAATATATATTATAAAGTGGACCAAAATTGTTCAAATACAATGTTTATGGCTTTAAGAGGTCTCTCTCTCATCCTCGCATAGCTCAGCATAACTTCCTATATGTATATAGAGCTCTCCGTTTAGACAGATGTCTTCCATTTCATTTTGTAGATGCTCTTCATGCACCCCATAGAGAGTAGCAGCTTGATGCTCGTCTGACACCACCTCAGAAGCTTCTAATTGAACATCCGCTCCAATCTCCTCCATTTATGCTGCTGTGATTGGCACATGGTAGCCCTCATACGTATGTGCACTACAAGGGGCTACCTCTATGACGTACCACCGGTTTGATGCAGACTTTGTAGGATGAAATATCACTTGCCAGAGCCACATAACTTATATGAGAGGTTCCAAGCACATAACTTCTAAAATTGGATGTTAACTATTTACATACTTACTTACTTGTTCACAATGCTCAGGCAGTACAAAAATGTCTCTAGGTCGGTCCATTTTTCTCTCAAAATCACATTTTGGACACTTCTCCATGTCTATGTATTCCCCTCTGAAAAGAATGCAGTCATTAGGACAAGCATGAATGGAGTTGTAATCCATCCCCAAGTTTTGCAAGATCTTTCTTGCTTCCTCTCTGGAATCTGGCATCACATTATTAGCTGGTAGTATGTGCTCTTTGAGCAATCTACACAACAAAAAAAAGGCGGTACACTTGTGTAAGGAATCTATCAGATCATTATATATCTAGAGAAGTAAACACATTGTAATAGATCACCTAAAAAGCGTTGTGACGCTAGTGTCACTCCATCCAAACTTTGCCTACATGTTGAGAAGAAACAAGAGCGTCTTCAATCTAAACACGCGTGCTCCATCATACAATGGCATATCGGCTTCACTTTCATATCATCATAGCTAGATAAGCCTTTCCGAATCCATGATTGTCTCGATCTCGGGCTCAAAAATTGTCTCATTGGGAATGTGGTTTGCATGATCATCCTCCGAGCTATCAGAGGCTACATCTTAAGGCCTTACATATGCTGCTTGACCAAAATGCTTGTGAACACGTCTATTGGGTTGCAAGATTGCTGCCTGTTGGCTAGCGTCAAAGTCCAACGAGTTATAATTGGCAACAACTCAATTTATAATAGATGGGTCAAACTCGCCAATTTCACAAACGTGCTGCAAAGAAACGCTTCATGTCCATTGTATAGCATGCTTGCATTGATTACAACGACATAAGATCCTTGTTGAGAGATAGGTGTTTTGGTTGGACGGCCCCACATCCTCGTCACTACTCATAATGAATGTAAAAACCTTATAACTTGGACATAAATTTAATCTTCTATTGGCATCGTCCGTCTTTAATCTCTCTCTCTCTCTCTCTCTCTCTCTCTCTCTCTCTCTCTCTCTCTCTCTCTCTCTCTCTCTCTCTCTCTCTCTCTCTCTCTCTCTCTCTCTCTCTCTCTCTCTCTTTGTTCACGCTGTAAACTACCTCACATTATCTAGTCATGTCCAATCCCCACACACCTTGTTCTAGAGGTGCAGGGAGATCAGAATCATCAAGTTATAATCTCGTCTTTATTGGTCAATGCCTATATTTGTGGGTACGAAAATCTACACACCCGCGTCTACATGATAGTGCATGTAGTGGACAATTAAACCCCTTGCCTCTTCTCTAGCTGTAGCAATTCATAGCATCTTAACATCTCTTCACAGTAGATCTTTGTTCGAGGGACTACTTAGCACATTACATGTTGGCCTCCAATTTGAGTATCATTCCGCTGAAAGATTTCCGAATTAAGGTCGCATTCGTAGTGAGGAAGAGAGGGATCATCATTTGCCTAACTCTAATTTTTTTTCGTAATCCCGAAGATAGACTTTAATATAAAAACTAAATCCAAAATCTAACCTAATTGAGAATATGGTGATTTTGAGCTAATTGAACATGGTTAATGGGTGAGTTAATAGTTGCCAGATTTTGATGGGAATATACATATTGTTGTGTAACTAGTGTTTGCTCTTTGGGCAAAGCTTTCATTGACATGCCCTAAAAATTAACCTAAATCTAATCTAATCTAATCTAACCTTAGAACAAACATAAATCTAGATCTAATCTAATCTTAAACTCAACATAAACCCAAATCTAATCTAACCTTAAATGTAATCTAACTTAAATCTAAATCGAATCTAATCTTAAATCTTGTCGTGATCTTAAATCTAAATCTAATCTAATCTTAAACTCAACATAAACCTAAATCTAATCCAATCTTAAATCATTAACCTAAATGTAATCTAACTTAAATCTAACCTAGATAACCTTAAATCTTGCCCTAATTTTAAAGCTAACCTAATCTTAAACTCAACATAAACATAAATCTAAATGTAATTTAACCTAATCTTAAATCTAATTTAAATCTTAAGTCTAACCTAATTTTAAATTTAGCATAAATTTTAAATATAATTTAAATGTAATTTAACTTGATCTTAGATCTTAAATTAGCCTAATTTTAATTATATGTAATTTTAAATCTAGCCTAACCCTTAATCTTAATATAACATTTCATTTCATATTTTCTCTACTTTTTTTATCTATATCTCTCTCTCTCTCTTTGTTTTCTCCCCTTACCTCCCTCTTTTCGTCTTCTCTCCCTCTCTCTCTATTTGGTTTTTGTTTCTCTCTCTCTCTCTCTCTTCCTCTTTTTCTTTCTCTTTGTTTTCTCCTCTCTCTCTCTCTCTTTCTCTTTGCTTTATATTTCTCTCTCTCTCTCTCTCTCTCTCTCTCTCTCTCTCTCTCAATATGTGTGTATGCATTCTTTGTTTATGCATGTGTGTGTGTGTATGTGTTTTTTGTTTATGCATGTGTGTACTCTCGCTCTCTCTCTCTCTCTCTCTCTCTCTCTCTCTCTCTCTCTTTTCCTCTCTCAATATATGTGTATGCATTCTTTGTTTATGCATGTGTGTGTGTGTGTGTGTGTATGTGTTTTTTGTTTATGCATGTGTGTACTCTCACTCTCTCTCTCTCTCTCTCTCTCTCTCTCTCTCTCTCTCTCTCTCTCTCTCTCTCTTGCAAAGACACAATGTGTGTGCGTGTGTGAGAGAGAGAGAGAGGTAGAGAGAGAGAGAAAGATGGGAAGGGAGCATGAGAGAGAGGAGATTGAAGGACAATACCTGGCTCTACTTCCTCTCCTCGTGTGTGTGTGTGTGTGTGTGTGTGTGTGTGTGCGCGCGCGCGGGGGGTGGGGGGGGGGAAGAGAGAGAGAGAGAGAGAGAGAGAGAGAGAGAGAGAGAGAGAGAGAGAGAGAGAGAGAGAGAGAGAGAGAGTGCAGGTTCACCTCTTTCGCTTGAGAGTCGAAAGTGAAATATCAGATCTGAGTTTCTGGCGCTCCCGGTTTATTTTTTACCCCTGTCGGCATCGCTATGAGCATCGCTATGCAACAAAGAACATAGCAACACCCATAGGGATGCTCATAGCGACGTTGTAGATTTTCACTTTTAAGCCTTGCACTGCGAGCGTTGCTAATGTAAGGTACCTCTTATAGTGCCACATTCCAACGCTATGTAACTTTTTTCTTCTAACCATACTTTAAAACGTCAATACGAGTCTTCATAGATGATTTTTTCATCTACAGTTCACGCTCCCTCCATTTGAGCAAGGTCTATGATGGCCTAAGTAGGCTGCAAACCTTGAGTGGCCAGCTTAACGTGGATAAGTGTCATATTGGTGAAAGCAATATGACTCTTCTTGGCCATGTAATTTCAACAAAGGGATTGAGGCTGACCCTAGCAAGATACAAGCCTTCGTATCTTTCTCATCACCCACCACAGCTAAGCAATTGGTTTCTTTTCTTCAGAAGGTAAGGTATTTGAGCAGGTTCATTCACTTGCTCTCTCAGGTAGTTCCCTCTACAACAAGTCACTCGTAGATATGTCTTATCATGGAGTGAAGAAAATGAGCAGCAGTTTACCAAAGTGAAACAAATCTTGGCTACACTTCCCACCATTGCACCCCCCAGATGGGATGAGCCAATGTGAACCCAAGTGTAGGAAGTGATACACTCGAAGCCGTACTAATGCAAAAGGACCCCAAAACCTCTCTCATGCGTCCTATCTATTTCTCTAGTTGTGCCATGATCCCATCAGAAAAGGGATTCACCGCAACAGAGCACATGGTGCTTGCATTGATGTTTGCCACTACAAATTTCCACTCTTATCTATTGCCAAGACCCTTTGTAATTTTGACAATGGAAGAGGTCTTTTCGTATGTGATGCAATACATGGATGTCTCATCTAGAATCTCTAAGTGGCTCATTAGATTGCAAGAGTTTAATTACACCATGTAGGTAGAAAACTTCACCAGGGCTAGTCTAGCAGGTATTCTTACTCATCATCACTATGAGAAGAAGCTGAAGGTCACACGGAAGTAAAAGAAGTGACACCAATGGTAGAAGTTCCTAAGCTAGAAAGAGCTCATTCTCTTTTCTTTGATGGAGCATACAAAAGAACAATGGACCAGTCTACAGCTGACATCATCATTTTCAATGAGAAAAAGGAGAAGGTATTCTCTATTGGGCAGCTCTTACACTCCCACTCCAAGAATGAGGTAGAGCATGCGGCTTTAATTCTTGGATTAGAACAATGTATTTTGCAAGGGATTCAACACCTAAATGTGTTGGTGATGCTATGCTTTTGATAAAGCAGATAAATGGTACTTGGATTTGTAAGGTTTTACTTGGCCAATTATGCCAAGTTAAGGACTTTTTAAGGAAGTTTGAAGCGGTACAATTATTTCATGTCCCTAGGTCAAACAATCAAGAGGCAGATGCTCTAGCCAAGGAAAGAATACAAGACGTTCCCATAGGAGCAATCAAACCGAAACTACCCCTCTTTCAAGGTAGCGATGCTATGCCTGATATCATCAACTTCTTAGATATAGGAGAATGCCTTGAAGGGTATACCAAGGGGTATAAACAATGACTTGTCAGGAAGGCTACAAGATACCACCTTGTAAACAACACTTATATTGCAAGGGCAAAGACTGGATTCTCAAGCAAATGCCAATCTCCAGTGAGATCCCGGAGGTAGTCTCAAGTTTCCATGATGGTGTCTGCGGTGGCCATTTTGCTCTAGATATTACCAGTAGGAAGATTCTACAGGCAGGATTCTCTTGGCCTAGTCTAAATAGGGATGTGCATCATTGGTGTAAAACATTCAAGGCTTGTCAAGTGTCCAGTGATCATACACTAACCTATGAGCCATAGACTCCTATCATCTCATATGGTCCGTTTGAAAAGTGGGTAATAGATGCAATTGGTCCTCTACCAAGGGCCCAATCAAGTAGACTATGCATTCTAGTTGGTATAAACTACATGACCCGATGGGCGGAAGCAGCAGCCACCACACACATTATAGCCCAAGAAGTGGTGAAGTTCATATTTGAGCACATTTGTTGTTGTTTTGGCACACCTCTAGAGATAATATCTGATAGAGGACCAGGATTTAGAAAATATCTAATAGAGGACCAGGATTCATAGGCGACCTGGTGGGAGAATTGATTAAAAAGTTAGGCATTACACGCCGTCATTCTACCCCATACTATCCACAACACAATGGTCTAGTGGAAAAAGTAAAAGGCGTGATCTGTAAGATCATTGACAAAGCGGATGAATAACCACACAAGTGATTGGGATAAGCATCTCATGGCCGCTCGTTGGGCCTACCGCACGACATTTCGAACATCACTAGGTTTCACCCCTTTCCATCTGGTATATGGAAAGGAGGCCATTCTACCCATCAAGGTACAAATAGCCAGCTTGCGAGTAATAGCTAGCCAATTACAGTGCCCAATTTCCCATCTCCGCAACCACATCCTGGATCTAGAAAGGCTTTATCTAGATAAAGAAGATGGAATCAATCACTATGCAGCACAAGTAGAGAGATGCTGATAGACCGCTTTTGGAGTGTACAAAGTAGAATTTATATGCATGGTCATATGTACAAAAAGATGTAAATATATTCATTTGGGACCTTTGAAAATTGGTTTCAAGTTCAAAAAAAGATGCAACGTGTACACATTGTGAATAGGCAGGTTTGCGTGCTAGCAGTCGGACACATGTACATGCCCGGATAGGGTATCCGAGCCTTGGATATGGTTCTAAGTGACTTATTTTAGCTCTAGAGAATGTTTTTGAGCTTTCTAGAATGTAAAGAATGCAAGCAACAAGTATGGCTGCTCTCATCCCGCTCGAGAAATTTGGGACATGAAGTAACTGTCTATTTACGGTGACTGATCTGCGGTGATGCGTGCACCGCCCTAGAAGTGGTCAAAAATAGACTTTGGGGATGCAGGGAAGTGCTTTGCGTATAGAGGATCAAGCGGACAAATTTTGGTGAATTTTGGAGACCGTTTGGGGTTTTTCCCGCAGAAAATGCCCGCCGAGGGTCAAAACTAGCCAAAACTAGGTCAAAAAAGACCAAAAGTGGTGTGAAAAGGCTTCAATTTGGCACATCAGTGATAGTGCCATGAGCGCTCCAGCTGAAGGAGTAATTTTGAAGCCATGTCTTGGCACTCTCACCTCTCTGTGTGGGGAAGCAAGTAGGGTTCCTACAGGTGGTCTAGTGAAGTCCCATCGCGTTCACGCCTGTTTTCGATTGTGTGGAGGAGTGAATGAGAGCTTTCTCTCTTCAATTTTTCACTTGGGAGAGTCTATGTAAGTTTTGAGGCTTCCATTGATGTGTGCGTGCGAGGAATTGAGGGAAGAAGGTGCGGTTTTCTGCAAGACTATGTGACCCTATATCGGTGCCATTAGGGTTGGCGCTACTCCAAAGAGTCCAACAGAGTGGAGTTTGGTGGAGCTTTTTCAATGGTTTGAGAGAGGCCTTTTGTGTCTGGAGTTTTTTAGTTTTTGATGTTTTTCCTTGTATATTTTGGTCACCATCAAGTGTGATTTCAAGTGTTGATCAACTCGACTCACCTTGTAGTGTCTGCGGGCAGGCAAGGGCTTGTAGGTCTTGGTGTTTGGAGTTTGAATTGAGCTTGTGCGTAGTATTTTGATTGAGCTCTAGAGTGGTGGTGGGTGTGGGTTGGAATTCAAGTAAGTTTCTTGTGTGGTGTTGAGTTGCCTGGGTGTGTGATCTTTTGCTCCATCATCCTTTGGTGATCCCACTGGGGAGCGGAAATTTGCCGGTTGTGCACCCAGGTGAAGCGGTTTTGTTGTGAAATTTGAGCTTCATTGAAGAAAAGTAGTGGTTTGGTTGAATTGCAAGACTTAAAATTTTTTGGAGTTACTCACGCAAGGGAGAAGCAACTCTCGGCCAGTTGTTCACAAGGAAGGAGGATGTGAAGGACTAGAGGGTGAAAGCATGTTAACCTGTCGCGCTTTTTGTGCCAGTTAGCAGTTTCAAGTTAGCACATCTTCAAAAAGTTGGGCGTCCGGTAAATTTTTTACAAATAATTTCAAAATTTGTCGGAGGTTGTACATTTGGATTCCTTGTTTCAAGTGCTTTCTATTGATATATCATAGGAGATGTAGCTCAAGTTATTGTACTAGTTAGCATATGTCAAAATTGTGCTAGTTAGCATTGTCCGGGACATGAAAAAGCATGATGGGTTAACATGCTTTCACCCTAGATTGCGGACTTCGAGTGGCATACACTTGGTATGCACATTGTGAATGACGAAGCAAAGCTTCATGTATTTCCTCTTGCGCTCAAAGGAGAAGCTCGGGAGTGGTTTGAAGGTTTAGAGGAAGACAAAAAGAAGACATGGGAGCAGGTGAAGCTAACAATTTTTGACAGGTTTGGAAAGAAACTAACCACAATAGAAGCGAAAACAAAATTGAGAGGTTTGCAGCAAGATGTTCATGCTAACTTTAAAGAGTTTTTGAAACACTTCAAAGGACTTTGGGTTCAATTAGAGGTGGCATCCCAAGTACCTCCAGGGGATTTCTTTAAAGTGCGCCAGTTTATGGATTGTCTCCATCCAAGTGTAAGGTAGAAGGTCGATCAAGATGAGCTTGCTACATTCAAAAGAGCTGTGGAAATTGCCAAGGCCAAGAGCAAGAAGATCAAGAGAAGGTGGGAGCAAGGCATGTCAAAGGCTGAGCTAGTTGTGGTGCAACCAATGGTCACTGTGGCAATGGATGATGGAGTGGAGCGAGTAGTTCAATGTCCAGATCCCGTTACGGCCCAAGTTTTGCATGATCTTGCCGGTCCGTTGCAAGAATTAAGAATTAACATAATGAATAGGAACCAAAGAGAAGAGCGGCCAGCTAGGAGAGGTAGGAGACGAAGGCTACAAGGTAGATTCTACAATTGTGACGAAGAGAGTCACTATGCCCCTAATTGTCCTGAACCACCAAGAGAGAGAGGAGGGATATAACCCTTATATGGATGTGGTTGAGGGAGAATAGATGAAAATCATCAAGAGTGGGCACTAGAAGCACCACCGCCTCAACAACAACCACAACTGTTGCGTGGAAATGGAGAAGGCAGAGCTATCAACGTCATTACCCTTGAGCATCACAATGTGGATGTTTTGGCCAATAAGAGAGCTAGGAATGATAGGGAGAAAGAGACAGAAGAAGAGAGGGAAACAAGAGCAAGGAAAGGAAAGGCTAAGGTAAACCAGAGAGTAGCAAGAGGCGGCGAAGAAGGAAAATTGGTCCAAAGGACTACCCCCTTGGCCAAGGTGTTGAAGACTATGATATTGTCGTCGACGTATGAAATCAAAAGGCAAATATATATTTTGGCAGTTGGTGGCTTTGAACGCTAAATTGAGGAGGCAGTGGACCAAGTGTCTGAGTACGCGGCTTCCTTCTAAGAAGGAAAAGCATCAAAGCATGGTTTCATCTTTGAGGGTTGGTCACCCATTGGATATGGTGCCAATAGTTGAAGCTATGTGTTGAGAGAGAAGGAGAGAGCACAGAAATAGAACCCCAAAGTGTATACAATACACACATGAGATGATATATATATAGAGGGGACTTGGGTGCCATATATAGAGAAGGCATATATTGAGTAACTTCACATATAAGCTCAACACCCCCGCTCAAATAAGGGTCCCTAACTGTGGATGAAAAAACCCTTGGGGGATTAAGGGAAAAACCAACAGCTCTATATACACCCACCGTTATGTTATAAAAATCATTGAATATACAAATGCTCATGAGGAGCTACATCACTTTTTTAACAATGAATATTTTATGAGGAGCTACATCACTCCTTTTACAATGAATGTTTTATGAGTAGTTACATTACTCCTATCCTATCAAATACAATAATGAATACAAAGGTTCAACAAAGAGGTGTAAAGGCTATCAATTAGCTTGTAATCAGAAGTGTCTCCGTGAATCTGCTGTGTAGCTTGTCATCACTATCGCATCACCAAACATATCTTCTGTTGTCATCAATATGGCATCACCAAACATGTCTTTATAGATCTTTTATTGTCACCAAGTTTGTCTTCATGAAATCAATTCTCTGATCAACCCAACATAGATCATAGACTCAAAAAACATAGTCATGAAAATTATTAGCATCGTTAGTGAAATAATTATGTTCACAATGCCATAAGAGATGGTTCGCGACGCCACTCTTTTGACGGCATATATATGCACGACAATATATGTGGATATAAAGTAAGAACATAAAAAGTACAAGATGCATGATACGTGATACAAATGACATGTGTATATAAAACGACATGTGTATACTACATAAATCGACATTTATCAACGTAGTGATATCAATGAGTATCATCAAAGTATTAACAAAATATCACCATTGTATCAATAAAAATGAATAAATCATCATGGTATCAACGAAAATCATCATAGAATAATCATTGTATCAACAAACAATATCATGGTATCACCGAGAATAACCATGGTATCAACAAAAAAAAACATCATGGTATCACCGAGAATAACCATGGTATCAACGAAACAACATCATGACATCACCGAAAATAACCATGGTATCAATGAAACAACATATGGTATCACCGAGAATAACCATGGTATCAATAAAACATCATCATGGTATCAACGAAAATCGCCATGGAATCAATTAAATATCATTATGGCATCACTGAGAATAACCATGGTATCAATAAAATATCATCATGGCATCCCGAGAATAACCATGTTATTAATGAAATATCATCATGATATCAATGAAATATCATCATGGTATCAATGAAAATTACCATGACCAAAGTACTAACAAAACATCATCAAGGTGCCATCAAAATCACTATGGTACCAATGAGAAATTATCAATAAAACGACATAAACTATATCTCTAGAAAATTAATTATACGAGAATCAATAAACGAGTATATCATATAGCAAAAGATCATGTACCAATAGTAGCTTGATAGAATTTGGACAATCATCAACGGCTCGACTGAATCGGAACGATATGTAACTGGCTTTTGCAGCAAAGTTACGTCAGTAACAAATATATGATTGATGAAGAAAAAATATAATTGAGAAGTTTTCATATATGAGAAAAATCAAAAGCAAAAAGTAAAATTTTGTTTTTCAAACATATTCACAATCTGAAACGATAACCCAAAATCGGTGCAGAATTTAGAGAAACTTTCTTCTGCAAAGTTGTAGACCACATCGATTACTGTGGCTCCAGAGAATAGTTTTTGCAAAATCGTTCTCAATTATGAGAAAAATCAAAAAACAAAAAATGAAAGTTGCTTTTCAAGCATGTACGCAATCTGCCAATGATAACTCAAAATTAGCGCAGAATTTGAAAAAAATTTCTTCTGCAAAGTTGTAGACCACATCGATTCCAGTGCCTGCAATGAGTAGTTTTTGCAAAATTGTTTTCAATCAGGAGACAAATAAAAAACAAAAACGTACTGCTCTAATACAATGTTGAGAGAGAAAGAGAGAGCATAGAAATAGAACCCCAAAGTGTATAGAATACGCACATGAGATGATGTATATATAGAGGGGACCTGAGTGCCATATATTGAGTAGCTTCACATATAAGCTCAACACTATGCTGGGAAAGAAGACGGAAGTGCAAGCATACGTGGATGGTGGTGCCCAAGTGTGTGTCATGATCAAGGCTATCATGAAGGAAGCAGGAGTTAAGATGTCAGTGAATACTTTAATCCGTATGAGGATGGCCAACCACAAAAAGGCAAGGTGTCTTGGAATAACTGAAGATGTGAAGATAAAAGTCTTGGGGATTGAGTGCTTGGTTGATTGCTCCCGTGATGCAAGCGGGTGAGAATGCTTATTCGATCATTTTAGGGAGGCCATGGCTTATAACCCTTGGTACTAAGCAGGATTGGGGCACGGTCTTGATCACCATCCCCAAAAAAGAGAAAGGAAGAACCATTGTCTACAACATGAAGACAAATGAGAACCGTACACAGCCCCTAGTGGACATGCAAGATACAGATTCAACAAAAACTATGTCATACGATAGTGATGCTTCGTCTACGACATCAGAAGGAAGTGTAGAGGAAGGATTGATGCAATTATGTACTGATCTTTTTGGGATAAGCGTTGAAAAGGAGGCATTGGTGCATGATGTGAAGGTCAAGGAGGAGAAGGATAGTCCAAAAGTAGTTGTAGAGCCTACCAAAGTGAACGCAAGGAGCATGCTAGGAGAGGAGTTAACAAAGAAAGAAAAGAAGGAGTATGAAGACAAGTTTACAGAGTTTCCAAAGCTATTTGCCACTAAATATACAGAGTTGCAAGGAGCTAAAGGAGTTGAGCATAGAATCAATCTAAAAGAAGGTTCCAAGCCAAAGGCTCAAAAGCTTAGGAGGTTGGGGGTTATTCATGAGAAGGCACTTCATGAAGAGGTGACGAAGTTTTTAGAAGCAAATTTCATCTTTTGAGTGGAGGAGTCTGAATGGGCATCTCCAATTGTTATTGTGCCCAAGAAGAACGGAAGATTTAGGATATGTGTTGATTTCAAACCTTTGAATGCTGCCACAAAAAGAAATCATTATTCACTACCCTTCCTAGATGAAATTCTCAATGAGGTTGCAGGTCATGAACGTTACTCAATCATGGATGGATTTTTTGGCTACTTTCGGATCTTGATAGTGATTGAAGATCGATTGAAGACGACCTTGATTACTCCTTGGGGTTGTTTTGCCTACAAAAGAATGCCTTTTGGGCTGGTTAATGCATATGCTACCTTCCAAGGATGGATGAGTAGAGTGTTTGGTCCCTATTTGGGTAAGTTCATTAGTGTTTTCATGGATAACATTGGGTGTTATAGCTCCTAGGTCACACATTTGGACAAGATGAGGGGGAGTTTTGAAAGGCTTCAACAAAAGTGTGGGCAACTCAACCCAAAGAAGTGTAAATTTGCTCATGCCAGAGTCCATTTGCTAGAACATGTGGTTTCCCAAAATGGAATAGAATCTGACCCAGAGAAATTTAAGGCTTTATTGCTTATGGATCCGTCCAGCAACACAAAGGATTTGGTATCATTTATGCATAAGCTCAGGTACTTGTCACATTTTTTTTGGATGCTATGTCAGTATGTGTATCCTCTCCAGAAATTGAGTCAAAGAGTTCAAGGGTTTGAGTGGAATGAAGACATGCAACAGGCTTTTGATGGTATCAAGGAGGTATTGTGTGCTTTACCAACAGTGAGTCCTCCAGACTTGCAGTCTATTTTCTATTTAGTGTGGGGCCAGTAGCTTTTGGGTCAGTTCTCTTACAAAAGAAAGAAAGGGACTTCAAGCCAGTTTATTTTAAGATCAAGATGAAGAATGTAAGCGATTTCTCCTACATGAAAATGGAACAGTGGGTATTCACCTTGGTTCTTGCTTGTCAAAGGTTCAAAACCTATCTGTTGCCCCAAAAGTTCTATGTGCTCACCACATCAAATCTTTTGCTTGATGTAGTACAACATTTGAAGCCTAGCAAGTGCATCTTAAAGTGGACTTTGGAGCTTCAAAAGTATGAGTTTGAGTTTAAAGTGGATCATTCTGTTAAAGCTCACTTGGCAGACATAGTGGTACATAAGGGAGGGGAGCTTCCGTCTTACCCAAGGGTTGACAAGGATGATCATCAACAAGAAGTAGATATTACAGACGCGTATACAATGAGGTTTGATGGTGCATACATGAAAGTTCTTCCAAAGGCAAGTGGTGGGGTAGTCATTAAGAACCCAGAAGGCGATGTAATGTTTTCTATAGCTTACGATCTTGATGACGCTGAAAGTAACAATGAGGCCAAATATCTCACGCTTTTCCTTGGGTTAAAGCAGTGTGTTGAGTTTGGACTGAAGAGGGTCATTGCAAAAGGGGATGCATTGCTAGTCATGAATCAGTTGCTTGGTTTGTGGAATGTTAAGAAAGACAATTTGAAGAAGTGGTTCTATGGCATCAAGAAGATTTTACATAAGTTTGAGAAGATACAGTTTAAGCATGTCCCTCATGAGCACAATAAAGAATCTAATGAGTTGGCTAGCGACAAGTTGGATGCCTTGGTAGCTCCTTTAAAGGTCAAGGAAGCCTTGTATGCAGGAAGGGAATCATTGCAAGATGTATAAGTATTTCTTGGTAAAGGGAAATGTTCAGAGGGCATGTCAAAGGTTTGGCGGAAGAGAATAGTTGCAAAAGTAATAAGCTACACATTGGTAGGTGAGGATCTCATGATTTATGGCAAGGATAGAATTTTGAGAAAAACATTAGGAAAAATGTGGACTCTCCTTGGGCCATATAGGATTAAGGTTAATTAGGCTCCAGCCAATAGGAAGAGAGCAATGTATATAAGTTTAGAACCTAAGAAAGTAGAGAGAATAATAGGGTTGTCCACTCATTTATTGCTTTGTATCCTAGAGGGAGGTGGATGGGTAAAAGGGGGGGGGGGGGGGGGGGGGTCCACAGATACGTTTTTGCAAAAACCCTAAAATTTCAAAATTTTCAAAAAAAACTAAATTCAAAATATTCCATCCAAAACTCCCCCCAAACCTACCCTATGATCAAAAAGTCATTTTCTCACTCTAAAACCTTTTTCCCAAGACTCCCTTCCTCCATAGCCCCTTTCCATAACACAAAGCTCTCACTCTCTCTCTAAACTCTTACACCTTCCTCCTTCTTCAAGCTCTCCATTGCAACTTTAAGCTCCCACTCTCTCTCTAAACTTTGTTTCCCTCCTCCTTCCTTAAGCTCTCGATTGCAACTTTAAGCTCCCACTCTCTCTCTAAACTCTGTCTCCCTCCTCCTTCCTCAAGCTCTCCATTGCAACTTTAAGCTCCCACTCTCTCACTAAACTCTGTCTCCCTCCTCCTTTCCCAAGCTCTCCATTGTAATTTCAAGCTCCCACTTAAGCATCCATGGCAAACAATGGTCAAAATAGACGCCCCAAACCCATCATTCAAAGTATGGTTCTCCATAACTCGAAGAATGAGGAGCAGCAATGGGAACCTCACGTTTTTCAAGAAGGTGCGTGCGTCTACATGCAACCTTCCGCAATCGGTCCCCATCGTGTTTGTGAAAGAACAAACGTTGATCTCCATTGGAAGGAAAGACTAATAGGCTTCAAGCAAGTAAGAGACAAGGGTACGGTGGCAATCGTTCAACATGTCTTCATGTTTGGACACATGCATCTACAAGGGATCACCAACCCAAGGGATTTTCCTTGTAATTGTATGTCCCTTGCACTTCAATGGTTTTGGTGGTAACAAAAAAAATGGACTTGTTACATCTCACAGACTGTTTTGTTTCTATGTAGATGTTTTCCCTTCTAGCCTTGTGGAGGAGCAACCACTCTCATGCCTTTCAGGCACATTTACGGCCATGCATGCAAGTCTTGGGGATATGCTCTTCTCCAGCACAACTTCATCAAACCTTGCACGACAAAGGGTGTTCTTCTACACCCACAAGTACATTGTACCTACAGATGAGGAAGGCTACAGAGAGCTACAACCTTGCGTAGCATGGAGTGGCCAAAGCCAGATGCATTCACTGTAATGTCTTTGAAATCCAAGATTGTAGCTAATGTGAGAGCATCATTAAAATTTGGAAAAGCCTCGAATTCCGTTGGGCTTGGATGGTGTTGTCCTGCTCATGTCTTCGCTAGCATCTTTGGATCTTTGCCTTTCCATCATACAAATACTATGTATGTTTGCAAAGATCTACAATACAATACATTGGAAGCCATCCTTGGTGAGAAGTGGGGGTATCTTGAAGGACTTCACAACGGAGATCGCTTTCGGTGTCAGGTTGGAAGTTTCGGCATTGCTATCCGTTTCATCAAGGTGCGCTCCACCCTTTACGTGCAGTACTTCTATGAAAGATGGATGTGCAAGCTTGGTGAATGGATTCCATTGCAATCCACCGATGCTACAATTGAGGTATTTGATATTGCAATCAAATTGTCGAGTGGTGCCGTTGAGACCGTCCAAGTGAACAAGCATTGGACATTGGTCAATGTGCGGGAGCACTTAGTGATAATGGGTTTAGAGCATGGAGAAGTTACAAAAATTTTCATCAGACAATGTAAGGTGAATGATTTTTCTCTCTTAATTATATTATATTTATGTTCTTTGGATTATTCCCTGCTCTAAGGTGGGTATTCTATTCCTTTTTTTTTTGCTAGATTGGTAGCCGCATGGAGAGCACGATTCAAATTGAAAAGGCGTGGACGACGGAAGAGAATTTGATTTTATCATTAGAGTAGTTATGTTTTGTACTTAAATTTCTTATAATATCACAATTATAAGTTCAAGCAGATGGTTGTATCAAATTTTGGCAATGCACATTATCTTAAAGTTGTAGTGATGTGTTTTTAGAGTTAAATGATTGTAATTTAATTTGAAAGTTTTTTATAACTTCTTGTTATTTGTGTTACTTTATGAAAACTGTTTAATATCTTAATTATTGTTAATTTTTTTTGGGGGGGGAGGGGGGGGGGGGGGGGGGGGGGCGCTATATAAAGCCTCCTAGACCCTACCATTTTCACAATTCACCTACATAGCCTGTTCACACTCTCATTTGAGCTCTAGCACTCTTTGCATTCCTACCTTAAGAGCTAGCATTATGGCATCCTCCTCCACCCCTCCCGAAGCCCCGGCGTTACAACGCTTCCAAGCGTTTTTACAAACAACCGAGTGGCAAGATCGTGACGATCTTCACAATTTCTTCACCCAATTCCCCGATGTGAACGCAACTATTCACCTAACCAGCAAATCTTTTCAGCCTATCTTGGAATTTTTTGAATTCTACATCGACAAGTATGATGTACCAATTGTCGACTAAGGGGAATTGTGGATTCCATGCGATTTGCTTCGCTACATACACAAAGGCGATCGGCCTTTCACCCAGCGGCGGCTTCAACGATTTTGTGTAATTGCGGGTGAGGCAGGTCAGTACATTGAAGATTCATGTTTGAAAAAGAAGAAAGTTGGCACCTAGTTTCTAAGTCGCTTGGCGACTTTTGTGTTACTTCTTGCGGAGGAGCCTAAAAGATCTGAGGTGAGTTTGCCTCATTTGCGCCTTGGGGGTGTCGTCAAGGACACAAAGGAGCCCATTACAGCGCCCTGGGATGCAAGCAAAGAGGGAAATATTATTGCCCTAGCCTACCCAGGAGGTGTCATGGATGCCGCCAAATCCATGGGTGATGAGGGTGCAAAAGCATCCTTTAAGCCCGCTGCAGATGCGTCGGAGGAGACATTAACTCCGGAGGTTTTTTTTGAACACCTCTCCCCGATTGTCATAAATGGGGAGGAATATTTGTTTTTACATGATCTTGAAAAGACTTTTGACATCTGCATGGATGAGTGTCTGTCCATCCTCTGTCCCATTGTAGAGTCCTTTGCCATTGACCCCTCCTCCGATCCTTTGGATCGAAGCCTCCTTCCCCTGGGAGAGAGTGTGGTAGATACAGTGGAGTTGGCAATGGTGGCGGTGACAAATGCACCGCACTCATCTATGTCGGAGGATGAGTTTGTAGCTACACGCTCATTGCTTGAAGCCCAACGCACTCCTATGCCTGTTCATATAGATGAACTTGAGAGTGTCGCTATGGCTCCCAATTCATCTATTTCTCTTGACAGCAAAGGCATAAACAATGAGGACGACGAAAAACAAGAGGTATTAATTAATTTTTGTTTTGTGAGTACGTTAATTTTCATTGTTGCATTCTGAAATCTTATTTACCTATTGATTTCTTTGTAGAATGTTGTGGAGCTGGATGAGCATGCAGGTCGAGGAGGAGATGGTAGGCGCCAAGCTTTTGGATGGCAGTCGTCTCTTGCGCATTACCTTGGAAAGCTCCCCTAGGAAGGCTTTGTGATAATTCACAAGGAGTGTACTCCTTGTGGTCAATTTTGGGTGTCAATGATGAAAGCAATGAGCTGCATCCTATGCCTGTCAACCATATCTCAAGCCTCCCAAGTTATATATCTTGTAAATAAATATATGGCCAGTGTTGCATTTGCGACACACGTTCGTGGTCGTGTGCTTTGTAACGTGGCCTTAAGCCAAGTTGTAGGTCTAAGAAATGTGGAACAAATTGCTTGGGATCTGCTGCACAAACAGCTTCCCTGCGCCCAAGAGCGCCGAGAAAACATTGCTCGCCATATCTTAGATGGCTCAAGCACTCAATAGCTGCATAAATCTTGTAATTAACTCCCTCAAATTTGTAATGAGATATATCACATCTTTGTACTTTGTTATTTCAAGTTTCGAATGGGAATTTATTTTAATTGGTACTTTACATCTTCTGTATTGAGTTTATGGTACGATAGACAGTACGTGATTGGTTCTATCTTGTGATACGATTGTGCAATTCTCTGAATCAAAATAAAGAGTTTTTTTTCATATAAATAACACCAAAAAAACATAATATCATTATATTCTTGTAAACTTAACCTAAAGAAATTTTAAAAAGGCTGTGTAGGGGCCTGCCGCCGCAGAGGCGCGCGAGAAGGCAAAAGTAACTTTTACTTTTGCCTTCTCACGCGCCTCTACGCGACAGGCCCCTAGACAGCCTTTTTAAACCTTCTTTAGGCTAAATTTATAAGAATACAATGATATTATGCCTTTTTTGGTTATTCAATCAACCACACTTGGTTGACAGCTCTTCTATCCACATCTCTCTCTCTCTCTCTCTCTCTCTCTCTCTCTCTCTCTCTCTCTCTCTCTCTCTCTCTCTCTCTCTCTCTCTCCTTAGTTTTACTTATATCAATTAAAAGACAAATGTACACGGCTCGTATATTTGAAAAAGCCACGACTCGTTATATTTCAAAAAGATATCTTTACATTGCCAAAATTGCATAAAAGTAAAATTCAATCTCTCTCTCCTCTGATTCGACGCGCAAGAGCTAAATACTTGGGCATTATTGTCACCCGTTTTGCATGAATAGCACACAAGTTGGTGTCTTCAAAAAGAGAAATTAGATGATATTCTGCCGCTTCTTGCAGAGCTTCTACGGCGATACCTTGAACTCGAAACGCCATTCGATAACTTTGCATGATCTCTTTCACCAAACGTGCGAATGGTGCCTTGCGGATGAGAAGGTCTCAAGTTTTTTGATAGTGGTGAATCTCTTGCAACGCCTTTGGAATGTGTCGCTTCACAGCAGGAGCCCATAATTGAGGGATGGTAGGATCTGGGACATGGGCCTTGCGAGGGCAAACCTTGAAAAACTTTTTCTTTCTAAGAGAGGGCTTGCGAGGAGGATCTTGCGCATCTTCAAGGCCACCATGTGCTCTGACTGACTCTTCAACTCCACCCTGCGCTCCAACTGGCTCCTCTTCTACATCCCCAAAATCCTCTTCATTTAGTAACCCATGATCACCTCTAGGCTGATCTGACGGCAGAGGGCCGAAGCCACGTGGAAATGTCTTCCCAGCCGGAACTCGATGATTGCTAAAGATCTCCTGTCCACTCCATGGTGGGCTTTGTGCTTCGTTGTCCGTTTCAGTTTCTGTGTCTGATGTCACTACCCGTTTCTTCTTGGGTGAAGGTTGTCCATCTTGTTGCTCTTCACCTGACCATTCCCTCTCCATCTCTTCTAAGAGCTCTTGTTCGTGTATCCAAGGTGGTTTTTGAGCACCTTGGACGGATGAGTGAGGGTGAGCAAAAAAAGGTTGATCGTTTGTTGTTGTTTGCTTTGTGTGTGCCATTGTGTAAGAAGGGGCAAGATTGAAAATGAGACTCCCTCTTCTCTACAAGCCCTCTATTTTTTCTTTAAAGGTCTCTTCACACTTGACCAGGCCACTTAAAAAAACTCTTAATATCATCAAAATATAAAAAACAAAAAATGGATAAATGGAGAAGTATTATATGCAACTCAACAAAGACATCTACAAACATAAACATTACATTGCATAGCATCATTTGTTTTACATGTTGGGTAACCAACGTTTGCCCACTCTATGGCGATTTTCATGCCACCTAGTATGATTAAGGGGTCCAGTGGAGTTTCTCCATTTCTCTTTAGCAGTAAGTCGAGATTGTCTCCTAACCTCCTTGGCAATACTTGACTTTCGCACTCGCTCTATGGCATGACATCTCCCCAAAGAACAACGAAAGAACCAATCAAACATCTCCTTCATGTAATTGGATCTCGTAGTTCCACCACCGTGACGTGTATTTTTAAAGTAAACACCTTTGGCTTGATAATGTGATTTTTCCATTCCTTGAGTGCTCCAGATGTCTAATGAACCATATTTTGACATAAAGAATGCTCCATGCGCATACAAAATATGTTGCATCAAGAAAAAATGCTATGGACAAGGTATTGGCCTTCATCCAACAGCTTGATGCGGCCTTTGGTGATGAGGGCTTCATAGTGTCCTCTAAACTGCGTCAAGTATCTATGCATTACCAAAGTTCCGCTCGACAATGGTGGGATAGCCTACAAGCCCAAAGAAAAGCTCCAAAGACATGGAAGGCTTTAAGAGCCTCCATCATAAAACAGTTTCTGGCAAGCAACGCTCAAGAAAATGTCCTCACAGAATGGCAAAACTTGAAACTCTCTCCCTACGAGTTTATCCAAAAGTATGTAGATAAGTTTTGGGATTTATTTCTCAAAGCCACTATCTACAAAAAGATAGACTTTGGGGAGCAAGAGCAACAATTATGTGCGGGTATTTCTCAAGAGAAGGCCGAGTATATTAACTCACAAAGGCCTAATACCATATCGGCGGTCATACACCATACTATAGTCGCCTCTCAAATCGATTCCCAACAAGGGGTTAAGAAAAACTCTAAACCCATGGAAGTGAAGGATCAAAATGAGCCTAGAGGGAGGACTAATGCTCAAACTTCCTCCAAAGGCAACTCTAGCAACACCGATAACAAAGTTGAGGTGAAAGGAGTCTATAAAGGTAAGAATAAACTCTCTGCAATAGAGCTAGAGTGTTATCGTAAGGATAACAAATGCTACAAGTGTGGACAACAAGGGCATGTCTATCGTGCTTGTCCCCAAAGAAATGCACGCAACAAGCCACCTTGAGTTTCTATGTTGGAAACTCCAAAAGAGGATGCTTATAGAAAAAGGCTTTTGTTTTTCCTATGCTAGAAGATATGTACATACATGTTTATGAGTCAGGTAGTATCCTATCCCTTGTAAATATGCATGCTTTCACAAGTTAATGAAAATTTATATTTTCATATATATGATTTCTATTAGAAAGTCTATAAATGAATTTAATGTTTCAACCAATAACAATATTATTAAATAAATAATAATAATAATTTAAAAAAAACAGGAATCAAGAGGAATTAGAATTTTCTAAATTCCTAAATGGATTTCAAAATGTTTTTAATGATGATACCCCCGTGAGCTATCTCCACAATGAGGGGACAATGGCCATACAATGGAGCTTTTACCATGAAGCTCATTGCTTAATAAGCCTCCTTATTGAGCTTTACAAGCTCCACAAGAGGAGTTCAAAAAGGCAATAACATGGAATGATAAGTTTTGAGAGAGATTCAATAATTAGGTCACATTATCTCTAAAGGTGGTATTTCTATGGATCCACAAAAAGTAGAGGTAATAAAAGATGGCCTAATCCAAAGAATCTACATGAGTTGCAAAGCTCTAAAGGTATGAGTGCATACTAAAGATGCTTCATAGGAAAAATCCATGCTTATAGCAGGTCCAATACCTGACTTAACAAAAAAGAACGTTAAGTATACATGGACCGCAAAGAGAGAAAAATACTTCTAAAAAGTCTAAAGAGAAACTTATTTCTCAACTTATGGGATCTCTCAAAGCTATTTGAGGTCCAATGTAATGCCTGGATGATTGCCTTTGAGCAAAACTTTGCTTCAAGAAGGGAATACCATAGCATACGAGATTCAAAGACTCAACTCCAATGAGCGAATGTTGGTCATATACAAAAGGACCTATGAGCTGTTTTAAATGCTCTAGACACATGGAAGTACTTCTTGCGGACTCCATTCATGATACAAACCAAGCTCTCGAACAATCAAATGAGGTAGGAAAATTTCTTTTTGCAATTTAAATTCTACTTTGCTCACATTGCTGGCAAGCACAATCATGTAGCCGATGCACTTTCCCAATGGCCAAGGGTAGATAGGATATCAATAGCAACTTACAATGAGCTATGTTTTATGATAGTTAAATATGCTTCTGAGAAGCGGAAGTGAAAAAAATAGACCCGGTGGCCTCTACACCAAGACTATGCACAATGGCCTCATCATGGGGAATACACAATAGGGGCACCACCTAGCAAGATATGCGGCTAGGACGCATACATATACACAATGAAGCATGCATGGAAAACAATTTCAAGATCCACGCCCAAATGTGGAATGGGGTGGTCGGAGAATAAGGTGAGAGGAGTGGTGAGTGAGTGAGAATGGGCTCGCTACGCGTGCATGTAGTAAGGAAGATAACGAGGTCAGGGATACATGCAAGTATGCTCACTTCTCATACAAAAGGTGGCGAATCCGCACACCTTAAGATGGAGGTAGCAAGATGGTAGGAATATGAGAGGGAGAGAGTGTGTGTGTGTGTGGTGGCGAATCCGCACACCTTAACATAAGCAGAAAAAAAATGGCAAGGAACAAGCATATACCATACTCACAATGAGATGTATCCAAAGCGACACAAAGTATGGCACCAAGATGGAGTGTGTTGATTGCTTGCAAAAGATGAATACAATAGGTAGCGTATGGCAGGAAAATGAGAAGGGAACAAGATCGTAGGAGGCATAATGGAGAGATGGGAGTTGATGGCGAGGAATATCATGAGTGTGTCCACCCTTCTTCTTCTTCTTGAAATTGTGCCTTCAACCCTTAATTACAAGTGGTGTGGAGGTGTGGTGCTCATCTTTTGTGCATGGTGATGGTGATGATGATGGTGTTGTGATTATGTGATTAGGGTTCATGCTACAAGCATGTAGCACAAGAGTGTGTATGGATAGGTGTGTGTGTGTGTGTGTTCACCCTCAGTGTCTCTCATGGCCTCCTTATATAGGGAAGGAGGAAAGGATTTAGCAATATTTCTATTTGAGGTGAGTGTCCCACTTTGGTGACTAGGAAAATGGGGTGCATGTGACTGTGGCTCCCATCTTGTCTCCTCATTATTTAAAATACCAGAGTCAATAGAGAGAGAAAAAGAGAGAATGTGGGTAGGATGTAGAGGATAGGAAATATTTACAATAGTCTAGCTTTGGATAGACATGAGCTTATTAGGGAGAGAAGAGAGAGGTAAGAAAATTATAAGAGAGGTTGTCGAAGGTGGATATTTGTTGATGAGGATGGATCCTCCAAAAATGGTGATAGAATTACTCTAGACTAGCCAAGACCTCATTAAAAGAGCCTTGTCTCTTGTAATCATGCTTGAAGACTTGTGGAACCATAGCCATTCTAGAAGGAAGAAAAGTGGGGATGGCCGGTGTCACCATTACACGAGAAAACTGGGGTCCACTACAAAAATCATATCTCCGTGTTCATAACTCCAAAAATTCTGAAACAAATTGAGCTAAAAGTTGAGATCACGAGCTACATCTTTCATGTTGAACGCTCCTTCAGATTCGGGGTTCTTATTTACTTAAAAAATTCAGTCAAATAATATGTTATTTGTGGCTGCAAAAGTCTTTTGGTGGTCCCCTTTGAGTGGACTTCTCTCTTGCCTTCAAGTGTAAGCTCCTTCATGTGTATGAAAACATGACCTAGAGTGTTGAAAAGATTGGCAATCATCTAGATGGAGGTATTATTGAAATTTGAAAGTGGGGTTGAGGTTTGAAAATGAAAACTAGTGAATAAAATATTTGGTAGAGTGGAATAATATACATACATGAAAAAAAAAATATTAGAAAATACTAGAATATATTTATTTAATATTCTTAAGGTCAAAAGAGAGATCAACAAAGAAAGCTTACTTATTTATGCTACATCGTGATTGATTAGCATAAGTATTATTTATTTAATAAAGGCTAAAACGTTAGTGAAAAAGAGAAGAAAAAATCAAAAGTAACTTATATAATAGGAAATATTTTTGGTAAAAGAGAAAAAATATGGGGGGGCTCCCATGCATGGAAAAGCTTGCATCATTAGCCCTCCCCCTAAGGCTAGAGGTATTCATGCCTCTAGCTCTGTTCTTGAGCATGTTGAAATAGAGTAGTATTTCTCCTTGGTGGCTGGTAGATCCTTGTAGGGAATAATGGATCCCTTGGAAGCATGAAGCTCCCCAAAGTTCTTTTTGGTGTCCACCTGGGTCCCACACTAAGCATAAATCCATTGTATGCAATAATGTCCTCTTCAGAAGATCACACTTATAATGATTCTTGAGTCCACAAGCTGCACAAGAATTAACTCTTGCATAAGTGATAGAAGGTATGGAAAGAACTTGATCATTCCTTGAAAGTATTCCAAAGCGGGACCATGCATGGCTTCCTCGTCCAGACACATAGCCAAAAGGGAGTAAGAAACCATAATCCTCATATCTTGCTTGTTTTCCTTCTTCATGCCAAATTGATAGAGACCTGTTGCCCACATGGATAGATTGCATGGTTGATGCCTGTTGCACAAGAGAGCCCACCATGTACAAAAGATAAACTGCAAACCACATTTTGAAAAATGACTCCATGTTACCACTAGTATGCAAAACCATTCTTCCTTGATTGGCGTGTCCTAGATTGATTCCACTAGTTGTTGATGTCAATCCTGCCACTCTTGTCGCAACCCAACTTAAAGAGCTTCCCAAATTAATGTTACACACAATGTTCACAGTTATAAAGGAACACCTAAAGTGCCAGTAGACCTCAATTGCATTTCTCTGCATGAGTCTTTCACCAATCTCGTGCCATAGGGGTAGTTGAAGTGTCTTCACCACTTTCACATGTGGTTGCAAATTTGAAGGGTCCACCTTGTTGTGGTTGAATGTGAGGCCCATTACCTCAATGGAGCTATCACTTCCTTCACTCCCTGTTGACTCCTCCTCTGAAGTGGTTGAAGAGTCACCACTAGAAAACTCATCCTCGGAGGTTTCTAGATCCATGTCGCGTTGTTGACCTATCTTCATGTCGTAAAGTATTGGCCTTTCTTTTGCATCCTTCATCTGGATTATGCCGGTGTCCCAGTCCTGCTTAGCTCTCATAGCCATAAGCCAAGGCCTCCCTAGAATGATAGGATAGCCCTCCCCTTTGTGTGGCATGACAAAGATGTCCACATCTACCTCGGTGTTGAATGCCTTTATCCTAATTGCATTTATGACACCAACACATTGAACTTTTAAATTTTTTGCCATTTTGGCTTGGCATGGTGCCGGCCGACTCACCTCTAAACCCAAACGGTGCATCATTTTTTCACTCATGACGTATATTTGTGCGCCACCATCGATGTAGATATTGGAGATGTATTGCCCTTTGATGTAAGCATCCATCACTGGTAGTATGTCGTCTAGATTCCTCCCGGAGATAGCCCCAGCTATCTTTGGCTTTGGTCGCCTCGTGTTAACCATCTTTGTCCATTGTCTCCTCACCCTAGGTGCTAGGTGGAGTAACTGGGGCCAGGTGATTTTTGGGCCCTGCACAGAAACATCTTGAACCAAATCATATGGTTTAGAACATTCACCCAAAGAGAAATCTACAATGTCAATTTTACGTCGTGACTTGGACGGCTTTTTGCTAGATTCCCCTTTATTCTTCATCTTTTCTTCCTTTTGAGAAGATTCACCATGCCTAGCGCGTTTTACCCCAATGGCATCTACTTCTTTAACCTTGGTCTTATCATCCTCCACTTTCTCCTTTCCCTTACCTTCAAGACTGATGACGCTTACTGTTTGATTGCCAACTGGTGGTGGGGGTAAGGGTGGAATGAGAGGTTGTGGTGGTGGTGGTGGTGGTTGTGGTTGAATCGGTGGTTGTAAGATTTGCATGGGTGGTGCTTGTCGTGGTGCCCTCGGTGGTGGTGGTCTTGCTCTTGGTGGTGAAACCTGGTTTTGCCTAGCTCCTCTGTTGAAATTTTGCCTCCTTGGTTGTGGACAGTAGTACATGCCATGATCATCCTCCCCACAATTGTAGCAGTGGTATTCTTGGTTTTGCCTTCGTTGTCCTCTCCCTTGCTCTTGGTTGCGATTGTGTGCATGTCCTTGTTGTATCAAATGGACTGAGAGATTCTCAAGTTGATTGGTGATTCGGTTGAGCAGGTCTTGCTGATCTTCAATTGGTTCTTGTGGTTGAATCCTCTGGGCGGCTATTGTAGGTGGTGCTAGAGGTGGTCGGGTCCTAACGGCTTCCTCTTCATCGATATTCCTGGCTTGTAGGCGCAATTTCTTGTCTTTAAGGCGGGCCACTTCAACTGCTAGCTCATACGTAGCAGGAAACCTTCCGTTCACCTTCTCTTTAAGAGTTGGCCATAACCCAGCCACAAACCGATCCTTCTTTAGGAAATCAGGTGCCCCCTCATCCTTTCTTAGCGATGCAACCCATCGCCCCCATAAATCTACAAACTTTGACTTGCGTATTCCAGCATACTGCCCTGCTTCAACTCTGTCAACAATTTCCATAGATTCTCTGATGTTGTGCCCTCTCCAAAACGCTTGACAAAGGCTGCCCTTAATAAGTCCCACCGTTCCTTGGTTTCTTGTGCCAAGGCATTGTACCATGATCTTGCCTCCGCCTTCATTAGAAGTGGGAAGATGTGCAAGCGCGAAGCATCATCATCTCTCGCAGAGATGACACATGCTATTTCCAAGTTGTCTAGAGAGTCTGCAGCATCCTCGCCCACCTTACTAGTAAAGGTTGGAAATGCTACACTTGTCATGATTACTGAGAGAGAGCTAGAAAGACACACTTCTTAACTTGCAAAATTTTTCTTCTTTGCAAGGAGGCGCGTATACCCTATTATACTAGGACATAGATTAAAACTTCAAACGGTACATTGCCTTGTACCAAAGGTAAAACAAATGGCTGATCTGATGCCAGAACCTCAAAAAAACACTCCCCACCCGGCATGGTTTCAATGACGTGCTGGTAGTGAATCTTCAAGTCCAATATTACCTTCATTGAGCGTACACGTGTTGGTATGTGTGATCTGTCTTGAGGTAGGTTGTCCTGATTCATGTGAAGCTTAGAGGTGGTTAGTCATTGTCCAAGCTTGTAGGAGAGGGTGGTGTTCTTTCCTGAAACAAACTCAGTAGATCCCTAGTTTCTCTAGTGAGAGTGTGAGCCAATGCTTCTGTTATCTGTGCTGCAGCATCAGGTGCGACTTGAAAACTGACTATGATAATTACCTCGGTGACTTGAGTTACCCGATTCTCAAAGTAGAATAGTGCTGATTCTCTATTGTGCAAAGCTCCTTCCATTTTGTTGTTGTTGGTTGGTTGTAGGTTGCGGACATGGTTTCCACCTTCTCCTTCTTCTTCTTGGCACTTGGCCTATGTATATCCACTGGGTTTGGCGCGTTGGTTGACTCTCCCACTTCAAATCGATTACCGTTACGCCTGGCACTCGAGCTTCGATGGAGATGCGCAGTTCGTCTAGTTGTGCTTGGAGCTCTTCTTCTTCTGTCGTCCAGTTAGAAAATCCTTCATACTCATTCATCCATTCACAATAGTGTAGGGTTTTCAGTCTTGTAAACTGAAGGGTTTCAAGAGCCCTCTTCAGTGCGGGCACCAAATGAGAGGCGGAAGTGAAAAAAATAGACCCGGTGGCCTCTACACCAAGACTATGCACAATGGCCTCATCATGGGGAATACACAATAGGGGCACCACCTAGCAAGATATGCGGCTAGGACGCATACATATACACAATGAAGCATGCATGGAAAACAATTTCAAGATCCACGCCCAAATGTGGAATGGGGTGGTCGGAGAATAAGGTGAGAGGAGTGGTGAGTGAGTGAGAATGGGCTCGCTACGCGTGCATGTAGTAAGGAAGATAACGAGGTCAGGGATACATGCAAGTATGCTCACTTCTCATACAAAAGGTGGCGAATCCGCACACCTTAAGATGGAGGTAGCAAGATGGTAGGAATATGAGAGGGAGAGTGTGTGTGTGTGTGGTGGCGAATCCGCACACCTTAACATAAGCAGAAAAAAAATGGCAAAGAACAAGAATATACCATACTCACAATGAGATGTATCCAAAGCGACACAAAGTATGGCACCAAGATGGAGTGTGTTGATTGCTTGCAAAAGATGAATACAATAGGTAGCGTATGGCAGGAAAATGAGAAGGGAACAAGATCGTAGGAGGCATAATGGAGAGATGGGAGTTGATGGCGAGGAATATCATGAGTGTGTCCACCCTTCTTCTTCTTCTTGAAATTGTGCCTTCAACCCTTAATTACAAGTGGTGTGGAGGTGTGGTGCTCATCTTTTGTGCATGGTGATGGTGATGATGATGGTGTTGTGATTATGTGATTAGGGTTCATGCTACAAGCATGTAGCACAAGAGTGTGTATGGATAGGTGTGTGTGTGTGTGTGTTCACCCTCAGTGTCTCTCATGGCCTCCTTATATAGGGAAGGAGGGAAGGATTTAGCAATATTTCTATTTGAGGTGAGTGTCCCACTTTGGTGACTAGGAAAATGGGGTGCATGTGACTGTGGCTCCCATCTTGTCTCCTCATTATTTAAAATACCAGAGTCAATAGAGAGAGAAAAAGAGAGAATGTGGGTAGGATGTAGAGGATAGGAAATATTTACAATAGTCTAGCTTTGGATAGACATGAGCTTATTAGGGAGAGAAGAGAGAGGTAAGAAAATTATAAGAGAGGTTGTCGAAGGTGGATATTTGTTGATGAGGATGGATCCTCCAAAAATGGTGATAGAATTACTCTAGACTAGCCAAGACCTCATTAAAAGAGCCTTGTCTCTTGTAATCATGCTTGAAGACTTGTGGAACCATAGCCATTCTAGAAGGAAGAAAAGTGGGGATGGCCTGTGTCACCATTACACGGAAAACTGGGGTCCACTACAAAAATCATATCTCCGTGTTCATAACTCCAAAAATTCTGAAAAAATTTGAGCTAAAAGTTGAGATCACGAGCTACATCTTTCATGTTGAACGCTCCTTCAGATTCGGGGTTCTTATTTACTTAAAAAATCACCCAAATAATGTATTATTTGTGGCTGCAAAAGTCTTTTGGTGGTCCCCTTTGAGTGGACTTCTCTCTTGCCTTCAAGTGTAAGCTCCTTCATGAGTATGAAAACATGACCTAGAGTGTTGAAAAGATTGGCAATCATCTAGATGGAGGTATTATTGAAATTTGAAAGTGGGGTTGAGGTTTGAAAATGAAAACTAGTGAATAAAATATTTGGTAGAGTGGAATAATATACATACATGAAAAAAAAAATATTAGAAAATACTAGAATATATTTATTTAATATTTTTAAGGTCAAAAGAGAGATCAACAAAGAAAGCTTACTTATTTATGCTACATCGTGATTGATTAGCATAAGTATTATTTATTTAATAAAGGCTAAAACATTAGTGAAAAAGGGAAGAAAAAATCAAAAGTAACTTATATAATAGGTTATATTTTTGGTAAAAGAGAAAAAATATGGGGGGGCTCCCATGCATGGAAAAGCTTGCCTCACTTCTAACCCAGGCTTTAGGGATATGATAATAGCCTTACAAATGGAAGAAAAAGAACCACTCACGTAAAAGGATGGTTATCTTCCATACCTCAATAGGCTATATCTTCCTTGCTTCCCATGCTCCTTCCATATGCGGGGCAAAGAGCAATTTGAATTTGCTCTGCTAGGAGTAAAAGCATACTTGTATTGGCTTACCAAGAAACAATAACATACAAGAGAATGTTTCAAAATGTATGGTATACCAAAAGATGAAGTATGAAAAAAGGACCATGGCTTGCCAACATCTAATAGTGTTGGATAGAAATCCTACCATGACCATTAATTTTTGATAGAATCTCTATCAGAACTAGAGTAACCCTCTTATGTCGGCCTACTATTCCAATGGATGGCCAAAAGATACAAAACTAATAACCCTTGATCTACTAAAAGCCTGTGATTCAAAGTAGATCAATGCTCAAAATGAGAGAAGTACTTATCTTAACAACAATATGTCTCTAATAACGTGAACATGCTTCTAAGGAGAAACTACCTTTCAAGGCTAAAGACGGAAGATCCGAAAGTCCCTTGAAGCTTAAGATACGTGGGAAGATCTTCATTGCAAAAGAGTATAGCCGAGATCAAAAAGAATCTTTTTACAAGATTAAACAGGCTATATCCATTTATTAGCTAGGCAAAAGAGGCTCCTGCCGTTGGCACAAAAGAGCCTTATCCTCTTTTTTTTTTTTAAAGGTTGGGTCCTACTAAACTTTCCCAAGGCTCATCTAAGGCAAATTACACACAAATGAAGACCCGCCACAGATCGAGGATGAAGCAGAGGAGCTCCAACCCAAGTTCATCCTTCAACAAGAAGACAAGGTATTAAGAAATGGTAAGATTACTGACAGTATCTTATTTAATTATCCTTTCAAAGATGCTAAATGCATGCAAAGAACATGGCTTAAGGATAATATGAACCTTGTTAATGATTCTTACAATGACACAAAAGAGATGCATTTTAAATGATCAATGTTTTTTTCTTATAAGACTCTCTTTTTATGTTTTGTGCACAAATTTTAAAGTATGCATACTTAGGATCATGTTTGTGGTGACTACGTCTCCCAAACACCAAGTAGACCTTGTCACTCTACTTTGGAAGTATGATATGGACTAAAAAGAGCAGACATGCTTGCGGCAGACAATGTCTCTCAAGCACCAAGTGGATTAGTCATCCACTCTGGAATGATGTCGTAGGGTAAAAATGGATCCTTTACCCGCTAAGACCAATGGACTAATGGGTGAGACTTTACCATCTCTACCTCATAGTCGAGGACGACTATGATTTCAAGAGAGAGGTAATGTCATAAAAATTAATATCTATCCAACCCAAATGATTTTCTCATATTAAACTGATCACTTAATGTGTGAGAATACACGGGAACAAGGGTTAAGATATAGACATGTGCTTATAGATCTATCTCAACACGGGGCCAATGGTTAAGGGGCCCAAATGAGAGATGGTCTATCAAAGAGCAAGGCTAACCAATGGAGCATAAGACCTTAGGGTTAGCTTCATTGAAGACCTCCAATAATGTGTGTAAAAGTCCTTTGACCTTAGGCAAGCTAGGGCTGATGAGCTTGAGGTGGGAACCCAGCCTAAGCTCGAGGTGCTTGTCCTGCTTGAGGTGCTTGTCGTGCTTGAGGTGCTTGACATGCTTGAGGTGCTTGATTAAGATGCTTGAGGTGCTTGACTAGCTCCATGCTTGAGGTGCTTGACTTGCTACATGATTAAGGTGCTTGAGGTGCCTTGAGATACTTGTGGGAACACCCCCTAGTTCAAGTGCTTTGTCATGCTTGATGACTAAGGGGCTTTCTCATCCAAAGTCAAAAAGATCCCTACAAGGAGGGGGGCGAGCCTACAAGGGGGGGGGATGAGAGAGAACACACACACACACACACAAGGGAAACCCCAGCTTGAAGAGGCAGCAAGGACACTTGTCAAGTTCCTCCTCATATTGCCCTCATGGTGTGCCTGAAGCCTATTGGTTGGCCACCCAAGGGGTCCAATGATAATTTAGGATATTTAATTAATTGATTGTGCATTTATCAAGTCCTCTCTCTCAAAGGGGAAAGGGGGACACTTGTCCCAAGGCTACCCCTGTTGCTTGTAATGGCTCCTGCTTGTGATTGGCTAGGCCTGGAGGGGTCCAATGAGCTTCAAGCATGAGCTACAAGGGGGGGTCGACCCAAGCAAGCTAGGGGGTTGCTTAGGGGGTATACTCACCCACACACACTCACAAACACTCTCATGGTGTGCTATGCAAAGTGCAAGAGCTCCATCTCCTTCTCGAAGCTCCTTGAGAAGTTGAGAGCCTACACCAACTCTCTTGGCTATGGAATGCAAATCCAACCAAGAGCTATGCTTCAATGCTTAAGCTTGCCATCTTCTTCTTCTCCATTACTGTGCTATTATGTATGCTAGCAACAAGAGTATGATAAGTGAGGAACTAATTCTTTCTCCTATGAAATGTTTCTTCTTCCTCTTCCCTACCCTCATTCCCTGCTAGCTCTCTCCACCTTCGAAGGTGTTTGAGGTCTTGGGATTGAGGCTTGGGATAGTTAATGCTTTCTACAAGTGCATGTTATGCTTATTGAAAGAAGGCTAATGGTTTTTTGCAAGTAGATTAATTACTTACTGCAAGTAGATTAATTGTATTGCAAGGTAGATTAATTATTGCTTTAAGCACAAGTTGATGCATAAAAGTATACATATTCATGCACTCAAATGATTTAGGGAACACAAAGATTATTGATGTTCACAAGTTCTTGATTGTTTTCAAGCTAAGATTGATTGTTGAAATTATGCAAAAGCTTGGTGTGTGAACCTTCCATCTCCATATTTCCAAGGAGGTCTCAAGGAACACAAAGATTGTATTGTACCAAGTCTCTCTTAATGAGAGAATCTATAATACAAATGCCTTTTGGAGGGGGGACCGGCTCCACATAAATCCGGTCCTCAACTGTTGTCATATTCTCTACACTCTCTCTCTCTTGTAAAAGTATTGTTCATGCCTAGTTAATCAAGTGTTATGATAGAGTTTCTACTACCAATTAAGTTCACCCTCTATGCTCTCAAAATTGCTCACTCTAATTCTCTTAATTCCTCTATTCTCTAAGTTCATAGGCCATTCCCATTACAAAAATATTGTTGAATTGATGATAACTAAAAGACTTTGCCCCATTATGAATAGTATTGCCTCCCTTTATATTACCACGTGACTTGGCACTCGTGGAAGAGTACACCATGGATCCTTCAATGTGTTTGTATTCGCCAAGGGATTCCCGAACGAGATCATTGTTTGCTTTTTTTGCAAGTTAGACCCTATGTGGAATAGGAAATAAATTCTCGGTGATGCCTTGCTCTCGTAATGCATCTTTCATCAATCCATGAAGTGCATGGTATGCATTTGTGTTGATCCCAACCTCATCACAAGCTCTCTGGACATCATCCTCAGACACAAGGTTAGAGATCTTTTTTAGGATCTCCTTTGTGATGGCATCTTTCATGTGTTTGGCCTTTTCACAACCTATGATGTAAAGTATATCTTCCTTTGAGATGCATCCTAGGAGAAGATTGCAACGGTCCTCTTGTCTAAAACTTCCACACACATCTTGTATATATGTCCTATTTCAAAAGGTGAACCGAGTTACAAATTGATGGAAATTATTTGAGAGTTATGAACACTGTAAATTAAAAAAAATACCTGGTTGTCGTGATCCGCTTCTTACGTGCCCCTCCATTAGAGGCTAAGTTTTCAATGGAAGAGAACTCCCTCTTACGCTCATGCATGCCAAATGGAGTGGCTTTTAGGTACATCATTGCAATTTTTAGCTTAGTTACCTCTGTTTTTGTAGCTTTCATCTCCTCTTTAAGATCTTTGAGTTTTTTCTCTGCTGTGGAATGTAGTTGTTGGAGATTTGTGGAATGAATGTGTAACACTTGGCGTTGTTGTCGGAAATATGCCGACGCACTTGCGTGATTGGAGTCCAATCTCTTACAATACCCAAGAAGACCACGTTCTCCTTCTCCCACATATTTGATTAAGCTTGGGAGTGTATGGAATGTCGGATGACAGCCCACGAGCGGATCTTTTGGATACAACTCTCCATCAAGCCACAAGTCAACATTGGTTTCTCCTCCAAACCGTCATACGGATGCAGGTTGAGATGCTTTCTCGTCATTTTTTTTTGTGGGAGCAAATTCGATCGGTAGACGCAGACTGACATTAGTTGACCTAGTAGATGACGGCGCAGGTGATTCATTGGTTATGTCGCGAAGAGACATGGTGAAAAGTTATGATGGGGAAAAAATTTGATAAGATATACTTTTTGGGATAAATAGACAATTTTTTGGATAAAAAGACTTAAAAATACATTTTTTCATATATAGGTTCAATTTTTGAGCTCAGAGGAAAAATTTTAAATTTTAAAATTTTCAATTTTTAGGATTTATTAGATGGACGTTTGATGATGTGGCATTATCTATTTATTCTTGGAATTAATGTAGAGAGAGACCCAAGGAATTTTATATTTGGAGCTTATAAAAGTTAGCTTCTTCTAAAAAGATACTGTTATATATATATATATATATATATAGGGACCTTTTTAAAGCTTAAAAGATCCATTTTGAAGATTTTATTAAAAAATCATTTTTTGGGGTGAATTGATGCACGAGCTGAAAAGTGGAAGATGTCATAACTACTTACTCTCTTTGTGGAATTAATGTAGAGAGGGACCCAAGGAATTTTAGATTTGGAGCTTACAAAAGCTAGATTCTTCTAAAAAAATACTGCTTTTTTTTTATATATATATAGAAACCTTTTGGAAGCTTAGAAGATCCATTTTGAAGATTTTATAAAAAATTCATTTTTTTGGGGTGATTTTGCACGAACTGAAAAGTGGATTTTGTCATAACTACTTACTCTCTTTGTTTGGTGATAGGTAGAGAGAGAATGGTTCTTCTCTCTACTTTTACTCCTCTCTCTCTTTTTACTCCCCTCTCTCTCCTACTTTATCCCCACTCTTCCTCCTACTTTACCACCCTCATTCCCTCCTTTCCCCCCCTCTCCTATCTAGAGATAAGTTAGAGAGAGAGCTACAAAAGTAGCCCTATTTATTGTCTTTGTTCCCTCCATCCCCTACAAAATTAGCTTTAATCCCTTAAAATTAGGAATCCTTACATGGCCCCAAGGGGGTCCAATTTTTTCCTAATGGTGCCGTACAAAGAAGAGATAGTCTTGATTTTGGAGCACTTCCATGAAGAAACAGGCCATCAAGGCAAGGACCAGGTTGTCTTTCGTGTTTTGAGAGAAGGTTATTGTTAGCCCTCTATGATGAGAGATTCCAATTATTGGTGCAAGTCATGCCATGAAGGCCAACTATTTGCAAATCGGAAGCTTTTGGTTGAGCCTCCAAAATCTATAATGTCTTTTGATGTATTTGCAAAATGGGGAGTACATGTTGTAGGTCCAATGTCCCAACAATGGCAAAAGGTATATCCTTGTGGCTATGGACTATTTAACAAAATGGGTGGAGGCAAGAGCAGTAAAAGATGTAACAACAGGAAGAGTGGCCTCTTTTTTATATGAACAGGTGTGTTGTAGGTTTGGAGCTCCCCTGCTTATTATTTCTGATCATAGACCAGGGTTTAGGGAAAAACTTGTTGCTGCTCTCATGGAGAAATTGAATATTCAGCATAGGCATTCTTCTCCCTACTACCCACAATGCAATGGCTTGGTTGAGAACTGCAATGGTTAAATTATGAAGATGCTATCAAAGTATGCTAGAGAGCATCCTAAAGAGTGGGACTTGGACTTGGAAAAGTGTTTGTGGGCTTATAGAACTGCGTATAGATTGTCAACATAGTTTACACCATATGAGCTTGTTTATGGAAAAGAAGCTCTTATGGCCTGTAATCATCGCTATCTGTGTCGCTATGATAGTTGCTATATAGCAATGCAGATAGCGATGCAACGCATATAGAGACGTTCTTGTAGTGATGCTATTAGCGACGTCGGGGAGTATAAAAACCCAATGTATTTCCGCCGCTAAAAATGTCACAAGTACACACAGCCTCTTGTAGTGTGGCCGGAGCGTCGATGAGGCCAAAAGGAATCACTCTATAAGCAAAACATCCCCATGGTGTTATGAAAGTTGTCTGTTTTTTGTCTTCGTTTGCAATGCTAATCTGAAAGTAGCCTGAGTAGCCATCACATATTGTGTAGCGCTCATGACGTGCTACCTCATTGAGGATTTCTTCTTAGAATGGGGAGGGAAAATATCCCTCTTTGTGGTTTCTTTGAGAGGTTTGTAGTCTACACAGACTCTCCACTTACCATTCTTGTTTGGTGTGACTACCATTGGAAAGACCCACTCTGAGTCTTTAACGGGGTAAATGAAACCTTCCTGTAGCAAATTTCTTACCTCTTTGAGCAATGCTTCTTATTGGATTACCCCAAGTCTTATGAGCTTTTTCACTATAGGCTTACCGCTAGAAGATTTCGGAGGTCTTATGGAGAGCCTTCTAAGAAATTCTATTTCTCTCTCTAGAAAATTTCTTAAAATGCCTTCGCACTTATTCAGTGCGTCAAAAAGGACAACTAAATACTCTAAAAAGTGAACCTAAAGTTTCAGCATTCCTTTGAAATGGTCACTTTTTCATTAAATGCGAGTGTCCTTTCCACGAGCTGTGTCGCTCATTTAGAATGTCTTACTCATCAATGAAATTTAAAAAAATCACAAAACTCTCAACTAGTGTCAGAATTTGAAGGTTTTGACACCGCCAGTGCGTCCAAAATGGCCCAAAAACCTAAAAATCGAATGTCTACTTGCCCTTTTCTGACACCCGGAGAGGGAGAAATTACCAAAAAACCCCAAAAATGGGCCTTGGGATCATGGTTCTCTAGGGACAACAAATTGGGTCACGGCGAGCAAAGTCCACTCTACAAAAACAAAGTTGTCCCTCTCGCGCCGTGATCCCAAGACCCATTTTTAAGGGTTTTTTGGTAATTTCTCCCTCTCCGGGTGTCGGAATAGGGCAAATAGACATTCAATTTTTAGGTTTTTGGGCATTCTGAACGCACTGACGGTGTCAGAATCTTCAAATTTTGACACTAGTTGAGACTTTTGTGATTTTTTTAAATTTCATTGATGACGTAAGACATGCGGAATGAGCGGCTCCGAACTCGTGATAAAGACACTCACATTTATAAGAAGGTGACTATTTTCAAGGACCGTTTGCTCATTGAATGCATCTTTTATATTTTTGTTAATATCAGGCTTTTTTCTACGTAACGTAAGCTCTTCTCTCATTCGAGGAGCTCTTTTTCCTCTCTCTACTAAAAGGCCCTCCGAAAGACCTCCGAAATTTTCTTTAATGTTCCTTCAGTCTTATGCGGTGTTGTACTACTGTGATGCCTGTGATCTTGTCATAATCATCAATGAACAATGTGGTGAATTTACCTAGCATAGAGACATATTCTTTCTACTCTTCACCAGCTAACTCACTCGAGAGAATCCGATGTAACTTACTTGTATCCACCAAGGGTTGCGTACTTGGTGGTCCCTCTTGGTTTGCCCGTGGTGTTTCGTATTGTGTCAATATTTTTGGGACTTTGAGGATGACCCCCATTACTTCGATGCTACTGTCGCTCTCTTCAATTGTTGTTGTTTCTTCTCTTAAGGTGAACGAATAATCAGTGGTGGACTCATCTTTCGATGCCTCCAAGATCATGTTGCATTGCTTTCCAGTCTTCATGTCGTAGAATATTGAATTTACTTTAGCGTCCTTCATCTGAATCATCCCAGTACTCTAGTCTTGCCTAGCTTCCATAGACATGAGCTAGGGTCTTCCAAGAATGATAGGGTAGCCCTTCCCTTTGTGTGGCAAGACAAAAATGTATACCTCCACTTATGTGTTGAATGCCTTCACTTTCACTGCATTCACTATGCCTACGCACCTCACTCTGACATTATTTGCCATTTTGGCTCGACAGGGTGCTGGCCTACTTACCTCTAGCGAAAAAAGTGCATCATTTTCTCACTCATGACACATATCTCTGAGCCATCATCTATGTAGACGTTTGAGATGCGTTGCCCCTTGATGTGGGTATCCATGGTTGAAAGGATATCATCAAGGTTCCTCCCAGAGATAGCCCCAGCTATCCTGGGTCTTGATTTTCTTGTACTTACCATCTTCGTCCATTGTCGCCTCATCCTTGGTGCAAGATGGAGTAATTGGGGCCAAGTTATCTTTGGACTCTGCATCAATACATCCTGAACTAGGTCATATGGTTTAGCATACTCACCTAGTGAAAAATCCACGATGTCGATCTTCCACCGAGGCTTAGATTCCTATTTGCTAGACTCGCATTTTCCTTTCATCTTCTCCTCCCTTTGAGAGGCTTCTTCGTGCCTAGCACGCTTCACTCCCATAGCATCCACTTCTTCTACCTTTCCTTTTCTTTTGTTCTTCTCTCAAACTGGCTCTTCTATCTTTTCCTTCCCTTTAGCATCCAAGCTAATGACACTCACTGGTTGGTTTCCAGCAGGTGGTGGAGATAGAGGTGGGATAAGAGGTTGTGGTGGTGGTTGTTGTCCAAGTGGTCAAAGGATTTGGACCGGTGGAATTGGCCCTGGTTGCCTGGGTGGTGGTGGTCTTGCCCTTGGTGGGGAGATCTGATTCTGTCTTTCTCCTCTATTGAAGTTCTGCCTTCTCGGATGTGGGCAGTAATACATGCCATGGCCGTCCTCCCCACAGTTGTAGCAATGGTATTCTTGGTTTTTCCTTTGTTGTCCCCTTCCTTGCTCTGGATTTCTAACAGGTGCATGTCCTTGCTGCACCAGATGCACAGATAAACTTTCAAGCTGAGTAGTGATGAGACTCAATAGGTCTTGTGCTCTTGTGATACCTCTTGTGGTTGGGTTCTATGAGCGGCTGTTGCAGCCACTGGGGTTAGTCGGACTGAGCACTCTTGCTTGCATGCACAGATTTTTGTCTTTAAAGAGGGCTACTTTCACTGCCAACTCATACATTGCAGGGAATCTCCCTTTCACCTTCTCTTTAAGCGGCAACCGCAAGCTAGCAAAATGAAATGATCCTTCTTCAGGAAATTAGACGCTCTTTCCCCTTCCTCCAGTGAGGCAACCCATCGCTCCCACAAATCCACAAACTTGGACTCGTAAGAGGCATACTCTAGAAGTCCTCCCTGCTTTAACTTTGTCAGCAGATCCCATAACTTTTCTAAGGTTGTGCCTCCACCAAACCTCTTCACAAAGGCAGCATGTAGTACATCCCATGCATTCTTGGTAACTTGGGGCAAAGCGTTGTACCAAGACTTGGCCTCTACTTTCATCAATAGAGGAAAAGGTCGTTGTTAGAAGCTGGACACACCCTACGGAAAATGACTGCTCGGCAAATTCTTATTTTTTGTAGTTATTCATTTATTGAGAAAAACCCGACATTTCACCTTGTAAATATTGCGGCTTACAGAAGTTTCCGGATTGTATCCCAGTTTTGACATTCAGATTGAGTAGATGGTTAAATTGGAACATTAGGGTTTGAGAATTGTAAGGTATTTATACCACTTTTTAACCTTAATGAAGAACCTTTTGTCATTTTAAAAACAGTTTTTTGAAGTCTGTGAGTGAGCGTACTGTGTATGAGAGAGAGTGAGAGCTTCATCTTGACGCTACGCACGCACCGATGGTAAGAATTGAGTACGGAGAAGTGCAGCGTGTTGCTCTCGACAAGAGCTACGCGCCAATACCTACATTGTGCACGTACGGTTCGGTTTTGCGAGCTCCATCTACGAGATTCATCTGGTGGTTCGATGAGCATATGTTGTCCGATTTTGCATTGTAGCATATCCACGCGTTCGCAATGAGTAGAGCTACGCATTAGGCACTTTAGACTTCAGAAACGATGACCTACAAATTTCGGCCAGACATCCTACGTGATTCTGCACCAGGTGTTTTGGGTTGGGGTTTTGGTTCTTAGACTTTAGGAAGAGGTACCTATTGGTGTTAGTAGAGTCTCCTTTAAGTTCTGTGGTGCTTTGAGATTGTTTGATGGGTGTTCGGCTCTAGAAAGCGTTGTAGGAAGTTTCCTCTTATGCACTCTTGAAGGCTGTGACTTAGACATTGGGTAGAGACCTCTGTAGGAATTAGTTAGGAGTCGATCGAGTGTAGGTTGACACCCTATGCTTCCTTCCACGCGCCTGCGGGTCGAGCTTCATCCTTAGCTAAAAAATCTTGTTAGGTGAGTTCTCTCTGTGCTGACGTCCGTCGCGACGTATGCGTCCAACATTGGCGTCGTTGTCGGGGACGAAAACCTTAGGTAGGTGACCAACACTAGTCCTTGAGGATAGGGATTCTTTGGCTTGCCAAGAGTCTCGTTTTACATTTAGACAGGATCAGAGGGTGGAGGACTCTCTAGGTCTTAGAGGGAGTCTAGGAAGTGTGTGTCTGGCCTAGATCCTTCGACTTAGGTAGATTTAGGTAGACTGAGATAGTTTTAGGTAGTTTAGTTGAGTTGTGAGTTGTTGAGTAGGAGTTAGAGTGGTAGAAGCGGTGAAAGGAGAGCTTGAGAGTCCGGAGAGGCCAAGAAGCAACCAAAAACACCATTATCACCATTTCACATGATGAGTAGGAGTAGAGTAAGTAGGATATCATGATTTAGAATCTAGAGCACTTCATGCATGTATACTTGCTTGTTAGAGTCATCACAAGGTTGTAAAAGACTCAACAGTGTGTTTGAAAGCTAAAGTGAAGTCCAAAAGTTACTGTGAGTGTTTCGGATAGAGCTGCAGAGCATCAGCAGCATTTCTGTTAGGAAAAAATTTAATTTTAATTGAGTTGACCAGTGTGTTCAGAAGGTGGGGTTTACCCTATTTTCACCTGGAAAGTGGAAATTTGACCATATCTTGACAAGATAAGGCCAGATAGACTAAAATTCCCAGACATCCTACCCAAATTGTGCCAAGGCATTATTTTAAGACCAAAACCATGGGATGACTACATGAGCATGATCTGAATGATATATTAAGTGACTGAGAGAGGTTTCATCTCATTTGGGTGAGAAAAATTGGGTTCTAAGCAGACTTTAGCACTTTTGTGACTGAAAAAGGCTAGAACAGCTAAAATTGGGGACTTTTGAAATCCAAACCAAAATCTAAGCATACCACTGGGTTACTGACATTAAGGGGAAGTTGTGGGTCAAGTCCGGGATTAAAAAAAACAAAAAAACATCCTACGCGTAAGATGTCATCTGTGTGATTTTGCACTACAAACCTAATTTTGAGCATACCAAAGTGATCAGCATCTCAAGGAGAGTCTGTGCTTTGCATTTGAAGCTAATCTGAGCAAAAATACACGCTACGCGTAGGATGTCTAAAGCAAGAAATGGAAGCCAGATATTGACTGTGGACATAGCAAGGTGTTGTATAGCCTGAGGCAAGCCTCCTAGTCAATTTTGGTCCAAATTGGGGTTGATTTGACTGATCAAGATAGCAGCAGGCTATCATAACAGATTTCTAATCCATTGACCAGCTTATAGGTGTCCAAATCAAAAAGTAAAAACAACTGTGGACTCAGCACATCAAGGGGAATCCATAGTGCAAGAATCCAAGCAAAACAGAGCAGGAGACATCCTACGCGTAGGATGTCTACTAGGGCTTAGTGAAGAGAAAATTTGACTAAGCTTATATAGTGAGGTTCCATTTGGCTTAAGGGTTCCAGAACTTCTTTCAGAAGTGAATTTGGACCTTGTTTGACCTTTTGACGGAGCAAAGACTGAATTCATACTTTTCACGTAAATTAACCAACATCCGAGGGAAGTACAATTCCAGATTAGCAGACCTAATCTAGAACACCAGTAGTGTATAAAATATAGTATTGGTTGAGGTTAACTCTCCAGTTATATCAATCATTACTAAGATAACCTCTAGTGGTTAAATTCTTTGATTCGATTGCCGAAATTAAATGCTTGTATACAGGTATATTCAGCACAGCAAAGCAAGAAGTTGTGCGGAGACTGATCCTTTGCCAGGTGAGTGGTTGGATTTGTGATAAATTGCATTGATAATTTTGATGAATTTAAGATCAGGAAGATACATTTTTAGAGACCAAAAGGTGGCAGGTGACCAAGGTAGCTTAGTGTCCACCGAGGAGAGTGTAACTCAGGCAAGGCTAGATCCACTAGCATCGATTATTGAGGAGGGTAGTGATACTGACACTTCATCAGAAAAATCCTTCTTCATGATGGGTAGTCAATAGCCAGGAGGTTTCACCTATGACGAACAAATGCCACGAGGAAGCACCTCCCTTAATCGTTTGAATGATTCCAAGTTCACTGTGATCTTCTTAGAAGGAACAAACTCAAGGGGAGCCTTAGTTTATTCTGACTATCGAGGACGTAAGTGTATTTGTATTGAAGAAAGATTAGCTCAGAGACTGGAGATAATTCGAGTTTATGATGATGGAGATAGATTCCGAGACAAAAAGAGGAACCACTATCTGATAGTTAGTAACCCTGAAGATTACAACAGATATGGAGATAACGTGGCGAAGGGGAAAATGGTTTCAGAAACTCAAGAACCGCCACCAAGCATTGATCAACCTGGAGGAATTTTTATGTATGATAAGGAAACAACCAGGGTTTCCAACTTATAATGAGAATGTGGGATTTTACAAGCATGTGAGCGAGGGAATAGTCTCCTACTTTCACTACAAAGAACCATACCCAAACGAGTTAATCAAAGACAAGGTTCTTTACTTATTCTCTTATGAAATTTCTATGGGGAAGGATATCGTTTTTGTTGATAGGTACGGACGAGAATACCTGCGTATTCTGCCAAAGGAGGTAGAAAAGGCAATAGTTCCAGGAGCATCAACATATGCCCCCGATGAAGTGCCAAGAGCCACCTACACCCCTAGCAAGTCGACAAATCCCTTTGTAGAGGAGTATGGCGCGACCTCACATTCCACCCGATCGTAGACATCCAACAACCAAAACCAACCAGCAACTCAGCCATCATTGCAGGCATGGCTTCAACAAAGTGCAACATTAGAGCGAGACCGAAATCAAGATGGTTATCAAGCCGCACGAGGGCTAAGGGATTTACAAGAACCACCACTCTATTCACGGTAATAAGCAGAGATTAATCCAAAAACTCAAGGGTCAACAAAGCCTGGAAGACCACCCATAGAACGACTTCAAAGAGATGAACAATCTCTTGCAAGAACTGTTAGAAATTATGGCTTAGAAACACCACTGGGAGAGGAACCAGCCTACTACAGAAGACCAGAGGAGGTATATAGATTGGGACAAGGAGATCCAATGATGAGATTTATAGACCATCGTAGAATTAGACCTTCTCAAGTGCAAAAATGGTAAACAAGAAATACACGGGAAACAGAGATCCAAGAGATCATGTAGCAGCCTTTGTGCGTGTAATTAGAGCTAAAGAGGTGTTAGACTTCCCTACCCAATTTGCAGGGTTTGGACTAACCCTAAAGGATGACGCTACTACTTGGTTCAACTCTGTGGAGCGTAGAGATTTTGAGTCTATGGAGGAATTCTCACAAAGGGAGATAGCTCATAATACTATCTCACAAATCCATAAATTCAAACAGAAAGACGGAGAATCTTTAAGAAAGGCATCCCTAAGACTAAAAAGATATGTTAAGTTCTGCCCTGTGGAAGGATTGCCAACTCAGTCCAGAATTATGCTTATATTTATCCAAGGACTAAGGAATGCAGATCTCCAGAAGGACTTACATATGAAGAGGAGCACGACATTGAATGAGTTAACTAAGGAGGCTCTTTACTTTGTAGACAATTGTGCGGTCTACAAAGAGGGTGAGTTCAAGGATCTTCACGACGATTCATCCTCACAACAAAGTGGAAGCAAGTCTTCTAAGACAGCACTAAAAGGAGAAGTAGTTGTAAACCAAGAGCAGCTTGTAGAGGAAGTGCTAAAAGATTAAATTGTACGCCAAACCCCAGGCTAAACAGCCCAAGTGGTGTGCTATTGAACAAAAATGGACAAACCATGGGACGGAGGAATGTTATTATAACAAGGGATATGTGAGAGAGAGACCTTATGCTCCCCAAGCTCAGGTAGCATCTCCCCAAGTTCCACTGATGCCTAGATATCAAGCAGGCAACCTACCAGGACCTGTAGGTGTAGAAAGACCACAACCAGTGTTGCAACAACCACCCCTACCAAGATTACGACCAGTTGGCATAAGCTACACACCAATAGTAACCGAATCAAAAGAGAAGGCTTTGGTGCCTATGCATGCATATTATGAAGATCCCAATGGATATACGGAAAACCCTGCCTATTATCCACCAGAAGAATCCCCAACACCAGAACCATGGAGCATGATGGGAGGTGCAGGACCACCAACATTGCAGGCAGCAGGAGAAGGAAGATATAGCTTGGATGGACGAACATTGTTGTTCATAGCCAACGGAGGCATGGGCGGATAGATACATGCATACCAACAAAGAGGAGCTCAAGGAGCACCTCAACAGCCTAAAGGACCCTGCTACAAGTGTGGTGGAGACCATTCGCTAAGAGACTGTCCTCATGATGAAATCATTAGAGTCAACGCATATTGCATTGAGTGTGGAGTTACTCATTTGATTCCTGATTGCCCTAAGAACCCAAGCAAAGGAGCAAAAACTACCTTGAACAGGCTAGAAGCAGTGCCTTCTAGTGGAGGGTCAGAAAACGAGACAATCATACCTATTCAGGCAGTGACACGAGCCCAAGCTCAAAGAATGACGAATGAACCCATAATTGAAGAGCCAAAAACCGATGCCCCAAGTTTAGAAACGAAAAATCAGAGAAGCACTTGGAATGCTAGAAAGATGTGTATGAAAGCCAAGAAAGAACAAGAGCAAACTGCTATATCCGAGGAATTAAAACACACAAAGGATAGATTAGAACGGTTAGAGGATCTATCTAGCCTAAGCTCACACACTGCGGCAACCATAGAGCCCACTTCTAAAAGCTTATGAAGCCAGACTCAAAAAGAACCAAACCCAAGAGCAAATATGGATGACTTATCCATATGATAAAATAGAAAAACAGAGGTTGGAAATGTGTAGAAAGATGATTGAAACAGCTCAATCTTTGATAGAAAACCCGCTTGGTAAACCTGCAAATTGGCATGAAGTACCAGCTCCAACTCCTATCAAACCAGCTTTAGAGAAACAAGTAGAAATGAAGGAAAGACTCACGAATGCCTATGAGTCTAGGGGAGAGCCTATCATAGTGCCAAATACAACAGATGAGGCAAGTTACGGGTTCCAACTTAAAACATTGGCAGAAATGGGTAAGGATTGTAATGGTCTAGATCATCTGTGGAAGCAAATCCGTGAGGCCAACGAAGCTAACAGGGTGAGTTACCACATGAACAGCACGAAAAAAGAGAAAAGGAGATCTTACCTCCTATTGAAGAATTTGAGGCAAGATCACAAATGAACTTTGATATACATTCACAAGGGGGAGACTAGGGGTCCATTAGTTCGGGGCACAACCAACCAGACTCGCTAAAAACTCTACCCTCTTACCCAAGAGAGTATGAAGCCAAGTTTGAGGTGAGAGAAATCCCATCTCAAAGACTTTCTTCTAACAAAGTGATGGATTCACAAGGGTTGATTGAGTTATTGTCCACTCCTGTAGCATGCATAATCACATTAGCCGAAATCCTAAGGTTACGACCAAATATGTGGACCACACTAGGAAAATGCCTAGAAAAATTTGGAGTGAAAGACCCCACCTCAAAGCTTCAAGAAGGGATCAGAGAATTGGACAGGCCTCAACTAAACACTAGGCCAGTACCTTTAAACAAGGTTGGAGAGTATTGCGAGGGAGAAGATGGGAACACCACGCTACCAGTAGAATTCCAAGGAGTAGTTTCCAAGGCTATTCTTGACAGTGGAGCAGGAGTTGCTATCGCCACCAAGGAAATCTAGGAAAAATGGGGAGAACCAGCTTTGAGAGCTACCAGAATGAAATTGCAATTGGTAGATGGGTTCATGGAAAAGCCTCTAGGACTCTTAGAAAAAGTGATTGTCACTTCATGCGGAATCGAGTATGAGCATACATTTGCAATAGTCGATTTCGGCAAAAAGAACAATTATGAGATCATCTTAGGGAGACCATTCATGAGACAATTAAAGATGGTCCAGGATTAAGGTTACGACCACATATACCTCAGACATGGCGAGACAGCAACCAAAATACACTTGAAAGACCATAGTTACAAGGATGTGAACCAAACACTACTAGAAGAGATTGATTCAGCTACAGTCACTGGATCAGAACTCCGAGCATGTTAGGGCAACAAAAAGAGCTATGGATGTGCGGAGATTCACATTGTGGGAGCTTAAAAAGAGAGGAATGCGTCTTAGAAAGAGCGATTGAGGACAAGGATTATATTCCGGAACCTTTTCCTGAAGATGCCTTGGAACCTTTAGAATGGGAACACATACTAGCAACATTGGATGTCTGTACCATTACAGATAGTCCAACAACAAAATTTTGCGATAAGGATGGCTATGATGTGCTACCCTATTACATGGTAAGCCTTATACCAGGAGGAGATGAGATGGTAGAACCACGAGAACAAGAAGAGTTTTATAACTCCTCTGAACATCTGAAGGTAAATAACGATGCAGATAATGAGTGTTCAGACAACTCAAGTGAGCGTGGGGAGAAAACGGAGAATATCAAGTTTTATGATTTTGCTAATCAGCACCCTAGACGCCAGGAACGCTATAGGAGAAAATGAGCAGGAAACAAAGTGAGAGAGAACCTGATGCCCGGGATAAAAGGTAAAACTCACTATCTGATGCTTGTAAAAGTAGGGGATTGTGTAAAAGATCAAGTATCAGGAAGATTCTCAAAAGTTCGAAGGGAAGGAACACGAGAGGAAATAAAACAAGTACGAAAAGCTAAAACCGAAACAAAACCACAAAGTTCTCAAAAATAAAAAACAAAAACAATAAAAGACCCATAGTGGACCAAACTGGAGGGTAAAAAGAAATACCAAGAACTGAAACGGTCTTTACGAGAGGAATGGACTACTGAGGGAGATAGTGATGGAAAAGGGGAGTCAGAAAAAGGAAACATGAATGTACCATCCAGTGTATTTTTTTTGGACACCCTTCTTGAAATTTTGCTCACTTTGCTGGCGAGTAAATGTTGTGCCTAACATAAACTTGTCAAATTGGCGAGTGAAAGGAATGTTTAGTATGAATTTGTCACTATTAAAAAAACTTAATTTTCATCGAAAAGAGGAGGCATAGTTTGCAATTTTCTTGTATGATTGCATTAATAGTATGATTATTTATAAGACATTACGACATGCTCTCTCTCTCTCTCTCTCTCTCTCTCTCTCTCTCTCTCTCTCTCTCTCTCTCTCACGAGTGCAAGGAATTTTTTTAGGGGGGGGCATAGGTAGGTGGGTAAAGGAAGTTTAATGAGAGAGGACCCAAACTCAAGACAATAAGGCTAGCTAGAATTGTTGTGCTTATTGCAAATAAAAAATTTGTATTTCTAGCAATTTGAGAAGGTTTTGGTTGACATGAAGAAAATACTATGAGTAGAAAATGCTATCATTTACATAAGCTTCAATGTCTATTCTCTTCAAGCATGTGTACATGTGTGTGTGTGTGTGTGTGTGTGTGTGTGTGTGTGTGTGTGTGTGTGTGTGTGTGTGTGTGTGTGTGTGTGTGTGTGTGTGTGTGTGTGTGTGAGAGAGAGAGAGAGAGAGAGAGAGAGGTGAGAGAGAGAGAGAGAGGTGAGAGAGAAAGAGAGAGAGAGAGAGAGATAGGTGCAAAGTCATTTTCTCTCAAAATTGACTACGAATATAGCACTTAGGTAGGCAATACTATCCAATTGTTATAGGTATGAAATATTTCCTATATGGATCTTAAAATATGCTTCACATTTATGTTTTTGTTTTCAAAAAGAGTTAAGTTTGGATGTCCAATGTCAAGTGCTTTGTGCATGGATAACAACCTTCAAACTATAGTCTTAAGACCCTTGATACCCTCTAATGTGAGGTTCTTTTTGGATAGAAAACAACATAAACTTTTTATAGTGACACCGTCAGCTTTGATGTTTATGAAACTATTGTATGTGTGTGTGTGTGGGTGAGAGTGAGAGAGAGAGAGAGAGAGAGAGAGTCATATTTTTGGACTATATACATTGTCAAGTGGAAATAATATAAACTTACCATTGAATTTTATTTCAGAATAATCAGAGAGTAGGGGAGTTGAACCCCTTCACCATGAGGTATGAACCTCCATGGCTACACCAAGCTCCCTCCAAGGAGATGATAGTTGATTCACTAAGGATAGTGAATCAACTATCCTCTCCCCTTCCCTGCACAACCCCAAATAGACATCAGTAAGAAAATAAAATACACTAAGATTAACATGCGTACTTACAAACCTTCCTTACTCATATCATATATGCCTTTACCAAAAGCTGCAACCAAGCACATTTTCATAGATCCAAAAATATAGAAAGCTGAAATACATCCATCATGGCACATCTACCAACAACACTAGAAAACGCATCATGTTGATCAAAATATACTAGAACCACAATGGCACAATGGGCCATGGCTTTGCATCATGTTGATCCATGAAACACAATGGGATAATGGCAAGGCATCCTGCTAATCCAAGAAACAACCCATTTGATCATGCATGAATATAAAAATAACAAGGCATAATGGCAAGGCATCCTGCCAATCATGAAGCAACCCATCAAGGAAGAATGGCAGTGCATCATCTTGAACCACATACACTAGCTACAATCCACAATTGCATCATTGGCAGCACATACTATCAAATCATGAGCATGAAGCTTCTAGCATGTATCGTCACTGTCTATATCACTAATATCATCAAGATCTTCTTCTTCCTCCTCAATGCATGAGCTGTGATACCTTGTACGCATAGGACGATCATTCCATACATTACAAGCTTCATTGAAAGGAAATGTATTGATATCATAAAACTTTTTCTCAAAAGCACGGACACAAATGTCCAAATGCTTATCTAATCTATTCCTCTTCTTATTTTTTATGAAATCAAGCCTACTAAAAGTCCTTTCATCTTCGACACTACCAATAATCATCACTAAGGCAAGGTCAGCAAGCTTTGCATACTCGGAAATTTGAGACAACAATTGAGGAGCTTGGGACAACTTTTTCCAAAGAAAAGTGACAGTTACCTCTTTTGCATACTCCACTGGAGTCTTTGCAACATGTGCCTTCATTGTTGTAGTAAAGAAGGAAGATTGGGAATCTAGCTTCTCTGCGTCCAAGATAGGACCATAGAAGCAACCACCCACTTCTCTTTGAGTGCAATATGTGGCCTGCAAAGTCTTCAAATGCCTTTAAAAATCCACTTCACATGTTAGAGAGTACCAAAATTGTGGGTAGATGATGGAAAATGCTTCAACCAAGTCATGTGATGGGAATTTGTCATTAATTTCTTGCACCAAAAAAATAGCAGCAGCATGGCATTCCCTTTTCACATTCTCAATAGTCTCAAGAAACACATTATTGGACACCCCTTCCCTTCTAGAATGTCTCACACCTTGACCTTCAAATCCACCCTTCACAGTTATAAACATATTATTGAGGACAATACCTAGCTCATCTTTCTCATTAAAATCAAGCCAACTATCACTCTTAGAACCATACACAAGGCTAGTCCACATTTTGAACTTTGGCCCTTGAAACCCCAATTGTAAATCATACATTTCTTTCAAAACCTTCTTAGTATTTTCAATGCATTCAACAAAGTCAAGTACATATACATCTCGAGCTTGAGACAACTTCACAAGCATATGCATGCGTTCCAAAAGAGGGAGTACACATGGTATTCCTAGAATAATTTCAATGTCTACCAACTCTTCAAAGACTCTTAAAGCATCCACATTATCTCCACAATCCTTCTTCATTTTCAAAACCAAAGTGCGATATTCCTCATATAGTCTTAGAATGGGCTTATATAAGGAAATCCATCGCGTTTCAGCATCCCTTAGAAGTTTTCTACCTTTGCTCAAACCTTCGGCCTCTTTCTTGTACTCACTAAGTCTCTTGGGAGACCTAGAGAAGTAATTATAGACATCATGGATGACACCTTCTATCTTAGAAACTAATGCAACCTTTGATATTATTTTTCCAGCCAAATTTGTTCTATGTGCCATGCAATGGATTCCCAAAACAAAAGGAGCATACTCTAATGTAAGACGAACAATCAATCCTGCACGATTTCCTTGAAGAACACTTGCACCATCACACCCAACACACATTAACCTTCCTCCTAATTCGGTACTCCCAATACCTCCAAACACTTTCAAGTTCTCGATTACCAAGCTTAACAAGTTTTCGGCATTAGGAGAACCATCAATCTTAGACAAACAAAGGTAATTTACTTCTCTTCTATAGTTCTTCACAGTATACACATGCATTGCCATCCATTGTGTGTTGTCATTTGCTGTGACTTCATCTAAACTCAAGGCAAAAAATAAACTTGCATGCACATCACGTCTCACCCTATCTTGAAACACATCATCCATGCATTCTGCCATCTCCCAACCTGAAGTGATAGACCAATGCTTGGTCGGTAAGGAAGGAACTCCAAGGAATGCATATAAATACTGATTTCGAGGAAAATCATTCATGGGTCTCCCTTTGTTGAGAAGATCAAAAATGCAAGCAAATTGGGGTTTTTTAGCCAAAAACATTTGGCTAGTTTGTGTATGCATGTAACACTCAATTGTTTCTTGATTTGCCTCAGTCTTAAGCAGTTCATCATATTTTTTCTCATTCTCTTTGTGTTTGTTTTTTGTAGCCCAAAATACACTATCCACCTCTTCTCCCTCAATTACAATTTTTGCATAGCGTTTCCCCTCGTGCTTCTCTAAAGTGTCACGCTTGGAATCCATTATACGAGGCCTCTTGTCTATAAGCTCACATACCTTGCACCTCACTTTCCCTTTACCCTCTACTTGCTCCGCCCAAGGAAAGTCAACAAGCCACTCTATACGAAAGCTTCTAGATGCATCATAATCTTTCCAAGTGCGTTTTTCACCTACTTTATCCTTTCCCTTTCCCTTGGTGGTTTTTCTACACACCGCATTTGAATTCCCAACTTCATTTGCATGCATCGCATTCAAACCCTCATGCAAAACATGGGTGGCATGTGGCTCTGTACTAGCAACATTTGAAGAACCAAAAAATGACTTAAACTTATATGAAGCAGGTACCTTAAGGTTCTTTGATGCCATCTACAAGTATACAAGAATAAATTCATGGAATGTAAGTGCTTAACAATAAGGTAGAATACTTTTTTAGCTAGTAGCAAAGAAACATACCTTTGAGAAGAATCGTTCGACGTTCGGACTAAAAATATCTTGATAGCAGGTAACCATGCAGCTTTCTCTAATCACAAAAGAAAAACATGTAGAATCTTCTAAAATCTCTCTCTCTCTCTCTCTCTCTCTCTCTCTCTCTCTCTCTCTCTCTCTCTCTCTCTGATTCAAGCAAGAAATTTCACAACATAACCGATGTTTTTTGCACTTTAACTCTTTTTTCGTAAGTTTTTTGAACGGATTTTCTCTTTCTTCTCCTCTCTTCAACCGGTTGATTTGGCTTTTCAACCAACTCAAGGCTAAGTTTAGGCACACTTTTCTCGAACACTCCATGGAAACAAAGCTTTTAAATTTTGAATGAAAGTGACCTTTCAGCAAAGCAAAGCAAAGCAAAATTGAAATGAAAGCATAAGCACTAATGTTAAACTATGAACGAAAAGGACCTTTTGAAATTTAGTCTTTAGTTTTAACATCTCACCTCACATAAGAAAATGCCTTTGAATGAAAAGGCCCACACAAATCAAAGCATTGAGTGAGCATTTTCAAAAGTAAAATCTTTCAACACTGTTTAAATTCACAATTTTACAGGGTGCACTTTTCTATCTGCAGGGTGTACTTTCTACCCACAGAGTGAATCCCAATCTTTTGATTGAAGAAAACGTTTAGAAGAAGGCTTTTGAGTCTTGAGGCATGTGCAAAAGAGAAGACTTGTTACTTTACTTATGTGTTCAAAAAAAGAGGAATGAAGAAACCTCTGAAGTCTGCGTTGAGGTGTGTGCAGACAAAAAGAAACGAGACAAAATAATTTACATGTTGAATTGAAACATGCCTTCAAACTTATGTGTTCAAGACAAAGAATTGAAGAAACCATTTCGTTGAGGTCTGTGCAGGAGAAAAGAAATAAACAGCGATTTCTTACCTTAAGCTTGTAAGAGGGCTTGAGTTACAAAGCTAAAGCATGCTCCACACGCTCTTCCTCCAAATCCTTAAACTTCATGATTCACCACTTCCATACGCAGTCTCGCCAGAGTTCTCTTCGATAGGGTTTCACACATTTAGGTGCCCTCCCTTATCCCTCTCTACGTTTAACTTTTGGCGATCGTTCCCACCAAAAACCTTATGCTCATAGCCATACTTGGCGAAAAAATGGTCAAAATTTACCAAAATATAGCCAAAATTTATAAAAATAAATCCAAATTTCGCCAAATTTACAAAATTTCGCCAAAAAAAAATACACTGGTACCATCACACTATCGAAAATTCACCATCCAGGACAGAAAAATCATAATGACACCACAAGTCAGGGAAAGAACAAACTAGGAATCTTACGATGGTCCGGAACATGCTAAACAGATAGACCTCGCTGAACCAGGTGAAGAGCCTCAGCCGGTCTATATAGCAACTGATTTAGAGCCTGAAGAAGAAGAACTGCTAACACAACTTCTCAAGAAATATAAAGATGTGTTTGCATGGTCCTACAAAGATCTCAAAGGAGTTGATCCATCGATATACCAACATACAATTCCTTTGAAATCAGATGCAAAACCTAGCAAACAGTGTCCTTATACATATAATGGCACATTTTCTAAACGAATCAAAGAGGAGATTGACAAGCTGATGGATGATGAATTCATCTATGAAATCGAACATACAGATTGGGTGTCACCCATTGTGGTAGTCCCCAAGAAGAACGGAAAACTGAGAGTGTGTGTAAACCTCAAAAAGGTAAATGCGGCCACCATAAGGGATAATTATCCCTTGCCGATCACAGAACATGTACTTGAGAGGGTGGCCGGAAAACGGGCTTATTCCTTTCTATATGGGTTTTCAGGATACAACCAACTGGCAATTGCAATAGAGGATCAACACAAAACAGCATTTTCCACAGAATGGGGAATTTATGCATATCGTGTTATGTCTTTTGTCTTAACTAATGCCCCAGCCACCTTCCAAAGGTTAATGACACATGCGTTCAAAGAATACCTGAGAATATTCTTAGAAATATATATGGAAAATCTTTGTGTACACTCTCTTCTACGAGAGGAACATATTGACCATTTGCAAAAGGTATTTGAAAAATGCAGAACATATCGAATCTACCTTAACTCAGAAAAGTGTATTTTTATGGTTAGGCAAGGCCGCATTTTAAAACACATTGTGTCAAGAAATGTCATTACCACTAACCTAGACAAAATCAAAGTCATAGTAGACCTACCCAGGCCTACTAATGCAAAACAAGTGCAATCCTTCATGGGACACTACAGATATTATCGAAGATTCATATATATGTATGCAGTCATCGCACAACCTCTATATTGTTTGTTAGTCAGTTTCGATTGGACTGAAGAGTGTGAAACTTCATTCCAAAAGCTGAAGGAAAACCTTGTATCAGCACCTGTACTTAAAGCACCGGATTGGAAAAAGATATTTCGTGTTCACATTGATGCATCTGCATATGCAATTGGGAGTATTCTGGCTCAACCTGGAGACGGAACAATGGATTTTCCAGTTTGTTATGCAAGCCGACAGTTAAATAGTGCAAAAAAGAACTACACAACCATTGAAAGAGAGGGGTTAGGAATGATTTATGATGTAAAGAAAGTTCCGCATTATTTGCTCGCAAACAAATTTGTGTTCTTTACAGATCATCAAGCTCTTTTTTATCTGGTGAATAAGCCATGCAATATCGGGAGAATTGTACGATGGTTTATTATATTGCTAGAGTTTGATTTCACACTGATAGACAAAAAGGGTAAAACTCATCTATGGGTTGATCATCTTTCAAGGATACACAACGGGGAAGCTCCTGAAAGAGTAGATGATTACATACCAGATGCTTATCTTTTCAATATTGAAACTTATACCCAAATGGTCTCAGGAAATTGTTAGCATTCTTTCCTTTGGAGGCAGGTTTGATAACATAGAAGACAGATCCAAACAACAAACAATTCAACAAACCAAAAACTTCCAGTTGATTGCAGGACGGCTGTATCATCTAGGATCAGACCAAATTCTACGACTATGTATAAATCCGGAGGAATTCGAGTGTTACCTAGAAGAAGCGCATGTCCAGGATTGTGCATTTCATTGTTCAACAGTGAAAACGCACCAAAGACTGAAACAATTAGGGGTTTATATGTACGCGGACACACATGCTTATGTTACCAATTGTACTATATGTAGTGCCAAACGATGAGTGGATCACGCGAAATTATTTCAAGTAAACATTGCCCCTACATGAAGTCAATATACCATTGATTTCTTAACCACAAGGACGTTTCCTGAAAACATAACAAAAGCACAAAAAAGGGCTATAGAGCTGGAGGCTCGTGACTTTCAGTTAATTGGGAACCAACTCTATAAGCGAGGAAAGAAAAATCAACTTAGAATCTATGCAAATGAAAGTGAATACCTACTGATTCTAGAACACGCACATGGCGGAATAAGTGGAGGCCATTATTCAGGTGATAAGATGACAAAAATTGTCTTAACCGCAGGAATATGGTGGCCTACATTGCATATGGATGCTAACAAGTTTGTACAGCGTTGTTACGCTTGTCAACGCACCAAGGTGCAGATAAAGAGAGATGAGATGCCACTACGGCCAATGATGGGAGCAAGGGAATTTGCAAAATGGGGCATTGATTTTGTGGGGCCTATTTCACCCCCTGCATATCGCACCCATACCCAATATATCATTGTGGCTACGGACTATCTCACGAAATGGGCAGAAGCCAAGGCAACACACAAAGCAGATGCACGAAACATAGCACAATTTTTGTATGATAATGTCTTTGTACGATACGGTTTACCAATAGAAATTTTCAGTGATCGAGGAACACATTTTCTTAATGAATTCATTGAATACCTGCTCGAGGAATTCATGGTCGTACATAGAAAATCTGCTCCATATCATCCACAAGCAAATGGACAATCTAAGGCCACAAATAAAATACTATGCACGGTTCTCACTAAAATTGTATCACAGTGAAGAACAGATTGGGATCAGCAGAGCTACACTCAACACTATGGGCATACAGGGTAGCTTACAAAACATCGATAGGAACAACACCGTATAACATGGTGTTTGGCCTAAATGCTATAGTACCCATAGAGTTTTTAATTCCAACTCTATGAGTAGCGAAACGCTTAGAATGGACAGGGCATGAGCTCTCTTCAAGAATAGATGACCTTGAAAATCTAGATGAACTTCACTAGAGAGCTGTAGCTTCGATCTATGCTAAAAGGAGAAGACAAAAAAAAAAATTGACAAGCATGTGAGCACGAAAGAGTTCAAAACAGGTGATTATGTACTTGTTTATACCTTGAAGAAACATGCCAAGAAACTTACAAAGCGAGGGATGGGACCCTTTGTGATTAGTGACCTATCACAAAGCGGCGCTGTCAAACTTGCTACATTAGCAGGTGAAGAAATGCCAAATTGGATTAGTGGGTGTCGATTAAAGAAATATCATTTACCAGTAACATAGGATATGCTTCAACAAATCCATCAAGAAAAACAACGAATGAATGAGAAACAGAGGGTACGAGAAGAAGCTCAAGCAGAAGCAAAAGAATGCATGGCAAAAAGAAGGCTTCTACGACAAAAACAACAATGTGGATCACCGTTGCGAATCAATGCCATTCGACTAGCGAAGTTTGATGAAAACATAGTGGAGCCAATAATTGCAGTCAAAGTGGGTAGCAATCAAGTTGAATCGATGGCATTGCTTGATTCTGGAGCTCAAGCAAATTTGATCTCTAACAAATTATATAAACGACTCAAACCCACAGTTCAACTTCATCCTACTCCACAAGTGCTTGAAAGTAGTACATCACATTCGCTAAAAACATTGGGATGGATTATATTGCATGTATAAGTACATCAACATATTTACCCACACAAGTTTTATGTGGTCGAGGATGAAAGCACACAACACCCCATGCTGTTGGGAAAACCTTGGTAAAAAGAGTACAATGTACAGATAGATTGGAATGCGAATTCGGTCAATATTCAGCATGCACAAGAACAACAGGTGATATCCTTTTCTCAACAACCCTGGAAGAATCAGCTGTCAGCAATGCAATCACTGGATAAAGAGCTAAAAGAAAGGGGGCCACCAAAGAACAACATGATACCCAAGGCTAACAAACAGGGAACTGCCAACCATGCTCACTACAAGCATAAAAAGTCACCGACCGCAGTGCAAAGATCAGAGTTAGTAACACGAGCAAAACAAGTATGGGTGCAGAAGGATAGAAATGACATGGATGACAAACCACAATACAACATAAGAATTCAACAACAACAGATAGTTAAACCAAAAACCAAGGGAATAAAACAGATATGGATCCCAACGAAAATGCTCAGCAACAACTCAAATACGACTCGCATCTGGATCCCAAAACCAAAGCAAAAAGAACTCCCTTCAACACAAGCAACATCGGAAGGTAGACAGCTGCATATGAAACCAACAAACCGACTTATGTGGATGCCAATCAACAACAAAAACATTGCACACAAGGAAGTCTCGATAAACCTACAAAGACCGGCAAAAAAAAGCTACAATGGAAACCAAAAGAGACAAGGTCTACAGCCATTCCGGCCAAGCCAATTATCTCCAAGAAGACAACTACGGCCATATCGACAGTAGCGGCAAAGAAGGCGACTTTTGCAAGCAAAACAATCAAACAAAGAGCAGTAGAGTTACAACTTTTATTTGCAAAGAAAACAGGAAACCTCGACGGCGAATGCCAATAAGCATCTTGCTTATACCGTTCTCTTGCACATCATTAATTTTTCCATGCATTGAACGAGTATGCACAATATAGGGCCACATTACACGGCCAAGCATTAGCACAATTCTTCCAACCCATACACGGCACATACACCGAGGTGATACCTTGTCGTCCGGGAGGACTCCGGCTAGGAGGGGGGGAGGCATTCTCAAATGCAGACCCAATGGCAGAAAGAGAAAAAAAGGGCATGTTTTTCAACTATTTCGAAGGTTTGTTGTTTGATTGCAAAATTTTCTACAAGTATATGGGGCCAAACGCCAGATCAAGCCCCTAGGTGTGTGTATATAAGTAAAAATAGCCATTTTTCGGGAAAAATATTGGTAAAACAGAGAAATCCGGCGATAAAAATTGCATGTGAGTGTATATAATGTTTTACGGTGATGTTTTTTATTTATTATGATTTTTAGGGATTTTTTGGGTTTGATTTGCTATTGTCCTTTTAATTTTGCTAATTTTTGGCAGAAAAACTTCAAAAATACAAAAAGCAGGTGAAAAACGGTCGTAATGAAAAATAAAAAATATAGGGATGATCAATGACTAGGAAAACCTATGGTACAATGGGGGTGCAATTATGAGACTAAAGCGGAAAGCGTTATTTGGACAGATTTTGACCGAAACGTCAAATTTCTTGTAAACTGGGCAAATGGAGTCCAAATCAAGAAATTTTTGAGCCTAAACCGCATCTCGCAAGAAGTTGGGAGCACATGTCAAATTTCATAAAAAGTGGTTCGCGGACCTCCATTATAAGAAATTTTCACGTCATTTTTAGCTCATTTCCACTATTGACCTTTGAGAGAGAGCTCATGCCACCTAGAGCGAACGGAACTTCCAACAGCTCCTACGATGGGCATGACTACCCAACGGGCATCAGACATGAGAGATAGGCTCACCACCTTGAGCTTTTTGCGCATGTTTGTCGTTTTGTCGCGAAAACTAGCGTAGGGTTCACACAGAAAGCGGGCAGTAGAGACCTCCAAGTAGAAGCGGCCACCTAACGGCTAACCCAAAAGCAATGAGACTTCATCGACAGCTTACCCTAGCATAGGAGACCAGTCTTGGATGTCCAAAGGCAATAGAAAACCATCGCGGAAAACCCTAATTCCTAGATCCCCACAAGAGGCCACCAAATGGGAAATCGGCGGAGACGCACCCAAAAGCTACCAAAATTCATGGGTAGGAGCATGTCGACATGCTCGACAAGTCTATGTAGCCCACATGACCAAAAGGTGACCCGAAGCAGCACTAAACTTCAGAAACGGCATCAGACACACAAAGCGTCAAATAGCTCTCGTGGCCAAACCGCATGTCCGTTTGCCACCAAACTTCACGAGCGGCTTTCCTAGACCATCAACAACCAAGACCTATGGTGGTAGACCACCACAAGTCATCGAAGACATGTAAACGCAACCACGGGTGCTTCTAGAGCAACAAATTGCCAAATGGAGCTCCGGTGAAGCCAAAGTCGACAAAAACCATACGGCAAGGATCCCCAAGGGATCGGGAAGCTATGGAGGCCAACATCAAGAAATTTCATCACCAAAAAGCACTCCAAAAGTCAGAAACGGCTCAGAGGCTCTGAAATCCACACAAGGAGTTACTTTTTATCCATTTGATTTTTTTGTTGAAATTAGGCTTAAAAGGGACTCAAGGGGACTAAGGGCAGGCACCAGTAGCTAGCAGTTTCCATAAAAAAATCATCAAGAGACACCCTACGCGTAGGATGTCTCAAGGCCATTTCTGGGCACAAAACCCAACATTTCTCATCACACACATTTTGTGAATAGCCTTTACATGCTAGCCACCAAGTTTCATCACATTTGGGCCAAAATTGACCTCATATGCAGGAAAAAACACAAAGTCAGGGCATCGAGGCAATAATGGGCCATAGACCTACCAAAACTTGTCCAAATCACATGAAACTTGCACAATACATTCATGAGTACATTGCCAACAAATCTGTGTGGTCACTTGCAAAAATTGATGAAGTAGACATCCTACGCGTAGGATGTCTATTTGACATTTTTGGCCTACAGAGGACGTTTTTCCATTCCATATCTTTTCATATCACCTTCAAGAGCTCATATATCAAGTTTGAAGCCATTCTAATCATTTTTGACCCCCAACACCTCCAAGATACACTTTTTGAGCCCAAAAACACTACGCATGGTCTTACCAACACCAAATCTTGTCCAAATCAAAATCCAAGAGCATGGCCATGTTCCACATACCAAGAGCTACCCACAGAACAACTCTCAAGCTATTTTGATGAAATAGACATCCTACGCGTAGGATGTCTCCAACATGTTTTTGACCTTCTATGTAAAGAATGACATCATGGGATCCATTACCATGGTGCAAGGAGCCCATATATCAATTTTCAACCCATTTGGATATCATTTTCCACCTGTTGTGGACATTATATCCAATTTCTGAGCCTAAAGACTGAATCTGTCCAAAAATCCACTTTTTGATAACCAAACCCAATTCCAATCATATAGCCATGTTGTACAGGCCAAGGACCACCAGCATGCCAAGTATCACCAAAATCTGATGAAAAAGACATCTTACGCGTAGGATGTCTAGATGATAAATTTTGGTCAAAATTGTACTGTGAGCACATGCACAATTGCCCAAGTTCCTTTTTAGTTTTATTTTCAATTTTCAAGTCATTTGGATAGTTAAAACTCAGTTTCAGGTGATATGGAAAAAAACGCTAACTTCGGACTACTGAGTGCAACAGGATCTATGGCAGCCGCAAAGTCACCGGCAAAGAAGCAGAGGATGACCATAAAAGATTACTTAGAAGAGGTGGAGCCATTTTTAATCCCAGAAGGAACTCTAAAGCCAACCAGCACGTGGATCCAAGAGGACCTGCTAGAGTCAAATGATCTAAAGATCTACCAAGGCGTGTTCAAAGACACCGAAGGAAATGTAATAGAGCCACCCATGCTACCACGGGAGCTCAATGAGTTCTTCAGAAGCAAGATGGCAGAGTATCTAGAGAAAAGAGATCTCCACAATTATTTTGAAGTTGTGCCGACAAAAATCGACATAAAAAGAGTATGGGAATTTGTGACAACAATCAAAGAAGATGGAGTGGCCCAAGTTAGGGATCTGCAGGGCAAGCCAGACACGGAAATTGTAATCAGAGAGAGAGTAGTGGCAGCTGCACTAGACCTCTCCAACAAAGGGGATAGTGTAACCAAAAGAAGAGACGAAGTAAAGGTGCACACAGAAAAGAAAGGCAACTACTTCTTTGAAGACATTGCCAACCCTAAAGTGGCAATCATGAGTCAGCTGTACAACCAGTATTTCCATATGTGTACAAAGCGGCCACAAAAGTATAGAATGCCGCCTGGAGAAATTTCCACAACCTTCACCTGGGCAATGCAGAAAAGCAAGCCAAAGGTAATCAACTATGCAGCTTATATACATGACAATCTGGTAAAGATGGGCAACAAGAACCCCACATACATTGTGCCGGGCGAGCTAATCACGAAAGTGGTTTATGGGGCATTGCACGCCAAGGGAAGATGGTTGGATCCTCCGTCACAAAATGTCTGGCTACGGCTCAAGGAAGAGGAACAGCCCAAAGCACCAAGGGTTGCCACTAGGTTGAAATGACGGTTAGAGACCGTGCAAGAAGAGCAGCCAGAGCTGAAGAAAGGGAAGAAAGAGAGCGTTCAAGTGCCGGTCAAAGACACAAAGTCACAGAGAGCGGCACGGCTAGAGCGGCTAATGGAAAGTTTCAGAGCCGAAAGAGCCCTCAAGGGAGATTTGAATGAGCTCTGGAAGCTGTCTCTAGAAGCAATATCGGGATCACCCGGAAGGATGCACAGAGACAGATTTGATGACTATATTAAGAATTTGGAAATTTTGGATGTCACGGCGGAAAATATCCCATATGTACCATTTACAGAAGCACAAGTGGAGCAAGTCCGACAGCAACTGCTAGAGGAGCAGGAAGACCAAGAGAGAGAGAGAGAGGAAGTCTGACAAAGGCGGACAAGGATTTCAAGAAAAATCTAACAACTCCACCGTCCAGCCTTGCGTCGAATCCACCGCCCTCACCACCTCCTTGTAGCCCTCCACAAACTCAACAGAAAGAGGAGCAAGACAAACTTGAAGATCAAGAGGAGTCAAGGCAAGAATAGAGCCAAGAACAAGAGCAAAAAGAAGAAGCTAAGCCCAAAAATGAGCAGCCAGAGCCAAATGAAGCAAGGTATAACACATTTCTAGACCTACTAGCTGCCAGATATTCAAAAGAAGAGGTTGCCACAGTCGCATTTGAGTTGGAAGGCACAGGGCCCAAAGAACAAATGCAGCGCCTACGGTTAGTGGAGCTTAAAGAAATGGCCACTGATACACTCGACCTGCACCCACCCACCAATGATTGGGATGTGGTGATGACCAAGATAACCGGGCTAAGGGCACAATCATTGGCCACCGAAAGTGAAATGGCTAATCTCAAAGCCACTGAAGTGCAAATCAAGTCTGAAGTCGACACTCTACACAAACAAAGCCAAAGGCATATAGAGAGAGAAGAAGAGCTGCAAGCTAGTCTGGCAAAGGCATTGCAAAGATGCCAAGAGATGGAAAGAGAGAATCAGGCAGCATCTCAAAGACTACAAGGAGCCGAAGAAGAATATAGAAAACTCAGCAAGTCATTGACAGATGCAGAGAGGGAAAGGGATAACCTAACCCTGCAACTTGCTGAATAGTCCAAGGAAGTGGAGGCCATGCGGAATGCCAAAGAGAAGGTAGAAATAGAGCAGGAGGCTAGCCAGGATGAGGTCATTGAGCTCAAGGACCAGCTTAAAGTTAAAGATCAAACCATCCAACGGCTACGGGCATCTCATGCCAGAGTCAAAGCTACTAGCTCGACTCACACCACTTCAGAGAGCCAGCAATATGAAGAACAAATGAAAGAGATCCAGAAGGAGTTGACCTTAGAGAAGAAGCAAAGGCTGATGATGGCACAAGGGTCAGTGGTCATGCAAACCCGCATGGAAGAAGAGCAAAAGGCAATGCAAGATGAGCTAGAAAATATCAAGAGAAAGCTCGAGGAGGTGGAGAAACTAAATGCCGATTTGAACGACCTCCTCGTGAACATGGGAGAACAAGCTGAAGCAGAGAAACAGACATTCCAAAAGCAGATAGAAGAACTTAGAGGCCAGCAAGCAAGCACAGAGCCAGCAGCCATGGAAGTAAATCCTTGTAGGACCCTCTCAAGAGCCACAAGATCTGACACAAGAAGAAGAAGAGAAGCTGCGAAAGGCAATAGAAGCGGAAATCATAGAAACGGCCAAAGAAGCCTTGGAATGGGAGGAGAGGATTTTTAAATCCATGACTATTCAGAAGATAGACGCCAACAACCTTCGGCGTGAATGGCTACAGCCCTCTCTCCCATATCCTTTGCTAAAGTACGAAGCCACCACAATCAACAAGAGAATTAGAGAAGAGCCAACAGTGCCACTCTACACAGCAGACATCTCCAAGCCTAAAGGGGTAAAGTTGATAGTCGACTCCCAGCCCATGTGGAGAAAGGCATGGCTAACAAAGTATCCACAGTACCTAATCCATTTGGTAGAGGCACCCAAAGTCATCAGAGATAACCTAAGCTTCTGCCCTCTACCAAGGATACGGATGTGGAAGGCCGAGGAGTTACTACAAAGAAGCCAACCTACTTGGCTAAACTATCCAAAGCTGCCAGGCTTGAAGGCAGGAGAGAGAATAAGTGTTCAATACATAGTGAAAACCCTAATGGGCGCCATCAAATTGTTCACTGGCTCTCCTGACCTATCTTGCATTACGATAAGGAAGATTTGCAAAACCCTTTTGGCAGTCTTCGAGACATTCAAACTGGGCCAGGCGACAGACAGTATCTTCTTCTTTCAAGATACTTACAGATGTGCATACGATCTGTCTGGTCAGCCTTCCAAGGAGGTGATACATGCATTGTATCAAAGGATCATGTTTTTGCCATCCTATCACCTCCAGGCCTTTGAAGAAGCTTTCTACACCGGCTTCTTCACAATTAGCAATGATATATTCGGCCCAACACTACTGGCTCAACCTGCAAGATACGAGTCGTTGCTCAAGATGCGAGAAACCCTAAGATGAAGAAGCAGCTCAACAGCCATGTTGGGGACGACATGAACAAGGAGGGGGGGAGTGTTAGAAGATGGATACACCCTACGGAAAATGACTGCTCGGCAAATTATTATTTTTTGTAATTATTCATTTATTGACAAAAACCCGACATTTCACGTTGTAAATATTGGGGCTTACAGAAGTTTCCGAATTGTATCCCAGTTTTGACATTTAGATTGAGTAGATGATTAAATTGGAACATTAGGGTTTGAGAATTGTAAGGTATTTATACCACTTTTTAACCTTTTGTCATTTAAAAAAAAGTTTTTTGAAGTCTGTGAGTGAGCGTACTGTGTACGAGAGAGAGTGAGAGCTTCATCTTGACGCTACGCGCACACCGATGGTCGGAATAGAGTGCGGAGAAGTGCAGCGTTTTGCCCCCGACGAGAGCTACGCGCCAATACCTACAGTGCACGCATACAGTCCGGTTTTGCGAGCTCCATCTACAAGCTTCATTTGATGATTCGGTGAGCATACGCTGTCTGGTTTTTCATTGTTACATATCCACGCGTTCTCATTGAGTAGAGCTACACATTAGGCACTTTAGATTTTGGAAACGACGACCTGCAAATTTTGGTCAGACATCCTACGTGATTCTACACCAGGTGTTTTGGGTTGAGTTTTGGTTCTTAAACTTTAGGAAGAGAGACCTATTGGTGTTAGTACGGTATCCTTCAAGTTCTGTGGTGTTTCGAGATTGTTTGATGGGTGTTCAGCTCTAGAAAGCGTTGTAGGAAGTTTCCTCTTATGCACTCTTGAAGGCTGTGACGTAGACATTGGGTAGAGACCTCTGTAGGAATTAGTTAGGAGTCGGTCGAGTGTAGGTTAACACCCTATGCTTGCTTCCACGCGCCTGCGGGTCGAGCTTCGTCCTTAGCTGACAAATCTTATTAGGTGAGTTCTCGCTGTGCTGACGTCCATCACGGGGTATCCGTCCAACAATCATAGCCGTGAGGCATCCGCATCCTTGTTGGAAACCACACAAGCGATGTCAAAGTCATTCAGAAAATCAGTGGTGATATCTTCTCCCTTGTTTCCGCTAAATATGGAGAAAGAGACACTTGTCATGGTGGTAAACAATGATCAGGAAATTACAAACTCTTTTTTTTTTTTTCACAAATGACTCAACAACGCATAGTGGCTTTCTTACAGGGCTGGGTGGATAGATTTAAAACTGGATAAAAATGGATCGATACATTGAAAGAGTGGTGGTAATCCAATACGGGGAGAATAATAGGGTTTGGGGAGCTAAGGATTTCTCCTAGCACCACAACACCAAACAAATACACAATCTTCTATTGATAGAAGATTTTTCTATCTACATAAATATTTACATGCATATGTTGCAGAAACCTAAACAGGAAAGCTATTGGTTCATTTTCCATGATGCATAGAAGGTGCGACACTTACTTATACTATTACCGTGCTGATGTTGATGATTCGGCACACCCACAGGAGGTCGTCCCCCTTCATAGGCTCCACTTTTCCTTCGTCGCTCAGCACGTACGGGGTGATGGAGACGTGTTTGACTACTCCATCCTTTTAGCTAGTAGTAGTTGCAAGTAATTATTGTAGTCGGTACGTTGCATGAACTCCAGTCCATTCAGTTGTAACTCATCTCTAGCCCACAAGGTCTCACCGTGGTGGACAATTTCTTCAGGATAAGTTGTACGGGCAGAGGAGAAAGACCCTCTATTTTGCCCTCCAAAGCAGCGGGAACTGTAGCCAAACCACTCCTCCTTAGGGCATGGGAACCTTCTTACCACTTCTGCTTCGGGATTGTCAAAATGAACTGGTAGCACTCGCATGCGCCGTGCAAATTGATAGGCGAACTTCCTTCGCTTTGCCTCGGATGACCTTATTTTTTGGAAACTAGGCACCACTCTGCTTTCCGAACTTGAAGCAATCATGTGGCCAGGTGTGTCTTTATTTGGGGTCATGTGTTTCAGGACTAGCCTAGCCCATCCTTTCCTTTAGCTTGAACGACTCCTTTTAGCCACTTAGGAGTAGAGGCTATACCTTTACTTGTAGACTCCTTAGGAAAGAGAGTCCCTACTGATCTTTTTCCTCCTTTGATATGAAAGACCTCCTCGTGGGGTGCACATCGATGTAGATGATTTCTACCTCTTCGTTACCTTCGTTGCTCGCATTCATTGATCGTGTGCTTTGGTCGACAAAAGTGATGGCATTTTGTAGCCTTCCCACTTGATGCTCTTAATTTGCGGTTAGCACGAGTAATACGAGAGATGGAGAGCTTACCTCTTGGATATTGATGACACTACAACCTGGCAGTAGTATTTCAATGAAGGCGGTCAATGTTTTCTTAATCTCCTCCTCCTCTGTTCTCTAGTTGGAGAATTCTTGCAGCCATTCGTCCATGGCTGACGATGTGTGTTGTCTTCAGCATTGTAAACCGGAGGTTTCCGAAAGCCCTCCTCAGTGGGGTAACCAAATGACAAGCACAAAGCGCAACATAGACCCCGACGGCCTCAAAATGCCAGGAGCCGATGCACGCCGAATTGGCCACGGTGAAATGAATAGGGGCACCACCTAGCTTTGAGCGGCTAGGACGTGTACAGTAGTGAGATGAAATAACACGAACACTACACACCAAGAGAGATAGTTGATTTGATGTTTCTACAATTTCTTGTGTATCCTTTGGCTGTGTTATAGTGACTGTTTGTTGTTGCCCTTGTGGTTGTGGTTGATCTTCTTCCGCTTTGTCATTCTGAGGCTCCATGGATGCATTGGTCGTCTCTTGCTGTGTTGAGGTGGAAGGTGATTCCTCGGCCTCCTGTTCTCTTGGTTGCTCAAACTTCGTGTTGTCCTCTAATGATGCAAGACTCACTGCCCTTTTTGGCTCTTTGTCTTGCTCTTTTTGCTACTCTTCTGTAGATTCAGCTGCCTGTTGTGCAAATCCAATTGCTTCTCTTTGTTCAAGCTGTGTTTCCTTGGTGGGCTCAGGTTCTTTGGCTTTATCCGCTGATGATATTTACAGAAAACTCATCTCCGGCGAGATGGCAACCATGGTGATAGAGAGATAGAGAGGTAGAGGGAGAGGTAGTGAGCCTAATAGTGCATTCTCTAGAGGTGACTCATAGACACAGAGATTTCTACTCTTGTAAGTGTGTGGTGACCATTGGAGTCAAGGTGTGGACATGGATTCTTCCCATAGTGCTAATTCCCAAAATGCTACACTAAAATCTCCTCTCTCTTGATGCAAGTGTTGCCAGTTACTCCCACCAAAATGCTACCAAGTGCTGACCCCCCCGATAGTGACTCCTCAGTGCCTTTTTATAGGTGTAGGCTACATTAGTTTAAGGTAATTTGATTAGGTTAGGGCCCTAATCATGAGAGACAAAGCAAGGAGTTGGGTCCAAAATGGTTGACCCTTGCTTTGTCTTGGGAGAATTTTAAAATGAAAACTCCTAGGTGGGCCTTTGTGACCATCACCTAGAGAGAGGTGACAATTTACAATGGGATTTTTCACAACAATTTGGCTTGAAACTGGAAAATAATGATAACCTACGGATATTACTACAAAGATGCGTCATGGACGAGATGTCGGCGAACAGCGGGCCTCGCTGGTGCATCGATGTAGCGCGTTTTGCCCGAGCCTGCCTTCGGCGTCTTTCCTTGATTTGGTGTCGCATCGCATGACTTGGCCATTTCTTTTCTTTTGGCGTCAAGCTTCGTTGTTTTTTTATTTTTGTGTGTGCATTGTCGAGATGTGTGCGGTCTAGCTAGGAAGGTGTGGAACCTATGGCTGTGAAAGTTCCTGATGAGATTCACAAACACTTTATGAAAAAGCGTTTATGGAGAATCACCAAACCTCTTCCTAAATATGGTTTTAACTCTAAGAGCATTCATGACAAAAATGTCACAAACCCTCTTTGCTATTGTGCTTGGAACGTGCTTGTTTTGGTAGTCGAGATTATGATGAAAGGACCATCAAATCACATCCAATTTTACTTTACAAGAGAAATTAGGAACACTAAATGTTCAGCCATAAAACCTCAATGCTCATACAAGCACAAATCTCAATCAAAACCAAACCTCTTTGGTGGTATCATGTAGCCTCGCCCCCATTTACATAGTCGTAGCATCAAACAGTTGAAACGAATACACAAGATTCCACCTTCACGGCGACCATTTGCTGAGTTTGCAGAGATTTAAGAGCTTCTAAATTGAAGCCCACACACCATTTTGATAAGGGGAAACCCTAATTCACTCCCTCACAAGCTCAGATACAAGATTGCGAAGAGGCGGGATTGCAGCACACATAGATTGGGCAACCATGGAAGCTATTGAACAGTAATGATAAATTGTAGGTTTTTTTTCCTGTCAAAAGCCCCCTTCTCTCTCTTCCCCATGGCAATATGAGCTGATGTGTCAATTTTTGGGCCATTTTGCCACTTTGGACCAAAACTAGGCCATTAAGTTTCAGCTCATTTTTTACCCAAAAAATGTCATTTTGATGCGAAAAATCCCAAACGAAGTCAAGAAAATCCCTAAATTTGTGGGATCACTCGTATAAGAATAAAAAGCATAGATAAGCATAATTTTTCATCCATATACCATTTTGGGTCACTTTCCATGCAATTTTGCAACGGCGCCTGTTAGCTGCTATTTTTGGCAGTTTTTGTTCGCATTAGTCTTTGCAAGCGAGATGAGTGTGCCACCATGAAACACTTGGATTGTGTACATTGTCAAACCAAATTAGGCATCTTATCAAGTGAAAAAGCACGCAAATGAGCCACATCCAGGGCCACGACTCCCCAAATAGGTATGTACATGATAGCGACCGCAATAGCCGCTTTAGCATATATCACGATATGTACATTATTGTTTTTCTTTACATGCATCAAGAAGTGTCAAAAGCGAGGTGAATGTTTTTATTTCACACTATGTACGTGCCACGGCACGACATTGTATGGTGTGCGTGTGTTGTGTGTTTATATGTGTGTGTGTGTGTAGGCGTTCTTGTGAGTGGGTGTGCGTATGTATATAGGTTGTGTGTGGATGTGTAAGTGTGTGTGTGTGTATCCAGAATGCGTGTGTGTGGGAATGAGAGAGAGGGAGTAATTTTATTATATATGTATATATAATTTTTTATGGTTTCTTACTACGCAAGGAAACAGAGCGGGAGAACAAGAATGAGAGACAGAGGGAGAGAGCGGGTGCTAGGGACAGAAGGAGGGGAGAGTGTGTATGAGTGTGTGTGTGTGTGTGTGTGTGGGGGGGGTGGGTGTAAGTGTGTGTAGGTGTGTGTGTGTGTGTGTGTGTGTGTGTGTGTGTGTGTGTGTGTGTGTGTGTGTGTATGAGAGAGAGAGAGAGAGAGAGATGAACTTGGGCGACGTCTGCGGGCTTGTCGATGGGAGGACAGAGAGGGTGGAGTGAGATTGGGAGAGGGAGTGTTGAGGGGGGTGGTGCGGGGTATGTGAGGGTGTGAATAAGAGAGAGAGATGGCTTCTAGCTGTTGCGCTTGCGGGTTGACAAAGAGAGTGTGAGAGAGAAAGAGAGAGAGATATCGGGCTCAAGCTACTCCTGCCGACAAAAACGAGAGGGGGGGGTTGGTCAACGGGATGGGGAGAGGTGAACGAGGAGCGGGCCAACGGGGGGATAAGGGTGATTTGATGCATGGTTTTTAGGACCCCTTCTGAAGATGCAATAAAGGCACAGTCAGTTGTTGGGGAGATGAGGATACTCTAGTCCAAGGGATCTCGAAAGAGAAGAAAAAATCTACTTCACAAGCACCAAAGAGTAAAAAGTGCCATGGACAGAAGATATGTGGGAACGAGCTCTTATGCATGCCTACAACCTATATCTTACAGAATAGCCCATTCTAGGTGTGAATTTCTAGTGAAATTTACACGAGGATGTTCGTGTGGACTCACAGCACAGCATACTCCGTTTTCACTTTTTTACCGACAGTAAATATTTTTTACCACAGTAAATATTTTTTACCTACAGTAAATATTTTTCACCTACATGGTAAATACAAATCACTTTTTACCTACAGTAACTTTTTTTACCCATGGTAAATATTTTTTACTGCACCATAAGTATTTGGTAGGTAACAGTTCACTGTTACTAAAAGCAGTGATTGGGCATCAACAATGCAGTTACAGGAGGAGAAAAGGGGAAAATCTTATGGTAAAGGTGAGTCAACAGGGATAAAGACTTTTGATTTGAAAAGAGACATGCTGATTTTTTCAAAGAACACATGTCAAAAGAAGCCATGGTTGAGGATTTTTTGAGAATTTGATATTCAGGAGGACCCCGCAGGTCCCCCCTTGACATGTGCAGAACCTCCAGTTTCAACAGCCACCTTACCTGCTCTTAAATGCTACTCAAGGCCTTATCCCCATGTGTCACAATCAGAAAAATCAGCATTTACCCTCCCCTCTCACATCACTCTAGAGAATATCTTGATGGTGACATATCAGGTGACCTCAATCTGTTGACCACCCTAAGCAAAAAGTAACCCCAATCAGCGGATTTAAGCATGTTTATCCTTAATCCTAAACCCTCTCAGAAACCTATATAAGGAGGCCTTCTCTCACTCAAAACCAACACTTCACCCACTTCACCAAGCAACGAAGCTATGACGACATTGCTCACAACGAGGAGCTATGGACGGAGCTCTACTCTCTCTCCCTCTCTCTCTCTCCCTCTAGTATGCTACATTACTACCCCTAAAACCTAAATAAGGAGTCTTCTCTCATGCTCCATAGCCACCATCCTCGCCATCATTCTCTAAGGTATTGATGTGTTGCTAGTAGGATCATACCTACTTGCTGGGTTGATTGTTTTTGACAAGGGATTATGCCATCCTTGGCTTGCTTCTCTATATCCTTGTTATGTATGATCAGATGCCGTTGTATTGTTAAGCTGATGTCTTGTGTATATATATGCTACATAAGGTCCCTAAGCTTCGTTTCTATGTGTTTTGCCATATGTTTTGATGCCATCATAATGCCAGAAGTCTCACTTGCCTATGTGCACTATGTGTGAGGTCCCTAAACCTCTTAATTTAGGGTGGTGCCCCCTTTGTTTTGTTCTTTGCTTGTTTGCATGTGGCGTGGTTTGTGGAGTGTGCATGAGTACAGAGGCCACCCGATTGCACTGCTCTTTTTCCCGCTATCATTTTGGTGCCCCCACGGAGGAGGGCTACACAGACCTTCAGTCCACAAGCAATGAAGATGTGCAATCTACAACATGGACGAATGGCGTGAGGAGTTTGCAAATTGGAGAACAGAAGAGGAGGAGGCTTTAGAGGCCTTAAAATCTTTCATCGAGGTCTTGTTACCAGGTTGCAGTGTCATTGAAATTCAAGAAGTAAGTTCTTCTACATGCCTTGTTCGTGATCGTCGCCAACGAAGGAGAGTAAGAAGAAGAGCTTGATTTACCTCTCCTCGCAACCTATGAGTGCTCCAGAAACCTCCAACGCACACGAGCTTGAAATATTCTACATCAACATACACGAAGGTACTGTGACACACATTAAGGGAAGAGAAAGCATCACCAGACCTCTCTTTCCTGAGGAGCCGACTAAGAGGAGGAAGATCACCTCTACACCTAAGTGGCCCAAGGCCGCAGCGCGTGCTCAAGCATAAGGTAACATTTGGCTTAATCTCATTAATAAGGGATTACATGACCACTACAGGCAAGAAAAAGGCTAGTGAGCAACCAACTTCAACCTCCAACTTGCAACCACGACTCTCACCCCTAAATCCTCCTGAAGCAAAGAGGCGAAGGCTTGCCTACAAGATTGCCGCCCGTCTGCGAGTGCTCCCAGTGCACTTTGTGAATCCAGACACCACCAATCCCAATCCAACCTCCTATCCGCGTGAAGATCACTTTGGATATTGTCCAAAGTGCTTTGGAGACCGGGTGAAAAGCCTCCCTGCCCTACCTTTGCTGCTAATTTTCAAGAAGTTATCTCAATCTAAGGAAAATATCTTAGTTGATGATGTGCTGCACATTAATGGTGTCACTTTCATTCGTCATGTTGATTATGGTAATAGCATCCAATTGTTGCTTGCTAAAAGGCTCAGCATTGTACAAAGTGTTGCCATCACGCCTTACGTCTTCACAGATGCATCAGGAAGAGTCGAAGTTATCCGAGGTGCTGACCTTATGTGGTTGATCAGGCTCATTGGTCCCAAGGTGGTGCAACTAAGCTAGGCTCTTGTGTGTAAGTATGGATGCCAATAATGAGAATGATGACCCCCGCATGTTTCCTTTCCATTTTGTGCGTCATATCAGTGTGAATATTTGTATTGATAGAAAAATCTTTTATCAACAAAGAATAGCCCTATTGTTTGGAGCCGAGAGACTTGGGGAAATCTTGCGCTCTCCTCATCCTGTCATTCTACCCTTACTAGACTATTACCATTCCTTTGATGTGTCGATCTTCATCCTATTTTGAGCTAAGTTGTGCTAAAGCTCCAAATTGTAATTACCATACTCTATTTTAAAATAAATTGGAGCTGTTTGTGTAATTGTTTACTCTCTCACTTATGGCCTTCCCTAATTTTTATGGTAAGCCTGGGGAGGTTGCTCCAGACTTTTTGGATAATTTGGAAATGGCCTTTCTGGTATCGGGAAGGGATGACGAAGCTACTAAGTTGAGGGCCTTTCCTTTGGTCTTGAGGGAAGGTGCAAAATTATGGTATCAAACTTTGGCACCTGAAGAAAGAAGAGACTGGGAGTCCTTAAAGATGGCCTTCATCGAAGAATTTCGCCGCCATGAGCCTCCAGAGGAGATATGGAGACAGCTCTTAGAGCTACGCCAAACATCACCCAATGACTATAGAAGCTATGAAGGAAAGTTTTCCAACCTGTGGGAGAAATGGTGTGCATCACTAGGTGAAGGAGAAAGGGCGCCAGAATGCCTAAAGAAGGACTGTTTCCTGGCAGGGCTTTACCCCATCCTTCGAGAAAAGGTAAAAGGTAAATTCCCAGATACCTTTGATAAAGCTATGACTTATGCAAGGGAGAAGGATAGGAAGTTAAAATTCCAAGCTCAACTACAAGGGGGAATGGAGCCTCCACCGCTAGCTCAACCTACGGCAAGGGTAGTAGCAGGGACAGGAGAAACAGACCAAGAGTCCTCTCAACAAGAATTACTTCAACAAATCACCAATCAACTAGAGAGCCTGTCCATCAATCTTGTTCAAGGTGTAAGGGCTCCCCAGCTAGGAAATGAACGAAATAGACAAGAAGGACAAAGGCAAGCACGCGAGTACATTTGCTACAACTGTGGAGAGGTAGGTCACGGCATGTATTATTGCCCCCATCCACGACGCTATCAACGAAATGGTAATCAAAGACGGCCTCCTCGCTAGCAAGTCACTCCTCCTCGAGCTAGGCCACTAAATGGACAAAATGCACACGTGGCTCCACCAATCCAAATATTGAGACCCGGGCTGTCTCTGTCATAAGTCTTGACAATGGTAAGGATAAAGGGAAAGAAAAAATGGAGGAAGCTGTTGCCATGCCAATAAAGAGAGTTAGGAGACAAAGAACTGATGAAATGGAAGCTTCAGAGCCGGATAAAGGGAATGAGGGTTCCTCCCAAGTGATAGGAGACAAGAAAAGGAAGAGTAGGTCAAGGAGGCACATAGGAGTAGAAGACTTTCCACTTGGGGTAGGATCCATACCTTACAACCTGGTAGCAGATGTGAGTAAGCAAGGACCAAAGATTTCATGGCAGCAACTCCTCCACCTTTCCCCAAAGATGCGTAGAACCTAGTCTAAGATGGTCAGCACCAGGAGGGCTAAGGCAAAGTCAGTTGGGTCTATTAGTGCAAGAGGCATGAAGGATATCGTGCCAGTCATTGATGCAGATATTAAGAGTCAGCGAGTCTCCAATGTGTACGTAGATGGTGGAGCCGAGATTTGTGTTATGACAGAGAAATTAATGCACAGGTTGGGTTTGGAAGTAAACGAGCAAACTTCCTTACAAGCTAAGATGGCAAATAATGTAAGGGTGGCTTGTGTGGGAAAGGTTAATGGAGTGAAGGTTTCAGCTTTTGGTGTGGCAATCTCAATTGATGCTTATGTGATCCCAACTAAGGGGGAGGGCTATCCGCTAATCCTTGGAAGACCTTGGCTTATGGATATGAAAGCTAGGCAAGATTGGGAGACAGGTTCCCTTGAGTTGCGACCAAATCATAAGGTAGGTGGCAAGCAACAAAAAATTGTGTATGACATGAAGCAGGGTAGACAACAACACCTAGAGATGGAGACTTCTATGGATGAATGGAGCACAAGGAGCTGCTCTTCATCTGAGGATGAGTCATCTGAGGAGGATGCTAGCTCTTTGGAAGTCATGGGTATAATACTGCGAAACCCAGAGGGAGAAGGTGGTCAAGACTCTCTAAACAAGGAAGAAGCCACAGGCTTAGAGGAGATGCTAGCTAAGGACCTACTAGAAGAAGAGAGAGAACCCTATTTGCAGGTACTAAAGAAGCATGCTGGCCTCTTTATAACTGATTACGAGCACATTAAAGGAGTGACGGTAACCCAACACCATATCCAATTAAAGGAAGGTGCCAAACCAGTGGTGCAAAGGCTAAGGAGATTAGGGCTAGTGCAACAAGATGCACTCTTAAAAGAAGTAAAAAGATTACTCAAGGCAGGATTTATCTACCCAGTGTAAGATTCTGAGTGGGTGTCTCCAGTTGTGGTAGCACCAAAGAAGAATGGGAAGTGGAGGGTATGTGTGGATTACAAGCCTCTAAACGCAGCCACAAAAAGGGACCATTTTTCTTTGCCTTTTCAAGATGAAATACTAAATGAAGTGGCTGGTCATGAAAGGTACACAGTGTGTGATGGGTACTCAGGCTACTTCCAAATCAGAATTGCAGATGAAGACCAAAGAAAGACTACCTTCATAACACCTTGGGGGTGTTTTGCTTATAGAGTTATGCCTTTTGGTTTAACTAATGCCCCAGCTACTTTCCAGAGGTTTATGAACTTGGTGTTCAACCTTACTATGGTAAGTCCATACGAGTCTTCATTGATGATTTTTGCATTTACAGCTCTAGGGAAGTACATATGTCCAAGGTTGATGAAGGTTTCACCCGTCTGGCCCAATTGGGTGGGCAATTGAATAAAGACAAGTGCCACATAGGTGAGAGCAAGGTCCCTCTACTAGGCCATGTTGTGTCTCAAGATGGTATTGAGGCTAACCCTGAAAAGGTAAAGACATTGTTAGCTTTACCTACTCCTTCAAACGTGAAGCAACTAGTCTCCTTCATTCAAAAGGTTCGCTACATGGGACGATTCATACATCTCCTTTCTCAGGCAATCTATCCTTTGCAGCAGCTCACTAAACACACTACATTGACATGGAGTGAGGAGGGTGAAAGGTGCTTTCAAGAAGTTAAAACCATTTTGAGCTCATTGCCTGTCGTCCTACAACCCACATGGGGTGAATTATTCTATGTAAATCCTAGTGTAGGTCCAGAAGCTCTAGGAGCTGTCTTGATGCAAAAAGACCCAAAGACATCTCTCATGAGACCAGTCTACTTCTCTGGTAGAGTGATGACAGCTGCTGAAAAGGGTTTCAGCGCAACTGAGCAATTGGTGCTAGCTCTTAAGTTTGCAGTGGAGAAGTTTCGGTCTTACTTACTTCCGAGACAATTTGTGGTGATCACAACTGAGGAGGTTTTTCCATATGCCCTACAACACATGGAATTGTCTCAAAGAATAGCAAAGTGGGTGGTGCAGCTTCAAGAGTTTGACTACACACTACAAGTAGAGGATTCTACCCGTGCTTGTTTGGCAGATGTCCTCACACAAAGGTGTTATGAGAAGGCCAAGAAAGAGGCACCTAGTAAGGTACCGCCTATCCCGGAGCTTGAAGTTCTACTGGGAGCACACAGTCTGTATTTTGATGGGGCTTACAAGAGGACCAAAGACAAGGCATAAGCAGGCATAGTAATATTAGGTCCAGAGAAGGAGAAGATCTTTGCAAAAGGGTTTCATCTAAAAGAGGTTCATTCTAACAATGAGGCAGAGTACCATGCCCTTGTTTTAGGGTTGCAATGTTGTCTTTCTCAGGGCATCACAAAGCTAAATGTTTTTGGTGACTCCATGTTGATTGTTAAGCAAATGGTTGGTGTATGGGCCTATAAAAATGACAAATTGTCTATTAAGATGAGGGAAGCAAAGGCCTTGTTGAAGGGTTTTAAAGAAGTTTGAGTGCACTTTGTACCTAGAGATCAAAATCGAGAAGCAGATGCCTTAGCAGGTGAAGAACTACAAACTCTCATAGTAGGTGCTATCCTTGTGAAAAGTCCTTTATACCAGGGAAAGGAGGAGCTGCATGATTTACTTTACTTTCTTGAGCATTGTGAAGCACCCTCTGGTATGAGTAAAAGTGAACGTAGGTGGTTGGCAAAAAAGGCTACCAGCTATAGCTTAGTGAATGAGGACTTGTATTGTAGAGGGAAAGATGCTGTCTTAAGGAGAGTTCCTGCATCCCAAGAGATAAAGGATATTTTGTTTAGTTGTCATGAAGGTGTGTGTGGTGGCCACTTTGCACAAGAGATTACTAGCAGAAAGATTTTACAAGCAGGGTTCACGTGGCCAAGCCTCCATCGAGATGTACAACATTGGTGCCGCACATGTGAGGTTTGCCAAAAAGCTGGACCAAGGCGTCTTACCCATGAAAATCAGCATCCAATCAAAACCTATGGGCCATTTGAAAAATGGGGGATAGATGCAATAGGGCCACTACCTTGCACTCAATCAGGGAAGGAATACATCATTATGGGGGTGGAGTACATGACCATATGGGCAGAAGCTCGTCCCACAAAGCGCATCACAGCCAAGGATGTGAGTGATTTCATTTTTGAATGCCTTTGTTGCCGTTTTGGCACACCTTTGGAGATTCTCTCGGATAGGGGACCGGGATTTCGAGCTGATTTAGTCGGGCAATTGATGAGCAGGTTAAAAATCAAGCGCAGGCACTCTACACCATACTACTCTCAGTGCAATGGTCTTGTGGAAAAGGTAAATGGTCTTATATGTAAAATCATCACTAAGCAAGTGCATTTACATCCTAAGGCATGGGACAAACACCTAGATGCATCACTTTGGGCCTACAGAACATCCTTTAAAACATCCTTGGGGTATACACCTTTTCACTTGGTTTACGGGCAAGAGGCACTATTGCCTATAGAAGTGGAGCTAGCGAGCCTCCGAGTTCTAAAAGCACATCAAGAGGATAGTCAAGAGAAGCAGGTGGAAGGAAGAATAATCGATTTGGAGAGGTTAGGGCTAGATCGAGAGTCAGCAATGAAGTACTATGCAGCCCAGGCAGAGAAGAAACGAAAGAAGTTCAATCGCAACCTTGTCAAGAAAGGTATCAAGGAAGGTTCTTTAGTGCTCAGATACGACAATCGCTTTGATCGCAGGAAGGATGGTAAGTTCTTGCTTAAGTGGGAAGGCCCTTTTGTAGTGATAAAGAGGTTCTCAAATGGTAGTTACCAACTAGGTGACCTAGATGGTAAGGTACATCAGACCCCGGTAAATGGTTGGCGATTGAAGGCCTACCAATGTCGTCTTTCACAGCCATATGCTGGTGAAATCAATGCTAAAGATGGTTCAGAGGAGAGCTCATCATATTCGAGCTCCAACTAAGGTAACAATCATGTACATAGTCGTTTCAAAAAAAGAAAAAAAAGAAAAAAAAAGGAAAAAGAGAAGAAAAAAAGAAAAAAAGAGAATGCTACGAGTGAAAGCGGATATTGACAATGGATGGGGTATGGCTTTCAAGGGTCTAGGAGACCAGTTGTTAGTCATGGATGGATACAATTATTCATCAGAAAGGACTAAACAGGGTGCATCAGCCAAGAAAGCAGTAACATGGCAAATTCAATTGGTACCAGGTGGGTAAGTATTCAAGAGAACCCTATTGTAGCACAACCTACAGCTAGAGGCATCAAATACCTCTAGCTTAAGGGGGAGGGCTATATGATGCATGGTTTTTAGGACCCCTTCTGAAGATGCAATAAAGGCATAGTCAGTTGTTGGGGAGATGAGGATACTTAGTCCAAGGGATCTCGAAAGAGAAGAAAAATCTACTTCACAAGCACCAAAGAGTAAAAGTGCCATGGACAGAAGATACGTGGGAACGAGCTCTTATGCATGCCTACAACCTATATCTTACAGAATAGCCCATTCTAGGTGTGAATTTCTAGTGAAATTTACACGAGGATGTTCGTGTGGACTCACAGCACAGCATACTCCGTTTTCACTTTTTTACTGACAGTAAATATTTTTTACCACAGTAAATATTTTTTACCTACATGGTAAATACAAATCACTTTTTACCTACAGTAACTTTTTTACCCATTGTAAATATTTTTTACTGCACCATAAGTATTTGGTAGGTAACACTTCACTGTTACTAAAAGCAGTGATTGGGCATCAACAATGCAGTTACAGGAGGAGAAAAGGGGGATATCTTATGGTAAAGGTGAGTCAACAGGGATAAAGACTTTTGAGTTGAAAAGAGACATGCTGATTTTTTCAAAGAACACATGTCAAAAGAAGCCATGGTTGAGGATTTTTTGAGAATTTGATATTCAGGAGGACCCCGCAGGTCCCCCCCTGACATGTGCAGAACCTCCAGACCTTACCTGCTCTTAAATGCTGTTCAAGGCCTTATCCCCATGTGTCACAATCAGAAAAATCAGCATTTACCCTCCCCTCTCACATCACTCTAGAGAATATCTTGATGGTGACATATCAGGTGACCTCAATCTGTTGACCACCCTAAGCAAAAAGTAACCCCAATCAACGGATTTAAGCATGCTTATCCCTAATCCTAAACCCTCTCAGAAACCTATATAAGGAGGCCTTCTCTCACTCAAAACCAACACTTCACCCACTTCAACAAGCAACGAAGCTATGACGACATTGCTCACAACGAGGAGCTATGGATGGAGCTCTACTCTCTCTCCCTATCTCTCTCTCTCCCTCTAGTATGCTACATTACTACCCCTAAAACCTAAATAAGGAGTCTTCTCTCATGCTCCATGGCCACCATCCTCGCCATCATTCTCTAAGGTATTGATGTGTTGCTAGTAGGATCATACCTACTTGCTGGGTTGATTGTTTTTGACAAGGGATTATGCCATCCTTGGCTTGCTTCTCTATATCCTTGTTATGTATGATCAGATGCCGTTGTATTGTTAAGCTGATGTCTTGTGTATATATATGCTACATAAGGTCCCTAAGCTTCGTTTCTATGTGTTTTGCCATATGTTTTGATGCCATCATAATGCCAGAAGTCTCACTTGCCTATGTGCACTATGTGTGAGGTCCCTAAACCTCTTAATTTAGGGTGGTGCCCCCTTTGTTTTGTTCTTTGCTTGTTTGCATGAGGCGTGGTTTGTGGAGTGTGCATGAGTACAGAGGCCACCCGATTGCACTGCTCTTTTTCACGCGATCATGATGTTGAGGGGTGTCTATGTGTTGGGTGATATGAGAGAGAGAGAGAGAGAGAGAGAGAGAGAGAGGGGAAGGGAGGAAAAGGAGTGGCGGTCCTCCGTGGGAGAAAAAACAAGAGAGCCTCGAGGAGATGGGCTTGGGTGGGCGAGAGGAGAGAGGGATAGGGTAGTATGGCGGCCCGCCAGATGGAATATGGATGAGTGAGGAGGGGTAAGAGAGAGATAGAGGGAGAGAGTTGATATGAATAATGGAAGAGAGAGAGGGAGACTTTTGTCCAAGCATGGCAGCCTGCCAGTGGAGGAAAGAGGGTGTAAGCTTGTTTTATGTGCCCATTGGGCTAGGTGACACAGAAGCAAGGTAAGAGAGAGAGAGAGAGAGATGGTGGTTTGGCGGAGCCGAGCACGAGAGAAAGAAATTGTCCTTTGGTGGTAATGGAGGGGTGTGGCCAAACTGAGAGGTGGCCTGCTGTGGGCATGTATAGAAGCGGAAGGGGGGGGGGGGGGGGGGGGGGGGGGGGAAATGTAAGAAACGTTATTTTTTATTGTTTTCTTGTATTGTGATCCTCCCCAATTGGGATTGGTTCTTGCGGCCATGGTTTCGAAAACCGGCCATCATCACCTTCATGTACAATATTCTAAAAAAAAATGTTCTCAATTCATTACTTTTGAGATCACATAGCAAAAGAAAAATACGGAATATAAGTGTACCATTGACATCGATCATTTGCACATCAAAGCACAGACTTGGATGGATCAGCTCCTAGACCTTATTACATTGTTCTACCATCTTGCCACAAGTATTTGTTTTGCCATCATCATCCCTTTTGTGACTTATGTCAACATGTCAATTTTTGCATTCACTTTTACTATCATGCCTACTATTACCTGCTGTTATAAAAGTTTCAAAATGTTTACCATAGCCCTTTACCACATTTTTGTAGAGAGAGAGAGGAAAATGGTGTTGCCAAAGAGGAGGGAGGAAAGCCAAAATGATTTTTTTTGTAAATTGAATATTACCACATATATTATTGTGCTTATTATTGCACATATTATCACATATACTACCTCAAAAAGTTTAAAAAGGAAAAGCGCAAGGTATGCCATGCTTTTTGCAGCATATCTTGCTCTTCTACTCCTACTATCATCACACCTATAGCCATATTCTCTCTTTCTTTCCCCCTCAAAGCTCACACCCCTCAAGTTTCACGAGTCCCACATCCAATTTGTAATCCACATGGTACAATGGGATCCAGCATCAATCAGTTCTCTTACACACGAGCATCATACCAATCATGCCATCCTCACCTTCAAAACCAAGGTGGACCAAATCAAACTCCTTAAGCAATCAAGGCTTCTTAAGGATACCAAAATATTGTTTGTGTAAGATCTCACACCCACTCAACTCAAGAAAAAGAAGACAGAACTCCAAAAAATGCGAGAAGCACGTGCACCAGAAAAATGGGTAGTCTATCACGGAGGTAAAGCCAATATTGAAGAGTTCCAAACTTGCAAACTGGCTTCCCCTCTCCTCTCTCCTCATAGTTTCTTTTTCATCATATCTCCCCCCCCCCCCCCCCTTTTTTTTTGGACCCTCAATCCTTAACTGATATGTATCCCGCAACCCCCCACATTTTTGTAAAATCTATTGTAATGCAAAAAAGTTTGGTCCCATAGGTCATATCTAACCTCCGTGGACAATAATTCAATCTCTCTCTCTCTCTCTCTCTCTCTCTCTCTCTCTCTCTCTCTCTCTCTCTCTCTCTCTCTCTCTCTCTCTCTCTCTCTCTCTCTCTCTCTCTCTCTCTCTCTCTCTCTCCCCCCCCCCTTCTTGATCACACACAAACACCCACACACAATCTTTGGAGGAGAGCTCCATCACTTTTCATTGGAGAAGAGAGGGTGGACCACAAGAGGACATTAAGAAGACTCGACCGTTAGAGGATGTCATAATAAAATTATTTTCTCATGTTAAACTGATCATTAATATGGGGAAGTATCAGGGGAAAAAAAGCTAGAATATTGGTAAGGCTGGAAGACTGGTCACAGTAGGGATCCAAAGCAGGGAAAATAGGGATCCAAAGGAGGTCTCATCTGCAAAAGAGCAATGTGCATGAATGGTGCTTCAAAGACCTTAGGCTTTAGCCCATTAAGACTTCCAAAATTCAAAGGTAAATTCCAAATGGTCAGGCTTAACAAAACTGGATGCTTTTGTGAAGACCATAAAGTCTTCACATATCCCTAGATGGGAGGGGGCGAGCCCTAAAGGTAGGGGAAGAGAGAGAAGAGGTGAGAGAACACACACACTAACACTCAAGGCTTCCCTTTACACAAGTGCATAGTGGACACATGTCAAGTTCCTAACCCAGTTGCCCCCAAAGTGCATTCAAATTCTATTGGATGGCCACAGAGGTGGACCAATGAGAATTAGGCTAGAGTAACTTAGTTTAATTCATTTAAAAACACTTGATAAAAGAACCAATAGAAATTAAGCTCTCTAGAAGACTTTAGACAATCTACCAAGGGGTCCAATGAGCATTCAACAGCCCAATGGCTTGCCTGATTCGTAATGGCCAAAAGTCTAAGAGGTCCAATGAGAGTTTAATTTAATTATTTAAATACCTAAAGCTCTCACAAAAGTGTAAAGAGGACACATGTCAGAAGACTAGCAATTATGCTACTAATTTCCTATTAGCTAAGCTTGGCATGAGCCAATGAGGGCCAACAAGAGGAAATAGCAAGAGTGGTCAACGAAGAGAGAGAGTGGGCTGATTATTGCAAGGCATTATTGCAAACACATTCACACAAACTCATGTGTGAAGTAAAGAAGACTATCTCCTTCTCAAGCTTTAATGGAAAGCTCATCATCTATTCCAAGCTTGTGAGAAGGGAGGCCTACACCAACAACTCTTGGCTTTGTGATGCAAATCCAATCAAGAGCCAAGCTCCAATGCATGCTCATCTCCTCTACCATACTAACTATTAAGCTATGCTAAGCTATTAAGAGTGATTATGTGAGGAGAAATACTTCTTTCTCGTAAGAATATTTATTCTTCCTCTACATTACTCTCATACCCCGCCAGCTCTCACCATCTTCGAAGGTGTGTGAGGTCTTGGGTCTGAGACTGTGAGGGAATTGAGGTTTTGTTTTCCAAGTGTAAGCTTTGTGCTTGAAGCTTACATCTTCATTGCACCAGCAAGTTATTGAAGGAACACAAAGTATTGTATTGTAAAATGTCTCCCTTGATGGGGGAAAACCTATAATACAAAGCCTTTTGGAGGGGGGACCTGCTCCATATAAATCCGGTCATAAATTGTTGTCAATATCCTAATTTCTCTATCTTTTTGAAGTATTGCTCATGCCTATCTAACTAGGTGTTATGCTTTTTTTGCTCTCTGCATCCAAGCACTCTTGCTATGCTCATTTTAGGAATCTATTCTTAATGAAATTCTCACTATGTCTAAGTTATTTTCCGCTATACACAAGCTACGAGACCATTAAATGCTACATTGGTATTAGAGCTATTGGTTTCTCTTTTCTTGCTCAAGAAGAGAGGTCCTCAAGTTGGCTATAAATGGTTGGTATTATTATTTTCACTTGAGTAAGTAGAATAGGGATTTTTCAGCCTTACAGTGCGCTTGCTTTGTGCAGAGAATGGGGCATCACCATCGAGAGCTATGGTCTTAACAGTGGAGTCCTACGGGGCTTGCCTACGGCTTAGCCACTATTGAGCTATTAGAAGCTTGACAGGAGCCGGTGTTGTTTTGGTGGTGAAAGACCCTCTCTTCTATTCCTTGCAATTAATGATATTTGAGCCACGGGTATACAGGAGCTTGAATGCTTTTCTAAGGGGTTAAGAGGAGTAGCAACTAGGGTTTGAAGTGCCAAAGTACACTTAAAAATTTTACACCTAAAGTTTGTTAGAATGGTTGACAATAGTAAAGAAGGTGAAATTAATGTTGATATCTTTGATTTTAATAATGAAGAGGCTACTAATGATGCCCCTAAGCTTCTTAATTACCTCGTTACTATGCTTCAACAAGCCATGGGCAATCCATCCCTCCAAGGTGAGCTTCAACGGTAGCTACGTACTCATCGGGCTCTCCAAACTTCCCACCAAGAAGAGAAAGTACCTAGGAAGCCTCCTTGTGAGACTTCCAAAGGAGGACTCTCTCCGATAAGGGAAGGATAAGAGGATCCATACAAAGGGCTCAAAAATCTACTACTTGATGACGCATCTCCTACCGAAAGGAGAAATCAAGTTTCAACGATAGAGCCCCCACCAAAAGAACGAGAAATAAGTAAGTCTCCTACCACCTCGGCGGAGATGAAGATGGCAGGAAAAACCCTCTTCAACACCCCCTAGAAGAATAACACCATCGCATACTTCTCTACACCATAATTCAAAGAGGGGTGAGAGAAAACAAGAGAAGAAAAAGCCAAGAAAGAGGTCACCCTCTTCTCCATCTTCTTCATCCTCTTCCTCTTTTGAAGAAAGTGATGGTGCATACAAGGTGCAACAAGGGAAAAAATGTCAAGAAAGAGGTCACCCGCTTCTCCATCCTCCTCATACTCTTCCTCTTCTGAATAAAGTGATGGTGTAGCTCTTGAACCACCTAAAAGAAGAGGCCATAGGAAATCCTATGCCACATGGAAGAGGTCTTGGCCTTCATCCAACAATTCAATGCGGCGTTTGGAGATGAGGGCCTAACGGAGTCTTCTAAGCTACACCATGTAGCTATGCATTTTCAAAAGTCCACCAGGCAATGGTGGTCTAGCCTCCGAGCAAATGGTGAAGCTTCATGAACATGCAAATCTTTAAGAGATTCCATCATGAAGTAGTTTTTGGCTACCAATTCCAAAGACAAAATACTCATCGAATGGTGAAGCTTGAAGCTCTCTCCCTACAAATCTATTCACAAATATGTAGACAAGGTTTAAGATTTACATCTCAAAGCCACTATCTTCAAAAAGATGGATTTTGGAGAGAAAAAACAACAATTTTTTGTGGGTTTAATTGAAGATATGGCGGAGTATGTTAACTCCCAAAGGCCACGCACCATATCTGCGGTCATACACAATACCATGGTGGCTTCACGAATCAATTAAGGGGCTAAGAGATATCCTAAGCTCATGGAAAACAAAGATCGTAAAACGAGCCTAAGCGGAAGTACAATGTCCAAAAGTCTCCTAAAGGCAACGCCAACAACAACAAAGTTAAGAAGAAGGGAGTTTATAAAGGCAAAAATAAACTCTCTCTTGAAGAGCTAGAGCATTATCGTAAAGATAACCACTTTTTCAAGTGCGGGGAGCAAGGGCATGCCTATCATGCTTGTCCCCACAAGAATACACGAAATGAGCCTCCTAGAACTACCTTGGTCAAAACCCAAGAAGAGGATGCTCACCACAAAGGATCTCCTCTATGCCATGCTTGGGGAAAGTTAAGAGAACATGATGCTTTCATTCTCTTTGACACTGGTTCTACTCACAATTTCATATCGACAGAGTTGGCCACCAAACTAGGCATCCAAGCCTATGAGATGGGAGATATTCTACCTGCTAATGGTGATTTCAATGGCAAGAAGCCTTACTCAATTGGGAAATTGAGGCTCCATGTCCAAAGCTATGTGGACAAGGAGGACTTCTTTATCTTTCCTCTCAAGCACGAGGATGTAATCCTAGGGGCATGATGGTTTGATTGCACGACTGCCAATGTTAAATTCCCTAAAAGGCAAATTTACTTAGGTTCCAAAAAAAAGATATTTACATAGATGCTAAGGAGTTGGATAACACCATACCCATTGTACATAAACAAGATTTCAATAAGTCAATAAAGAGCTCTATTTTTGTGTACATGATTTTTGTTAAAGATTCTCAAAATGAACCTAATGCTTTAGCAAAAGAAAATATAAACAATCACAAGGAATTAGAGTTATCCAATTTTCTCAAGGGGATTCAAGATTTTTTTATTGATGACATCCCTTGTGAACTACCTCTTAAATGAGGCAATGATGACCATGCAATTGAATTCTTCCAGGAAGTTCACCGCCTACTAAACCTCCTTATAGAGTTTCTCAAGCTAAACAAGAGGAGATTATGTGGCAAGTGCATGAGTTAGTTGAGAAGGGTATGGTTAGGCCTAGCTCATCTCTATTTTTCTCACCAATCTTAGTGCAAAAGAAAGACGACACATATCGTTTGTGTGTCAACTATATAGCACTCAACAGGATCACTATCAAAAATAGGTTTCCCGTTCCACAGGTAGAAGACCTATTTGATAAGCTACAAGGGTCGACCTACTTTAGTAGGATTGACCTAAAAAGTGGCTACCATCAAATAAGGATAGTTGATCAAGACATTGTAAAGCCCGCATTTTGTACTACCTTTGGTCTTTATAAGTACATTGTCATGCCTTTTGGCTTGATCAATGCACCAGCCACATTTAACCGCTTGATGGAGAAGCTATTCAAGCCTCACTGAACCTTTACTAGAGTGTTCATTGATGATATAATCATCTACTCTAACTCACTAGACGAACACAAGCAACACCTCTAGGTAATATTTCAAGTCTTACGAGAGAATAAACTTTATATTAATCGAAAGAAATTGAGTTTTTCTTACAAGAGATTTAGTATTTAGGTCACATTATCTCTCAAGATGGCATCCAAATGGATCCATCAAACCTAGAGGTAATAAAAGGATGGCGTGATCCAAGAAATCTACATGAACTACGAAGCTTTATAGGTATGTGTGCATACTATTGACGCTTCGTAGAAAAGTTTTCACAAATCGCGGGACCATTACATGACCTAAAAAAAGAAAAACGTTAGGTATATATGGTCCACCAAGGAGAACAATGCTTTCAAAAATCTTAAAGAAAAGCTTATCTCTCAACATGTGCTTACGCTACCGGATTTGAGGTCCAATGTGATGCTTGTGTGATTGCCTTGTATCTGTTTTGCTCCAAGAAGGGCACGCCATAGCCTAGGAAAGTCGAAGGCTCGACCCTATTGAGCAATCTCTATGCATATATGAGAAGGAACTCTTAGCAGTTCTACATGCTGTAGACTCATGGAAGCACTATTTATCGGGGACTCCTTTCATTCTGCGGATAGATCGTCAAAGCCTTAAGTACTTCATAACGCAGACCAAGCTCTCCGACAAACAAATGAGTTGGGAAAATTTACTTTCACAATTTCATTTTCATAATGCTCACATTGCTGGCAAGCATAATCAAGTAGCCAATGCACTCTCAAGAAAGTGAATGTGGTTTCCATAGCAATGCACAATGATCTATCTTCTATGACAGTTGAGTACGCTATTGATCCTGATTTTTGAGATTTGATTACAACCTTTACACTAGGGAAGAAAGAAGAACCACTACCCTACAAGATGGTTATCTTCTCTATGGAAATATACTATGTGTTACTAACTCACTACGTAAGAAAGTAGTGTATGAATCTCATAATCCTCCTTATGAGGGGCATAGAGGGATTCAACCTACACTAAAAGGAATAGAAACATATTTCCATTGGACTGCCATAAAAGCAAACATACAAGAGTATGTTTCAAAATGTGTGGTATGCCAAAAGAAGAAGTTTGATAGAGGGAAGCAACCTGGAGTGCTTCAACATATGCAAATCCCTAATTCACCGTGGGAGAGCATATCCATGGATTTTATCTTTGGATTTCCCAAGTATATCCATGGGAATACAGGAATATGGATGATAGTAGACAGGTTTAGCAAACAAGCACATTTCATACCTGTCAAAAAGTCTATCAAAGCCCATCAAATGGAAACCCTCTTTATATCACAAATCTTCAAGTACCATGGCTTGCCAATGTCCATAGTGTCGGATAGAGGTCCTAGAATGATCGTTAATTTTGGGAAGGGTCTCTTTGAGAATTTAGGGACAAGGCTAAACTTCTCTTCGACCTGTCACCCACAAACGGATAGACAAAGTGAAATAGCTAACCTAACAATTATTGATCTACTAAAAGCCTATGTAACAGAAGTAGATCAAAGGTCCCAATGGAAGAAGTACTTACTGTTGGTGGAGTATCCCTACAATTGTTAAGTATGGAGCCTGATTTACCCTTGTAATTTTTTGTGGTAAAAGCGCACATTTTTAAGGCCCCCGTTATGAGGAGAAGCCATCGTGCGTGAAGGAAAATCACTCACCGAAAACCAAAATTTTCACGGACAAGAATCAGGGGCAACTTTAAAGTCCTCGGGGGCAGAGGCCCCCGAGACTTTTTTTTTCGCCGAAATATTTTTTTTCGCCAAAATATTATGGCCGGACGGTGGCCGGAAAGTGGTCGGAAAACAACCCGTCGGTTGGCCGGTGGTTGGAAGTCAATGGCCGGTGGCCGAATTCAAAAGCGGACTTGTCTTCTCAAGGGCGGCCACACATGGGCGGATTGGAGGGTCCGATTTGGACTTATTCGCACAAGGGCGGCTACACATGGCTGTCTCTCATAAGAGAGGGCAGCCTTTTTGGCCTATAAAAGGAGGCCATTTCTACACACATTTCATAGTGTGAAGTTGATGCAACAAGGTGAGTGTGAGGTGGTGAGAGTGAAGCAAGGTGGGAGCTCCATTAAGGGTATAATCCCTTTGTAAACTACTTCTTGTTTTGAAGTACTAAAGCCATTGAGTGGCTGCTTTCCCGTGGACGTAGCCCACATTGGGTGAACCACGTATATCGTGTGTACTCTCTATCTCTCTCTCTCTACTCTATAATCTCGTGTATATAAATCTATCTCTCTCCATTAAGTAATCTACTCAATTATCTATTTAGCTACGTCTTATTTCCTAACAACAATAACATTGTACATACCTCCACCAGAAAAGCACCTTTAGAGGTAATTGAGGGAAGATCCAAAAGTCCCCTGGTACTTAAGGTACATGGGAAGTTCTTCGTTGTAGATGAGTATAGCTGAGACCTACAAGAATCTTTCCAAAAGATTAAGGACTCTATCGCTATCTTGCAACAAAGGCAAAAGGCTACTGCTAATAAGCACAAAATAGCTCAAGCCTTTAAACAAAATGATTGGGTCCCTCTTTAAATTTCCCAAGGCTTGATTAAGGCACACAACGGGTAGAATCCTATGGGACACCAAAAGTACTATGCTAAGTTAGCAAAAAGGTACTATGGTCCCTTCCTCATTCTTAGACCAATCAATGAGATCTTAGACCCATCAATGAGATGGCCTATCACCTCAAGTTGCCCAATCATTGGTTCATACACAATGCTTTCCATGTGAGCATGTTGGGGGTTTTCATATTTGCATAGCTCCAATGACCAACAAAATTATTAATCTGGAGGGATGAGCTACCCGACTAGGGCATGTAGACACTCACACGATTAGTGAGCTAATCATGCCAACACGAATGGTTGAATCTACGAGGTGACCTTCTCGGCCTATGGACGAGTTAATCCACAATGATGGGCAATCTCCACATCCACTTCTCTTCACCTCTAATCAACCCAATCACACACACTAACGGTTGCAAAACGCACAAAACACTAATCCTATCATGCAACACACTAATGGAAAGCAAACACACAAATATCTATTGAGCACCACACTCCAATCAAACCTACATGCACACACAAGCAAGAGAGATAAAGCACACAAGACTGGAGAGGGATTAACCACTAATTAGTTACGATCTAGCTAATCAAAGAATCATAGGCAATCATAAGAAGCATGAGAGAGGCATAGAGAAAGAGAATTAAGCATTGATTAATGTTGATCAAGTCACATGAACAAGGAGAATCTCAAGGAATCCATAGCCACACACCTCAAGAGCTCTCACTCAACAGTGCTCTCAACAAATGAGCTTGAGAACCCTAATTTCTTTTACACACTGCCTTATATACCTAGGGTAAAAATATGCAATGTCCGGGCACCCAAGGCCTTTAGGGCTCCACCACTTATTGAATCTGCTACTTAGGCACACTAACTAACCTGTCCTTTATAGCTTGGAACTCCCATTGAGCATGTAACACATTAAAATACTACAATGGCTTGAATAAATCAAGAATTTACAATACATGACCATTTTGGGAAAATGTGGAAAATGTGTAACTCCAATCATTACTGCTTCTTCATGTTGATCTTTGATGTGCATCCATACATCTTTGGTCTTTTTAGTAGCTTCTGTTAATTGACGTTGACTCAATTAACATTCCCCCCTTCCGATTGTAGTGCCCGTCCTCGGGCACTATCAAAAAGTGTCCGTGGAGGCTGTGGAAGGTTTTGATTGGTTGTTGATGGACTGATTGTCTGCATTTGTCATTGAATTTGTTGATGAGGTTCAATTTTCTGCAACATCTTCATTGGTCCGAATATGTATGATGTGAGAGATGATGTTGCATTAATCCATTGTAATAGCATAATGATGAGGTTTCTCTTTATTTATGAAAAGTATGTTCAAAGGAAGTAGAATGATGAGGTTCTAAATTAGGGTACGGTACCTAGATGACCAAAGGAAAAAGAACCCAATGGGAAAAAAATTCCTTTGGGATAAGCGCATTATTGGAGTACTTATTAGCATGGGAAGTATTAATAAAGTACTCAAGGGATTAGTTTCTAATAGATATGGAATTAAAAAGGCAACAAATATGAAAGGGTAGCATGATGGAACATTGGTTTTCCTGTTGTAATTCACTCAAGGTGCATAGGTGGAAGCAAAAGAGGGTGTCTAATGCATATGTCCAATGATGGGGCATCCTATATGCATACACAGAAATGCATGAGAAACATTATGTTGTGCAAGAAAGATGTTTTGAGGGGTTCTTCAGAAAGATGGTGTAGCTATAAAAGCATATGACATGGTTTTGCAAGCTGGCACCCCTTTAAGAATGGGTTTTGTTGACGAGGATATGTGATCTCATCTTATTGTGCATTGTGCATGAGACTCGACGACACATCACCATATGTAAGTTAATAGACTTTGAGTCTTATGCTCATCTCATCCAGCATGAGCAAATTCACTTAGATATGCTCAACTCTTCCAGCTTGAACATAAGCCTAAAAACTATGACTCTTAGCACAGAGTTTAATATGACTTGAAGCTTTGACAATAATGCTTTTCTCATTTTATGGCTCAGCAGCCCGACTCTGACTATGCCAAAGAGTGTTTTTTGCACCCTAGCGACTTGACTTTCTACATTCTTGTGTTTACTACAAACATTTCTTCAGGCATTCAAGGTTTCTTTTGTCATACTTGTTTTATCTTCTTTGAATTTGCATTCACGTTATCTAGGTTGTCCTTTGACTGTAAAGACTCCATTATTTGTTTGATTCCCCAATTAGGCATGTAGATAGGAGTCTTTGATGTTGTTGTAGGCCTCTGTTCACTGTCGGCATTTGGCTTTTGACTAGGAGCATTGGAAGACTTGGAATCCAAATCTCTCGATGACCTTTGTATCTCCTTTGTTGACTTTGCTTCTCTCTAGGTCTTGTTGAGTTTTTGAGATCTTCATGCAGGCCTGGTATAGTTGTAGTTAGCTTGTGGTTGACTGGTAGCCAAACCTTTGTATAGATTGTGTAGAATCCTTGTCTACGAGGAAGATTCTTTGCGATCCGTCTTTTTTCTTTATCCTCTGGAGGGTTGTCATAGAATTTTTATTTTTTTTCCGAGAAAAAGATCCTTCTATTAGTTAATGAAAACTGCCCATAGGGCTACATCCACCTCTGCAAGAGAGGGCTACACCAAGCATGATGGGGAGACTCTCCCAATGAAAAAACAGCATATATACAATGGGGCTAAATCAAGAGATGGGAGGAGGGAAGAGCCACACAAGTGGACAGTAGTGCCATCTGAGCACCCCCTGGACCATGGTGTAGAAAGGCCCAGGGCGCCAGAGTTGAAGGAAAGCCTCGCGGCGCTCTCGCATGCGGTCGGAGCTGCCCTGTAGTCCCTCAAGCTGTCCTCTAAGAGTATGGATCAGCTCTAGCCAAAAGTCACGAACAGTCTCTGCTGGTGGCACAGGGCGAGCCTCAAAGATGTGGAAACAACGGGCCCGCCAGATGAACCAGAGAGCTAGGCCGCTGATGAGCTCCCAACACTCCTCTCTCTCACTGCACCACTCCTGTGGAGTAAGGTCTGTAGCAGGCTGGAGTGTAGGTCGCCTCCCCTGTATCACTATCATCCTGTTGGTGAAAGATAGCTCAAACTGAAGTGCCGGGCCCGTGAGGGTGGACCAAGCCGTTGCCCCCCAAGTGTACAATCGAGCACTATGCACAAGCCAGCTCCCTACTGCTGTGGCTCTGTGTGCAACCAACCATTGGAACAAAGTGACGTGCCTCGGCTGTCTGGAGTCCCATAGCCTCTGCCAAAAAGCTGCCAAGAACTCAACTGTGAGGCCCTCCTCTTGCCAATGACGTGCTGCAGCGGGGCGGGCCTCTCTCTGTGCTACGAGTATATGACGTCCAAGCCTCCAGTGTATTGAAAGAAGGGGACTCATGGGTGGTCTGCAGAAGAGAAGGGGTCCCTCCAAAGCCACTCACTAGGATCCCACTGTATTTGTGCCAGTGGACAGCACTCCCAAGCCCATAGCCTCCAGTGTCCTGTCTCAAGAGCTGTTGGGAGAGCGGCGGGCAGCGGTGATGGGCTGGGCTGGGCGAGGGAGACAGAGCGAGGGTGAGAGGGGGGGGGAAGGGGAGGCAGCGCCAAGGTGAGGGGGGGCAGCGCGGGGGGGGGCTGGAGGTAGTGCGAGGGTGAGAGAGAGGGGGGGGGGGGGGGGGGGTGAGGGGCAACGATGGTGCAGGGGGGGGGCGTGCAGCAGCAACGAGCGTTATCCAGGAAGCACACGCAAATCTTTGGGTTGTCATAGAATTCAACGTCTTTTGATGTTGTTCTATTGTATAACTGCTTCTTAGGTATCCTAGGATATTGTCGAGGTTGATGCCTTGTGGGCCTTGTTTCTTGGGAGGGGCTTCTTTTAAGCTCCATTGTGATGCTATCCATCCCATGTGTTTGTCTTTTGTGTTGATTTCCCATCCTTAATCCAAACCGGATCATTGAATTTGACTAAATTTCTTGAAAGAAACACTTGCTTGACTTTCCTTTTCATCAATTGACTTGAAGTTTTGAAAGCATGACTTGCTTGAAGAATCTGATCCATGAGGGTTCTTTGATGTAGAGGTATATGGTGTCACAACTTCTTTGCTAATCCATGGAGTGTCCACTTTAGCTTTACCTTTGTCTATCAGATTTATTGATGAATCTTGTGTCCTTTGAAACTTTGAATCTAGCATTAACGGTACATGTAAATGTTGATGGTTGCCTCTTGGAAGAGAGAGTATTAGCATTCTATCTTCTTTGTAGGCCCTGTGTTGATCTAACCACTTATGTCTAAGGATGACATTTTATTTGGTGGATACAGGCGCATACAGGCGTATGTACACCAAACCCGGTGGACACTCTATTTTTTTGGAAAAAACCCTATAATTCAGCCTAAGATGAGTTGTAATCATGATGAGATTAGACCATACCTTTTTTTTTTCTCTAAGCATATCCCTTGTAAGAGACCGGACGGCCATGGGAAATCCCCCTAACTTTTAAAGTCAAAACCCTTAGTTTTGAAGAAGAGATTATCATTAGCTAGAAGAAAAAAATGTGCACTGTGGAGACTTCTTGTGACTACGACTTGTAATCATCTTTTCTCCTGAACGGGTAATCAGAATTCTATTCCGAATAACACATTGTGTTCCTTGTCTCTTGCTCTACAATGTAAGTGTAATCATTTCCAATTCTGTTGTGGTTCCCGACGTACAGTTTGTGAGCTAAATGCAATGATTTGGGACTTAAAATGGGGTTTTTTTGATGTTTTGACTATGGATAAGTGTTTGTATGCTTAAGCTAGATCTTTCCAAGTACTTCTGTTTCAATTTTCTTCACATTTTTTGTGATGGATCGTGATTTATGTACCTTCCCAGATGGTGACAGAACTTGGTAAGATTAATTCCATAAGTGTTGTGATACCTCTCCTTAAGTTTCCTGACATTCCGGATTTGTTTGGATACCGAAAAGGCGTGATTACATTGAGTGTTGAGAATGGACGCATACTGATTGTCTAACTAGGAAGTGGTTGATTTGCTTTTGTCGTAAGAACAAGTAGTCCTTGAGTTCACTTTGGTGAGATGACACTCTCATTAAGTCTCCGTGCCCCACCTCGAGTCGCTTCCTTGCATATTGACATTATGTTAGTACAAAAGAGCTATGTTGCAGACGTCCGTCGTGGTGACCCGCTAACATTGGCACCACTGTCGGGGAAACCGATCCTTAGGTGGTGAGTGACTCAGTGTACAAAAGAAAAAAAAACCTGCCTTCAAGCTTTTGATAACCGTTCCACTTACCCATAGACAATGAAGCAGCTAGACGTAGGTTTAGTGCTTAATAGAGACTGGAGTCCTAGACTAGCGAGTGCTATTCCTTAAGAGCAAAGAAAACTGTGAGTGAAGTACAAGATAGTATTTCGTTCTTTGATTTTTCACATACTTGGAAAGGGTTGTTCCACCACACCCATTGTTGTTATTTCTGTACTGTTGAGTTTAGTTATGTTTGCATTTTCATTTCAATTATAGGATTAGGTTAGGAAACAAATCACACCATCAGTGCTGGCAAAAAGGATCGAGGCAAAAATTGTCAAAAACCTTATATTGGTGTTGAAGACCATAACTCGGAAAATTTGAAGAAGTGATGGTCAGAGCTTCAAAACTGGACCAAACCTAGTAAAACTTTCAAGAAGGGGATAAAAACACTTGTTGAAAAAGATTGTGCAGAAACCTATCAAAACTATTGCCAAACATGGATCGCCATCCATGTACCTTTTTGGCAAAATGTGCTAAAATTATTTTCTTTGCTTAGAACAAGCTCTCAGGCATCAAAACCTTGAGTTTGGTGAGAAAAAGAGGGCTAGAAGATCATAAAAATCAAAAGATTGGGGTGAGCATACCAAAAACCTTTTAAAAAAAAGGAAAAACAAGGAAAAACTAAACTTTTAATTGCCCAAATCCAAAAAGAGATGAGAATTGGGACCAACTAGAAGCAAGGATTCCACAGAACCAAATTTCATGCACAGGTGCTTCCCAACATGGATCGCGATCCATGTTCCAAGTAGACATCTGACATCAAGATTTGACCAGTGTACTCTTGATTACTAGTTGAACAACTTTTCCAAAAGGAGCCATAGATAAAAAGTGAAAAAAGCTTGTCAAAATACCAGAAAAGAAGTGGTTTGCAAAAAACCACAAAATAGACACAAAACCCTGCTTTTCATTTGGAAAAAATTGACCAAATCCAAAAAGACTTGGGGAATAGCATCATCATACCTTGTGTGATCACTCACAAAGTGTCATACCAAAATATTGCCAAACATGGATCGCGATCCATGTACCTTTTTGGAAGTTTGAGCTGATAAAAGACAAGCAGGGAATTGATAACAATTGGAGCACTTTCTCCTAAAGGACCCTTATCAGGAAATTTCAAAAAGATGGAAAAAGGTGACAAAAATCAGGTCAAGGGAGGAAACCACTGACATAAACCCTAAAACTCACTTTTGTATGTCCTAAAAATCTTTAAATCATTCAAAAACCAGATAGTCAGCATCACTAGGCGAAGGACTAGTTGTGGGACAAAATTCAATGTATTTTTTCCCTGACACAAATTGACACCAAACTAGTACCATAGCTAGAGGGTATCACAGAGAGTCTAGTGGTCCTTTGAGAGTTAAAATTGGATGCAAGAAACCCTTCCAACAACTCAGAACTGATAGAATATCAGGCAAAGTGAGAAACTCAACTTAGACTCAAATCGAGAGATTCATTTCTAAAAATTTTGATACCATAAGATCCCTTAATCATGTTGAAGCTGATGGTATCAACAAAAGTTCAAATGGCTTTCCAACATGGATCGCGATCCATGTACCTCTAAGCCAGAACAGAGACAGAAACTTACCACACAAGGAGCTAGGCCATAGCAACCAGGTGCTTCTTTCAAAATAGAAATTGGATCAAAATTATTGAGGTTGTGTAGGGAAGTGTGTGCTAAGTTTTGTCGAACAAAAGCAAGAACTAACAAGAACAATTGTAAGCTTATAGCTATCAAGCACATTTTTGACAGATTGCAGGTACTAGAAGATACTACCCAGCAAGCAAGAGAAAATAGGAGATTCAAACTGTTTAATGACGTAACTCGGTTTGGATTTTTCTTGTTACCAATTCTTCATGAATCTGCGATCAAGAAGATTGTACCAGAATAGGAACCACAACAATGGAGTCATCACTCAATGGAAGAAAGTGTGAATCAGAGACCACTGCTGCCTTTGGAACCCATTTTAGAGGAGAGTCTCTCTGACAATTCGTCTGAGAGATCATACGGCCTCATGACTGAATATTCTAACAAGTCAAACCCTAAGGGAACAGCTTCGATGGGTGCAGGTCCTTCTCAGCCTACATCTGATGTGAAGTTGTTGTATTTGAAGTTTCAATTTGAAAATGTGCTTAAAGCCAAAATCTATAAGGATGGAATGGTTCGTTACTGTGTTAAGTTGGAAAATAAGCCTAGCGAGTTGAGAGACCTTGTAGATGTTGATTATGACGGGGATAGATATTTTGACCAAGAGGGAATGATGTACCTAGTGGTTCATAACCCTTATATTGTGGATAAATGGGGAATGACCAGCACCAAGTACAAAGTAGATAATGAACCGGCCAATGCACCACCCAAAATGGAGAAACAAAACATGGTACTCAAACGCACCAATGAGACAAAGCGCCTTAACACGGACAACACATATGTGGGGCTTTATAAGTTCAATAATGGAGACCAAACACTCTATTACAGATGTGACAAGCCCCGAATCAAAGAATTAACAGACTGGAAAAACTTGTATGTTTACACGTACATGGAGGGTAGAAGTATTCAGGTGGTCATCATGGACAAGTATGGCCAAAAGTACTCCCGAATGGATCAGAAGGAGTTAGAGAGATATACATATTTTGGAGGGCCACTCCTCCAATAGTATGTAAATCCAAAAGCTGAAAAAACCACAACTACTCACATCAGACCTAAGACTGTACTTGAGAGCCCCTTGAGAACCAGAGTGGAGGATTCTTATGGACATGAATGAGTTCCAAAATAGAACCCTTAGGGTTGAAGGTGACTAGGGCTTCCCTGAACACACATAGGGGCAGCTCTATTCCTGAATTCACTTACACCACTGGAATCCCTCCGACTATCACACGAGATCAACTTGATGAATGTAGGGCAGATAGGATACCACTGTTAGTACCAAGAGGAGATTACGAACCAAGAGAATCCATCCCAGGGGGACCAAGAGTTGTTAGAATGGTTGCAGAGGCCAGGCGTATGCGACCATCTCATGTGGTGAAATGCTTGCCCAAAAAGTATAATGGATCTGGCGATCCGTATGCCCATGTTTCAATCTTCAAACAAGTATTGAGAGCGGAACAGGTAACTAATTTCCACACTTAGTATGAAGGATTTGGGTTGACATTGGAAGGTACTTCCCTGACTTGGTTTCAACCATTAAACAACTTGGAATTCCCAAGTATTGAGCAACTTCTCCGAAAATTTGCTGAGGAATTCTCAAAAAGAGGGATCACGCATAACACTGTCTCCCAGATCTATGCATTTAGGCAAAAGGAAAAAGAAAAAAGTGAAGGAAGCATCGCTTCATTTTAAGCAGTACATAGAAAGATGTCCTGCTCAAGAACTACCTCAGGATGAAAGACTATCAGTCCTCTTCATAGACGGATTGCGAAATGACACGCTCAAAAAAGGACTTGCACCTGAAAGCTTGTGTAACCTTTGAGCAAGTCATGAAAGAGGCCTTGTATCTTGTAGATAACTGCAAGGCATATGGGGAGATGACTGAAGACACAAATCAGGGGACTAGTAGCACCTCTTCAACCACGAGTGAGTCCACGACAAAATTGGGAGGGGAAAACACTACTGTGCCGGATGTTGATCGAATGATCGTGGAAGTGATCAAGAGGATGAACCAAGGAAACAGGACAAACCCAAACACACGACAATCGCCACCCAAAAATGTGATATTTGTGGAGGTGACCATCCAACCAAGTGGTGCAACCTTCAACAAAGGCCAAGAGCAAACGCACAGCGGCGGATATTGAAATGGTGTGCTACAGAACAAAAATGGACAAACCACGAAACTCACGAATGTTTCTACAATCGAAACTATGTTAGAGAGAGACAATACGAACCACATGGGGGACAACCACTTCTGCCTCCTCCAAGGTACCAAGTGGGGCAAAATAACGCAATCTTGGGTCAAGAAAAAGCTCAACCGGTGTTGGGACATCAACCTCCTTTACCATAGAAAAATAGGACTATGGTAAGGATCTTGCAACCCATTGAACCACCTTCTGATCAGAGTATGACCCAGGTAATCTCATATCGAGAAGATTCAGACAATACTTACAAAAGGGAAATTGATAGGAATGCATATGCTCCAGAGGTATATAATCCATCGATAATTCTGGAAGAAATTCCCGAGCCCTCATACATAGCGCAACCAACAAAAAATCATTACTTGGTCGATGAGAATTTGCTCATGTTTATGGAAAATCAAGGCTACAAACCTAGAGGCTACCCTCCTAGAACAGGATAACCGATGGGAGCTCCACAAACTTCTCCACCACCTGTAGTGGGACCATGCTATGAATGTGGCGGTGATCAATGGGCTAGAGTGTGTCCAAACAAAGGAGAGCGGGTGAAATTTTCTGGATTCTATGAGACGGATGCACGACCGACCATCTTATTCCACACTGCTCAAAAAACCCAAAAACAAAGGAAAATCAACCATGAAGAAAATAGGGATTGTGCCAAGCTCAAGTGGATCAGAAACAGAACGGAACATTCCAATAAAAGTGGTCACTAGAGCTCAAGAAAATGAGGTAGCAAAGAATGTCCCGGCGAGTCAAACAGAGATAGACAATCCGAACCCCTCGGAAATCTTGGAAGGCGAAATGAAACAAGATGAAAGCCAAAAGAGAAAAGGAAAAAAAGGCATTGGAAACAAAATTGCGGAAAACAAAGGAACAACTTCAAAAGGAAAGAGACCTTAAGAGCAACAATGAGACAAAGAAACTATCGGAACTGCCATCAGGAGGGTCAGTCTTAGTAGACAAGGTGGTTGAACCTCTGGATGCAATTTTGAAATCTTACGAGGCAAGCCTAAAGCCTAACCAAACCCAAGAGGATAGGTGGTTAATGTACCCTCATCCAGGCTATGAGAAAGAGAGGCTAAAGATGCCGCTCAAGCGCTTATGGAACCATCAGTTCCTACGACTCCAAAAATCGAGGTACTCATACAAGAAAAGATTCGGGAGTTAGATGAGAGGGGAATTAAAGCGAATAACCTACCCAATCTCGTCGATGAAACACCTTTGGATACGAGGGTGGTAGCCAATACAACAGATGGAACGCATTTATAAGTACCACTACCAATTCTGGAGGTAGAAGAACAATGGCCTCAAGAGCTATGGGAACAGATTAGGAATAGGAAATATGGAAGTGCCACACTTGTGTCACCTTCTATCCTGGAAATCCACCTTGAGCATGAGCTCTACCCAAATGACATCCAATCATTGTATGGAGATGTAGGCACATCGATATCCGAAGACAATAAACCACAGTCGTTGAAAACTTTACCTTCATTTAGTGGTAACCCTGAAACTCGATCTGAGGTAAGGAAAGTTCCATCTCAATGGAAAGCCAATCCTAAGATGATGGATACGAAAACTCTTCACGAGCTGATTTCATCACCTATCCGTTGTACACTGACTTTGTCAGAATTGTTGAATGTTAGACCGCATCTTTGGGATGAGGTCGCAAAAATTTTGGAAAAAATAGGGCTTGTAATTCCTTCACCCGAGGCCTCTCAAAACACGCTAAAGACACAACCCTCGAAGAAAACTAAACATGAGCCAGTGCGAGTAAACAAGGTAGGAGAATATTGTGAAGGTGAAGAAGGAAATACTACCCTACTGGTAGAGTACAAGGATGTAAAATCGGTAGCGATATTGGATAGTGGAGCCGGAATTGCCATAGCCACCAAAGAAATGTGTTAAAATGGGGAAAACCTGCTCTAAGAAAGACTAGAATGAAACTTCAACTAGTGGATGGGTACTTGGAGAGATCAATTGGCATCTTAGAAGAGATTGTAGTAGCCTCTTGTGGAATTGCATATGAACACACCTTCACTATTATGAATTTCGATGAGAGAAGCAATTTTGACATCATTCTGGGTAGACCATTCATGCGTCATCTCAAAATGGTTCAAGATTGGGGTTATGACTATATCTATCTTAGGAACAAGGATGTCACTACGAAAATTAGTGTCACAGATCATAGCTATAAAGATGTAGAAAGAGCCCCAAGAGAAGACTTGCATTCCACAATTGACTAGGAAGGAGGAATACTGGCTTGGCTCCAGAACAAAGCTCACCAATGGACGGGAGAAGCTTCTGATTGTGGAAGTATAAAAAAGGAAGACTGCATTCTTGATAGGACTGCACAAGATGAAGCGTACATACCACAGCCTTTTCCAGACGAGATGTTCGAACCGTTTGGATGGCAACAAATACTAGCTACTCTTGATGTTTGTGTCAACAAAGTGACCCTCACCAAATTTTGTGATGAGGAAGGGTATGATATCATTCCATTCCAGATGATGAATGTCCGCCTAACTCCGAAGACCGAGGAAGACGTACCTAACAAGGAAGGGGTGACCGAATGCCGACGCATACTGGACAAAATCTCTGTAAGGGACCTTGTCCAAACGAATGACGAAGAGGATTTTCAAGACTCGACTAATAAGACGCTAGAGGATAACGTGGGCGATGAGCTCTCTAGTAGCTCGAGCCAGAGTATCAAACGGAAGGATCATCGAGTGATCTACTATGATTTCCCAAACCAAAACCCTTGAAGCCAACGTAGGTATCGGGACAAACGCAAAAATAACCACAACAAGCACAGCAAGGACTCAGTACCTCAATTGACTAACAAAACGCAGTACTTGAGATTAGTCAAAGCAACTGAGTGCCTCAAGGAAAGGATTTCAGGGCGATATATGAAATTTGACTCAACCAAAACAACATCAAAACAAAAACCAAAAAAAGAGAAAGATACCGAAAAACCGTTTAAGTTGTCCAAGATGGAGTCCAAAGTCAAATACAATGATTTGAAACGAGCATTGAAAGCAGTTTGGACAACAGAAATGGAAACTGACGAGGAATCAAATGATGATAAATTCGATGCACCATCCCATTATAAGAAGTATACCATTCAGGATAGGAAGTTAGTGGTGAACAAACCCAAACGAGATCCCAAAGAACCAGGAACTTCATATGATGGGCATGAAAACACGAAAAGCATCAACTTAGCAGAACCAAGAGAGGAGCCTAAACCGGCCTATATTGCCACGGACCTTACTGAAGAGGAAGAGAAACTTCTAGTCAATACGCTCAGGCAATATAAAGATGTCTTTGCATGGTCATACAAAGATCTAAAGGGGATAGATCCAGAGATATGTCAGCACACGATTCCCCTTAAGAGTGATGCCAGACCACGCAAACAATGTCCTTACACGTACAATGAAACTTTTGCACAAAAAATCAAGGAGAAAATAGACAACCTGAAGGACGTCGAGTTTATCTACGAGATTGAGCACACAGAGTGGGTTTCCCCGATTGTGGTGGTACCCAAAAAGAATGGAAAACTACGTGTTTGTGTAAACCTCAAGCAAGTAAATGCAGCTACCACATCACTTACCCACTGCCAATAACTGAGTCATGTTATTGAGAGAGGAGCAGGGAAAGAGACCTATAGTTTCTTGGATGGATTCTCAGGCTACAACCTGTTGACGATTAAGGTGGAAGATCAACATAAGATAGCTTTTGCGACAGAGTGGGGTATATTTGCATACAAGGTAATGCCTTTTGGCTTGACCAATGCCCCGGCCACATTTCAAAGACTAATGACCCACGCATTCAAAGAATATCTCAGACAATTTTTGGAGATCTACATGGATGATCTTTGAGTTCATTCACATTGATGAAGTGACCACATCACTCATCTGGAAAAGTCTTTGAAAAATGCAGAACGTATTGTATCTGCTTAAACCCGAAAAAATGTGTCTTCATGGTAAGACAGGGTAGAATTCTGGGCCACATAGTGTCCAAAAACAGCATTTCCACTGATCAAGAAAAGGTGCAGACAACTGTTGCACTATCGAGACCAACAAAGATAAAAGAAGCGCAAGCATTTATGGTGCATTGCGGATACTACCGGCGTTACATATATATGTATGTTGTAATAGCTAAGCCAGTGTACGCTCTCATAACTAAGTTTGAATGGATGGAGGAATGTGAGCAAGCTTTCAAAAAATTGAAGCAACATTAGATTTTAGCTCCAATTTTGCAAGCCCCTGACTGGAGCAAAATCTTCCATGTCCATGTGGATGAATTGGCCTATGCCATTGGGTGCATATTAGCCCAGCTAGGAGAGAAGAAAATGGATTTTCCCATTTGCTACTCCAGTCAACAACTAAACAACGCAGAGAGAAATTACATCACTATGGAAAGAGAAGGTCTGGGAATGATCTATGCTATCAAGAAATTTAGACACTACCTTCTTGCCAACAAGTTTGTCTTTTGGGTGGATCATAAAGCACTGCTATATCTAGTAAACAAACCTTACAACACTGAAAGAATTGTTTTGCTGGTTTGTATTGTTGCTTGAGTTTGACTTCACGGTGGTTGTAAAAAAGGGGACCACACACCAGAGAGCATATCATCTTTCACGACTCTTTCATGGGGAAGACCTACGGGTGTTGATAATGAACTTCCAGATTCATATATGTTTAACATAGAAATGGTGCCAAGATGGAGTGAAGAGGTCCTTCCTCTACTCACCATCGGCTCTTTGCAGATAGAAAGACAGCCATCAATGATCCATCAAACACGGAATCTCATCCTTTTAGCAGAACGGCTGTACAAACACGGTAAGGATGGGATACTGAAACTATGTGTACAACCTGAAGATACCACCTACTACCTCAAACAAGCTCAAATACAAAATACGGTATTTCACACTGGTGAAATACAAACAGGCCAACGATGAAAAAGAGCGGGCGTCAACTAGCCAAACATGGAATACAGTGTCCATAAATATGTAAAATCCTACAATAGATGTATAATACAGCCCCCAGTGGAACACGCCACAATGTTTCGGGTAGTACAAGCACATAAATGGAGTACTCACATCATTGAGCACTTAAAAACAAAACCTTTCCAGTGGAATGGGAAAAAGCAAGAAGGAAAATTGTCGAGGAAGAGGCCGAACACTATCTGCTCATTGCCAACCAACTTTGTAGGCGGGGAAAAGACAAACAATTATGGATGTGTGCTACAGAAAGCAAATATTACGTCATCCTAGATCAAGCACACACGGGACAACCTAGAGGACACTTGTCCGCTGATAAAACGACAAAACCACCCCTGAGGAGAGATGAAATGCCACTGAGGCCAATGATGGGAGTACGTGCTTTTACCAAATGGGGCATTGACTTCATTGGTCCCATTAACCCTCCAGGATACAGGACACACGCACAATACATCATTGTAGCAACACATTACATGACGAAGTGGGCGGTAGCCAAAGCAACCCAAAAAAATGATGCAAGGACTACATCTCAGTTCCTTTTTGAAAACGTCGTTACGCGGTATGGACTACCAATCAAAATAGTAAGCGATAGAGGAACACACTTTGTGAACGACGTCATTGAGACTCTCCTTGACGAATTCATGGTGGTCAATCAAAAGTCAGCACCCTATCATCCGCAAGCCAACAGACAGTCAGAGAGTACCAATGAATTCCTATGCACAGTGCTCACCAAAATAGTCAGTGACTCAAGAAATGATTGGGATCAAAAGTTACACACCGCCTTATGGGCTTACTGTGTAGCTTTTAAAACCTCCATTGGAACGACTCCCTTTAACCTGGTATTCACAATTATGCTATACTACCATTGGAATTCTTAGTCAAATCCCTCAGAGTGGCAACACAATTAGGATGGATGGGCCATGAGCTATCGGAGAGACTAGACACACTAGAACAGCTAGATGAAACTAGACTTAAAGCGATAGCTGGGATATATGCTCAGAAAAAGCAAATGAAAGCTTTTTATGATCAACACGTGATTGGCAAGGAGTTCCAGAAAGGGGATTACGTTCTCATGTACACCCTAAAATAGCACTCCAAAAAACTCAAAAAGCGAGGAATGGGGCCTTTTGTGATCCATGATATATCGCAAGGTGGTGCCATTGAACTTGCAACATTGGCGGGAGAGGAGATGCCTAATTGGACGAGTGGTTGCAAGTTAAAGAAATATCTTCTTACGCTGACACCAGACTAACTCGCAACACTCCATGCAGCAGCTCAACGCAGATGTCAAGCACAGGACATTTTGGAACAATCACAGGAGGAGGCCAAGCTCAGAATATTGAAACGCAAGGAACAAGCAAACTTCTAGAGGAAAGAACAACAGGATGTGGCTATTCATGATGCTCCGATAGCATCCATATAAACGATGACTACATGGTTAGGAGGGATGGATCTACGCATTCAGTTACAACTTGCCAACGGCACCACCGAAAGAGTGTTAGTGGACACAGGGGCCAAGGCTAATGTGGTTAACTACTCCACTTTCAGAAAAATCACAGAGGAACCTCTAATGCCCAACACTATAGGGTTCAAGGTCACAAACAGAGGTACTATGGACAGTCTGGGCCACATAAATTTTCCAATCAACATTGATGGAACAGTTTATCCACATCAATTTCATGTGGTCGAAGATCATCAATTGAACGAAGAAGTTATTCTGGGAAAGCGGTGGATGCGCACTTATCAGGCCACACCAAAATGGCAGGACAACACATTACGCATCAAACATGAGGACCAATATTTAGCCACACCATTTGTACAGACAGACTATGAATGGGAACCTCTACCTTCGCCACCTGTGGAGCAGCTCAGCGATCATCCACCACCATGGTCACAAAAATATGGGTTAAGAATCAATCATGGAAACCAAGCCTAGGCAATTGTGGATACCTAAACGCCAAATCAATACACGTAAACTTACATTGCCTACACAAAAGTTAAACCATCATGAATTGCCCACCGCTGTTATTGAACGGCCTAACCCGAGGGACCACACACTTTGACATACAGCCACACTCAAATGGGTATGGCAACCAAAACAACATCGCCTTCATGATGCCTCTTCTAGTGGATCCATACCTAAGAAATTTCAACGGCAACCCAAAAAATGTCAAGAACCGACCCCATTAGCAGCATCAAAACTCTTGCAGGTCACAGTCAAACACAGAGCACGCCTTTTACAGCTACTATTGTTTGGACCACGCAGCTTCCAAGGGACCTCGCCACCAACAACCACTAAATATATTGTTCAACACCTATCTCTTGCACAGCAATTTGTTTTACCATGCATATCCTCCATGAGCATCATAGAGCCACACTATATGGCTATGCATACACGCGCTTTATTCCCATGCATTCTGACACATGCTCGTCGGGATGACTCACTCTAGAAAGGGGGGAAATACACGCGCTTTATTCCCATGCACTCTGACACATGCTCGTCGGGATGACTCACTCTAGGAAGGGGGGAAATGCGGTTGGAGTACCATTTGTATATACCATTATTATCATCCTACTTCTTTCTTTTCTTTTCATTTCCTTTCTTTCCCGTTTCCTTAAAAAACACAAGTTTTTCAGAGCCTGACAGACTCTTAGTTGGCATAATCATGAGCCATACCGTCACGATCTAATACCAGAAAAAGAGTATGTATATAAAGGAGGTGACACTAATTTTGGCTAATTTTTGGCCGACTAATAATCATTGTAAATAATCTTGTTTTACAAAAACGCAAAAAATGAAAGGTACTCAATAAAAAATTGATAAGTGGAGCCAGGAAAGTCAAAATCGACTTTTGAAAGCAAACGCTGAAACTTCAAAGCAAGGACTTCAAACATGGCAAATATGAAAAAATTCAACACAATGAATTTTGGACCAACTTCTGAAGGATCAAAATTGCAGATCAGACGCCATTTGTAAACCGAGTGTCAGAATGACAAACGGTTCGAACCGCAAGTGATGTGCCCAACAAGATATGAGCAATGAAGGTAAGTATAAATGAAGCATTCTGGGTAGACTGGGATCATATAGTCAAAACAGGGCAACAGAAGCTCATTTGCATTGAGACAGAGAGAGAGAGAGAGAGAGAGAGAGCCACAGGAGCATAGAGTTTTTGGAATTGCTTCTGCCTACTGTGACCACATCGATGGATCCCACTACACCAGATATGACAGGTATGATCATTAACCTTGCAAGAGCATGTTTGTGTGAGCCATACTGCATCAACAGTACCAAAACAACAAATCAAAGCAGTACAAGGTCACAAAATCGGCAAACTAACAAGGCCAAGGAGGGAGCCCAAAACACATCAAAAACAAGGAAAAGTTCATCAGTAGACCCCAACTACCTGGCAGAATCATCCAAGCTAAAAACAGTAGGAAAAGGTGCTGGAACATCGATCCATGTTCCCAAAACCCTAAAATCAGGGAAACTTCTACAGAAGCAACAATAGAGACTCGGGAACAAAACCCCATGACTGTTTTTGCAAAAAGCTTCCCAACATGGATCATGATCCATGTACCTTTTTGTCAAAATCAGGATAAAAGTGGCTCACTAGCTGGACAATGAACAAATAGTTCTGGGGTTGCAATATAATCACAAAAAGTGCTCTACAGATCATCAAATCTACCTGGATTGCTACTTTCAGTTTGTAAATGGTCTTTTGGTCAAAATTACTGCTAAAGTGATTTGGGAAACTTCAAACTCTCCTCGAAGCCTATCAACAAGCAAATGTAACCTAAGAATGGTGATGGGATCAAAACCAAGAAAAAATTTACTTGCAAAATGGTGAAACTTGCAGGATTCAGTTTGCCTTCTGAAAATAATTCAATGTCTGGGGAAAATTGCCAAGGAACCAAGCAAAGATATGAATTAGAGACCTCTATCATCAGAAATCAAAGCAAGAAGAGATTTCAGGCAAAACATGACTCCAAAAGTGGTTGCCAGAAACAGATTTGGTCAAAACGGAAAAAATATGTCCATAAATTAAAAAAGGGAAAATTACCAAAATACCCCTCTAATTTGAGGAAATTCACAAAATACCCCTCAAATTTCAAAAATTCCCAAAATACCCCCCATATTTTGTCATAAATTCCCAAAATGCCCTTCAAATTTTCCACAATTCCCGAAATACCCCTGGTTGTGAGAGTAAATTTCTCGAAAAATTAAATTTTTTTTAGGTCTTCACAAGAAGAGTGATTGTCTACCATACAAGATGCTAAAACTACAATTTGAGTTGCTTACATAGGCTTTGGAGATGAATTGCTTCATTATTTTGAAACATAATTGCCTGTTTTGCGATGGTAGCTGGTGACAAATTACATGCTAAGCACTCAAAAACGGATCTCAATTGTCAAAAACGAATGAAGATTAGAAACTCTTGAACAATCCAACCAAAATAGATACAAGGGTATTTTGGGAATTTTTGAAATTTGAAGGGTATTTTGGGAATTTCGTCAAATTAGAGGGGTATTTTGGTAATTTTCCCATTAAAAAATGGGGAAAACTATGGAAAAACATGTCCAAAGTTGAAAAATTTTCACCAATGTACTAGGAAAACCTATAGGAACCAATGTGCACAAGAACTGTGTTCAAATGCTTCCCAACATGGATCACGATCCATGTATCTTTTTGGCCAAAATAAGTAAAACCCATGCCATTTGATTCAGTATGCTCAAGAAAGCCAAGCCATGAATTTTCAAGCCATTTGAATCCCAAAAATCCACTTCCAAAAGCCAAAATCTCTGAATCTGTACATGATTTTCAAAATTTAGCCCAAGTGTCAAACCATTGATCCAAATCCCAAACTTTTTGGACCAAGTAATAATCAAGATGAACCCTACCAGATGGTATCATCAGATTTCCAAAATATTTCCCAACATGGATCGCGATCCATGTACCTTTAGCTCTAAATCCAGAGAAAATTGCTCAGTAGCATCCCCTTATGCCCAAGGACAACTTCCCAAAGTTAGAATTTTCAAATGCTTTCCAACATGGATCGCAATCCATGTTCCTTTTTGTCAAAATTTATCTGTTTCATTACAGTTTTGTGCCTATAGTACTCCTAGGTGCACTGGTGAAATTTGGTCAAATTTGGAGTAGTTTTGACAGAGTTAAGTCACTTTTTAATTTTACGGTCAAGTTTACACTTTCCGACAATTTTGATCAATGGCTAAAACCTCATTTCACTTGCAAATTGGCAACAGGATGCCTCGAAGGAAAGCACAGAGGGAGTGGCATGTGGCACCCTATGAGATAACCGATATCTCATCAAATGAGAAAGCTCACCTCACTGAGCAAGTACTTGAAGAAATTCCGGAAAACATTTTCATTGGAAGATTCCAAGCCACAGACGGAGAAATTGTAAAGGCCACCATCTTTCCCCAGGAAATGTGGACTTTGCACCAGAAACCAAAAGTGCAAGCAGGGGTCCGGTGCCTACAGCTCAGCAATTTCTTAAGACTGCCTCCTTGGGGAACAGATTTCAGACGAGCTCACGAGCTTATAAGTACAATTAAGTACAATGGGGAAGCAACTCTGACAGACAAAGATGGGGCAGTTGTTAAGGTAAAAATTACAGCTGAAATCATATGAAGCCCTCCATCTGTAGCAAGGGATGCACAACCTCTTGCAGAAAACGAAGGCAATCAACAATGATAAAGCCTTTTTGAAGCAACGTGGCCACAAGCTGACATATCAAGACCTGATATACTCAAAAATGGAACTACCATTGCATCTTATATCACAGCATTTCAAGGTGCAGAAGCTGCCTAGATATATTGAACCCTTGTTGCATATGGCAGTGGTGATGGCGATGGGTTTGCAGGGTGGTCAGTTGCGACTTTGGAAACTACCTTCTTGACACGATTGTGGAAGCAAACCTAAAGGGCGGTCAAAGAAGTAAAGCTTACATGAACAAAGGACCCATGCTCACACGAATAGCCTATCAAGCATTGGGCATGATTGATGATCTACCACCTTCCCAAGCGCAGATAGACCTATTCCACAGGTCCAAACGAGCTGTGAGACCAGTGGATGCCGAATCCTGGAGTCAAACAAACTAGGAAAAGTGAACCTCTAAGGGATTCTGACAGTGAGAAAATAGATTCGGATGCTCGGAGTAGCCAGGAAGAGGGATCTCACCCACGAGATACTCCTTCTGAATACGAGTCTTTGGAGGAAGAGAAGGATGGCCCCTACACCCTAGGATATACTTAGTTAAAGAAAAAGGCTACATTGGCAGAATCTATCCCCATCACTCATGCCAGGAGGACAATGGAAGAGGCTCAGGTGTTGAGGGAAAAGCTCCGCCAACCAAAGAAAGAACAGCAGCAAACCCAAGAAACAGAAGCGGATGACGAGAAAGAAGATGATGAAGTCAAGAATGCTCCACTGATACGCAAGCAAACATAGGCCTTGGAAAGAATCAAGAAACAAAAGAGGAAGGAAGCTAAAGATAAATGGGAAATTGCCAGCACCATGTGACAACGAATTCACCATGAGCTCAAACGAAAGATGGAGCAGCGGCAACAAGAAGAATCAAAGAAGCAACACGTCGATGATATAACATCATCTGATGAATCTGAAAAGATTAAAAAAGAGAGGGACAACACGAGACACAGGAACAACAAGACCAAGACCTCGGTTCTCCCAAGGATGCTGAGACAATTTCAAAGAGGTTAGAACAAGAGAAACGAGAAAGTGTAGGACAATCGGAGCAAAGGGCAAATGAAAAGCAGACAGAACAATGGATAGATCAACAAATAGAATCACATACAAAACCTGCCACCCATAGCCTCTGATGCAATAGAGGGTTTGAAACAGTAGGAAAAGCAAGCAGATGTGGTTGAGCAATCAAATCAGAGCTGAAAAGACCAGCATGGGCCAAGATCGCAACGCACATAAGCGGCCATAAAAGAAGGAGCGGAGATAGTTAGCTCATTTGACATTGACGGTCACCTAGAGCAGATCAAACTACAATTCCAGTGTCAAAGAGCTCTTTACAATCTCAAGGAGCTGGAATTAGAAGATAACAAAAAGGAGGTATCTAGAGAAGCAGCAGAATCCTAGCAATTGAGCAACAAATAGAGGCACTAAAGAATGCACAAGTCCAGGCTCAATTGGAGTTGCAGAGTGAACGAGAAAATGCAACTTACTATTATAAAGAAGTGCAACAATTCAATGAGTCAAACTCCACATTACAGATTGAATAGCAATGCCTCGAGGAGGAGCTAACCAGAGAAAAAGAACAGAATGAGAAGCTACAAGGCTCATATGCAATGGTTAGCAGGTCTCTCACTCAACTCCTGGCCATATAGGAGACACCCTCCTCTTCGACTATGACTGCAGGCTCTACTTCCTTGATCCAGGAAATTAAAGAGTTAAAGGAGGCCCTAAAACAAGAAAAATGTGACAGACGGATCATGACAGCAGGTCATAGGGCCCTACAATAGGCCAAGGATGAGGAAATTGAAGACTTAAAAAAGCAACTGGCTGAGGCAAGAAAGGAAGTAGAGGCTCTGAAGGCAAATCAAACAAAGCATCAGCAGGACTCAAGAGAATTTGAGCAGGGTGAAGGATTCGAACAATCTGCATTCGAAACTCATCAAACAGAAATGCCCACTACGAGCACTGGAAATGGCACGCAAGAATCTGCAGATCCAGCCACGACATCCACCTCAGAGTTGGAAAAAGATGAAATTCAGTTCTGGATCTTAGAAGTCAAAGACCCTTCACACAAAGCATGTATGCAATATGAAGTAAAAGAGCTAGAATCGACTGCCCTCCTCATGATCACTCCAGATGAGGTTGCAAAAAATCATAGGCACGAAATGATCGCACTACCGTTGATGCGGCAAGAAGTTTGATTATGGCAGCAAAAGATGCTCCCAGGAATTGAACCAAACAGCAGAGGGGACTACAGAGAGGTTCCAATTACAGCAGTTCAGATTGAAACCATCCTCGACAATCAACCTCTCTGGAGAAAAAAATGGTTCGATCAGCGAGCAACTGACAAAACCTATTACAAGAACGCCCCCCAGCATCTCAGGATCGACCCCACTTATTGTCCCATCAACAGACGGCGATCATGCGATAGTTTTTACAGTTAGAAAAGCAAAAGACCAGTAGTGCTGAACTACCCGGTAATTACCAAGCCGCTCAATAAGAATCCCCATCAAAGAATTACATGGTGCAAACTCTGAAAGGAGTAATCAATATGATGAAAGAAATCCCAGACCTCACTTGTCAAATGTTGGTAAAGATTGCCAAAATTCTCATCACGTGCATTTTAGCTTTCACAGACATTGAAGCAGCAGAGCATCCATGGCAGGTGTTTGTCGAGGGGACGCGGGGTATTGCTGGGATATGGAGACCAAAATCCCCAGCAGAAATGTTATCATGGGATTATATGCAAGAGTCATGTTTCTACCATCTCATTACATGCAGACCTTTGAAGAAGCTTTCATGACAAGTTTCTTCGAAGTGGACTCTTCCATATCCAATCCAATGACAAAAGATCTGGCAGCCCGCCATATCGCCTACCAAAATACAATCAGCAATAATCCCTTCAGAGAGCTGGCAACCAAAGTCGAGACCGAAGCCAAAGCTCAGAAGTTCAGAAATCTCACTGCAACGCTCGAAAGAAGGCCCTAAAGTGAACTACCTCAGATGCAGCTTGCAAGAGGGCGTGTAATGAATAGGAAGGGGGAAATTTTTGGTGGATACAGGCGCATACAAGCGTATGTACACCAAACCCGGTGGACACTCTATTTTTAAAAAACAAATCCTGTAATTAAGCCTAAGATGAGTTGTAATCATGATGAGATTAGACCATACCCTTTTTTATTTCTCTGAGTCTATCCCTTGTAAGAGACCGGATGGCCATGGTAAAGCCCCCTAACTTTCAAAGTCAAAACCCTTAGTTTTGAAGAAGAGATTATCATTAGCTAGAAGAAAACAACGTGCACTGTGGAGGCTTCTTATGTCTACAACTTGTAATCATCTTTTCTCCTGAACGGGTAATCAGAATTCTATTCCAAATAGGACATTGCGTTCCTTGTCTCTTGCTCTACAATGTAAGTGTAATCATTTCCAATTCTGTTGTGGTTCCCGACGTACCGTTTGTGAGCTAAATGCAATGATTTGGGACTTAAAATGGTTTTTTTTTTATGTTTTGACTATGGATAAGTGTTTTTATGCTTAAGCTAGATCTTTCCAAGTACTTCTGTTTCAGTTTTCTTCACATTTTTTGTGATGGATCGTGATTTATGTACCTTCCCAGATGGTGACAGAACTTGGTAGGATTAATTCCATAAGTGTTGTGATACCTCTCCTTAAGTTTCCTGACATTCCGGATTCGTTTTGATACCGAAAAGGCGTGATTACGTTGAGTGTTGAGAATGGACGCATACTGATTGTCTAACTAGGAAGTGGTTGATTTGCTTTTTTCATAAGAACGAGTAGTCCTTGAGTTCACTTTGGTGAGATTGACACTCTCATTAAGTCTCCGTGCCCCACCTCAGTCGCTTCCTTGTATATTGACATTATGTTAGTACAAAAGAGATATGCTGCAGACGTCCGTCGTCGCGGCGACCCGCTAACACATTTGCAAGCACTTCCTTTGGAGGCTTCACCTGAAATTTTACTTGCTCTTCATGTTGTTGGATGCTAAGGGTAGCAACCATTTCTTTTTTACTTGTAGCTTGACCCATGATTTCCCTGTTACCTAGCCTGTCTTGAGTAATCTCTAGAATGCTCTGGATGTTATTCGGAACCATATTGCACTTTGATTCTTTATCTAGTAGAGCATTGCATTTGACACTTTCTCCTTTTGTATCATTGAGGGATATAGGTATTCTCGTTGTTGGTTCTCTTGAAGATCTTTGTCTTGCTTTTTTCACGATCTCATCTTGATCTAAATGTGTCTCTATAGAGGGTGGCTTGAGACTCTATTTTCCAATCTGACAGTCATCAGCTAATTTAGCTGGCAATGTCAATATTTGGACTTCCTATTGCTTCCTGGGTGTCTAAAATTTTGATCTTCTTTACTTCTTGTCTCGATGACATTCTATGCTCATCAATATCTTTTGTGGTTGCTCTTTCTTTTGTTTGATCTGAACTTGCTATTTTTTTATTTGCTTTAAGCTCTTATGAAGTTTTGTTTGATGGAGATGAATCATCTTCAGCAAGATCTTCCATTTGAATTGTGCTTGAGGACTTTGTGCTGTTGTCCGCGGGTGACCAGTCTTGGTCTTCATTCTTGGTTGTCTCTGAAGACTGAATTTTGTTTTCATTCTATATCTCTAGGACCTTTTGGGCCATTGGCATTCCCATTATGATGTTGTCTGGCATATCTTTTGCTGTGATCACATGAAATTGAGCTATGATAATCTGTGAGGTTACTTCAATGGTGGTGGAGATGATTCCCCAGCATTCTGCTCGTTTGTCTTCTGATATGCTCACAAATTCAAGAGCATCTTCCAACTTTGGTTGGCTACATCTTTTCCAAGTGCAAAAGGACATTAATTTTTTGTCTAATTGAAAATCTAGATTTGCTTCTCTTGACAGCTTTTCTTCATTTTCACCAACAATGTTGCACTTGATCGTCTCAAGATTTGTTTTTGTATTGACTGCTTTTGTTGTGGCAGTTTCCTTTGGTTTAACTTTATCTGCATTTTCTTTGCTTTGATCACCTGCTTCAATTGATGTTGACTCCATTGGTTGTAATATTGTACTTTTTGTTTGCAATTGATGAGCATTATGGCCTGCATCTGAGTAACCTTTGACCTTAAAAGATCCACTATACTTTCTGGCAGAATCTGTCTCTTAGAAGGAGATTTTGGTGGTGACCTTTGTGTAGCTTTTCTGGACTTTTCTGTTGATCTTGATTTTTTTGCCACCTCTTCTAGCATCTTGAGGCTTTGCATCATCTTCAGATAGTCTTTGACTTCAGCGAGGCCATCCGTATGAGTGTGTACAGGATCATGAACTTGCTGGTATTCATTACCATGTGCGTCTTGATATGCATATGTGAGCTTGGTCACATATAACTGTTTGAACACTATTGGATTTGTTGGCTTTTGAATTTGACTTGTGGAGATCAGCTGAAACTTCTGTCCTTGATGATCTTCATATAAGCATTTGTCTGTAGACTCTGATGGAATCTGGGTCAATTGGAAACTTCCAACAACCATATGATCTTTCAATGTTTTTTGTTTTGAAGAGGTATGTTGGCTAGAAGCTCTAGGGCTTCTAATTAACATTGCAATTCCTAGTACATAAGCTGAGCTTGATGGATTTACAGCTCCCCCCTTCCTAGGGTGATCACTATAGCCTACTTCATTGTAAGAGTTCAAAATTGTTTGGCTTTGATTTAGTCTCATCTTTTGGGACTATGAAGATACACTTTGGGTAGCACTATTGACATTTGGCATCTGTAAACCTTCTGCATAGTTTCCTATGTATCTCCTTGAGACATGACAACTTATTCCTCAAGTCAAGCTATAGATAGCATTATCTTTGCCCTAATATTGTCTATCCCATGGGTCTCTGATGATATGAGCTTCTGTGGTTTCAGGACCCAAGGAATCATAGATGCTAGAATCTTGTCTATATATGTGATTGTTTCGGTCAAAGTATATGCTCGTTTGGTCACAACATCGAAGCTTAATTTCTGTTGGAGGAGAGTTTGGCACTGAAAAAATCTATGGGTTCACTTGGGTAATATCCTTCAGCTCTAGAGAGGAAGGGCTATAAGAGATTCTTTCCTCTGAAATAAATGAGCCATCCTTTCTAATCTATCACTGGGCACACTTCTGTGAGTTTGTGTTAACAATGGTTGATCCTTTTTGTATAGTTTCCCTTTTTGGTCTACATAGTGTACATATGAATTATGTGTGCCATACAAAGCTAACATCATTATGTTTGATGTGTCTCTTAGACCCTTGAGTGATTGCACACTTGTGGCAGTGGACGCAGAATCATTTGCAAACCTAACAGTCTTTTCAACATTTGGTGATATCTCCACACCTTAACCAAATTCATGCAAGAATTTGTTGTTCAAAGAATCAATTTTAAGCTTTTCAGGTGTATGTGCATCTTTATGCTGATTTTGAACTTGCAGTGTTTTTTACTGGTGCTGTTAATGGTAATGTAGAATCATTTGATTGCATTAAAAGTGACGAGTTAAATGCACTTACATCGAGATTGGCATTTTCAATTTTCTCTATACCTTGCTTGGCAGTTAACGTGTCCTTGTTGTCTAGGTTTCTTGGACAATCTTTGTCCACCTTTTCATCCACAGCATGAGCAATATGCCATGACTAGTGGTATTTCATTTGGTTCTATCATGTCAAGCTCTAGCTGAGAAGTTTCAGCTTCTATGCTTGCCAAGTTGTTGGCATCTTCTTTTAGAACACTAAGCAACAAGCTGTAGACTGTTCTATCTTGACCTTTGTACCGTCTTTGTCTTGGTTCTCCAATTAGACTGGCTCCTATTGGTTGATCTGTTGGATCTTCCAATTCTCGCTCTTGACTATAGATCCGACCACTGTAATCATTGTACAATGGCCCTGATTGCATATGCACCAAATGTACGATTTGCTGACTTGTACAAATTTTTGGCTAATCACTTGGGTTGACTTTCTGCACTTCTGTTTGCACTTCATCTTTGAGCTTGGAATACATGGCTCCACTGAACATTTGCAAGTTTTCTAAATCTGGCTTTACTCTGATCAATAGGATCTTGGCTCCTGTGGTGCCTTTGCTGCTGATCAAGTATCTATGGCCTTCTGAATTTGCATATAAGACTTTATCTCGATTATAGCCATATAATTGTAGAGTCTGCTCTGTTGCAATTGTGCATGTGTTTCCACTGCTACTAGCTTGCTCTGCTATACTTGAATTATCGACTTGATTTGAGTCCATGTTTGCATGTTTTGTAAAAACTATCTCGTAGCAATTTTAGGTGCTGATTAGCAAAATGCAATCACATGTGAGTTGTGTCCCTGTTCGTCCAGCTGGAAACTAATTTTCAGTGCAATTTCTTGCACTTGCCAATTTCTAGCATGCAAAATTTTGAAATTTGCCTGACCCTCAAACGGCTTTGAGTTGGATGTTTTCGCTTTTTTTTTGGCTATCCTTCTTCTATTTCTGGCTTTTGTGTTGTTTGCTCGGTGTGCGACTCTTTCAACTTTGCTTTTTTTTGCTTTTCTATCTTGTTTCGACTCTTCTTATTAATTTCTTGTGAAATTTTGAATTTTCTAAATTTTTTTGGTATTCTTATGAATTTTTTGAAAGAGTTTTGATTTTTTATAATTTTTTATGAGTTTTGTAAATTTTTTGAATTTTTTTAAAAGGTTTCATGAGTTTTTTATGATTTATTGGGGTTTTTTGAGCAATTTATGAATTTTTAGTGAGTTTTCTACAGTTTTTGTGATTTATCTGTGAATTATTTTGATTTTTTATGAGTTTTTGTGAGTTCTTATGAATTTTCTACTTTTTTTGTGAATTATTTGTGGATTTTTATGATTTTCTATGATCTTTATTTTTTTGTCAAATTTTTATGAGTATTTTATATTTTTTAAGATTTTTGAATCCCTTTTTTAATTTTCTATTGAATTTTTGAAATTTTTTATTGCTTTTATGTTTTTAAAGGCTTTTTTGTGATTTGCTTTTTTTTTGTGGACAAAACAACAAAAAATTAAAAAAAATTAATTACCTTACTTACCTGGCACTATATGGAAGTCGCGGTTGACCAACGTTGATTGCTGGCCTGCACGGGCAAGTGCAGAGAGGAGTGCGTGTGCTAAGTCGCTGCTGATGCAGCCTAGTCGAGGGCAGGGTGTTGGCGCTCAGTGGAGAGAGAGAAGAGAGAGACGCAGCAGAGAGAGATGAGAGAGTTGATGGCGCGTGTACAGGTGGGCTGACAACACCATTACGAGAGCACGTGGCGTGGCAGGGCCTGCAAAGGAGAGAGAGAAGAAATAGAGCTTCAGTGCGTGTGGCGGGCAGTACACGACAGACGAGAGAGGGGGTCGTCAGTGCCGACTGCGGGGTGTTGACCTGTGGACCCAGGTGGGGTAACGTGTGTGTGTGTGTGTGTGTGTGTGTGTGTGTGTGTGTGTGTGTGTGTGTGTGTGTGTGTGTGTGTGTGTGTGTGTGTGTGTGTGTGTGTGTGTGTGTGTGTGTGTGTGTGTGTTGAATCACAACGAGACAAGAGAGAGGGGACGCGTGACATCCGGGTAGCGGGGAGAGAGAGAGTGAGAGAGTTAGAGAAGAGAGAGGGTGGGGAGGAAAGAGGGAGAAAATAATCGTGATTTAGGAGAGAGAAGGAGGGAGTTAGAGAGAGAGAGAGAAAGAGAGTGAGGGAAGTAGTGAGAGAATGAAAATAATTACTAGTTGGGAGGGGGTAGGAGAGAGAGTGGAAGTTAGAGAGAGAGAGGGATGGGTGTGGGTGGTGTTCATGCGGAGAGAGTAAAAGAAGAAGAGTATTTTAATGTTGAAGGAAACTATCCCAACCAACCGTAAAGATCTATCCATCGACGAAGAAAATCTATGCGCCGCAAGGCACGGGCGTCGCGCTCCAAAAATTTTTCTTATTACTTTATTTTCAACCGTCCAAAAATGCGAAAAATAGGCCGAAAATTACTCGAGAAGGCCAAAAATCATCCGAAAATCCCAAAATTTGCCAAAAAACCCAAGTATTTTTTTAAAAAATTTAGAAACCTTAGAAAATCATTGAAAATCACATCGAACACTTTTGAGTTGCATATGCACACCAAAAATAGTAGTTTTTATCAAAAACGCTAGATTCAACAAAATCATTAATCTGGCCCTCGAAAATAGTAAAACGCTCAAAATCTAGCTAACAAAAGCCCAAATGCGCCCGAAATCAAGCCGTAAACATGCATTCAAAACAGCTTGTAAAGATCACACAATATCTTTTTTTTACGGAATTAAGCAAAAATTAATGCAAAAATTACTATAAAATTACCAAAAATTTATCCAAAAGATACCCAATTTTTCTCTTGCAAATTCTCCACACACGTAGGGGATTAGTGCAGCAAAATAAAATCACATCAATTCAATTGCCAAATAATTTGATCACTAAAATCCAAACTAGGAAATTAAATTGACAAAATCGGCAAAATTAGGTCAAAATTTGACGCATTTGGAGTGTATAAATCCTTGTTTTGAGCTCAAAAATGCAGCAATTAGCCATTAGACACATCAAATATGCAATCAAAAATTGAATTAATCATGCACATGAAGCACTTTTTAGGCACACACACACTAATAATTGACAGTTTTTACCAATCTTTAGGTGCGCACACAAAAGGGTAAATCTTGTCAAAATTGCAATGTGATTTCACAAATCTCTAGTTAGGCATGACCACAACACAAATCAATCATCACAATTGAAAATCATTAAGCACACATTGAAAATTTTTTTGTGCACAAACAAGGGCAAAATAGTGTACACACACCTAAAATTAAGCATACACACACTCAATTAGAATGCACACACACTTGCAATTGACCATTCAAGCATGCAATTAGATCAATTAGGCACACAATTAGCAATACACATTCACCAATTAACAATTGAACATGTCAATTTCATATGCCACCAAATCTGGAAAATTTCAGCATTACGACGGCATGAAAACGAACAATCCAAAAAAATTCAAAGAAATATAGCATCAACATTACATTGCAATAACATAGCATCGACATTACGTTGCATCATGGTGGAGTCTCTACACAGTTCTACACATGTTTAGATTCTATGGAGGTTGAGAATACCACCTTGATTACCTTTCCAATGAAGATCGATTGAACGGTTGAAAACTCCAATCCTTGGTAGCAAATTAGTGTGTAAGTTAGCAAAATTAGTAAAATTAGCAAAGGGTTAGTGTGAAATCAGAGTGTTTGAATACACAATTGCCAAGATACGGGGAAAAATTAGGGAATAATGAACACATTGCTTCATGTACACACATCCAAAATTCCCAAAAACATAAACACAGAAGTGAAATCCCAATCACACACACTAACGATTGCAAGACGCACACAACACTACTCCTATCATGCAACACACTAATGGCAAGCACACACACATAGATCTATCAAGAACCACACTCCAATCAAACCTACATGCACGCATAAGCAAGAGAGGTCAATCACACAAGATTAGAGAGGTATTAACCATTAATTAGTTACGATCTAGCTAATCAAAGCATTAGAGACAATCATAAGAAGCCTGAGAGAGGAATAGTGAAAGAGAATTAAGCATTGATTAGTGTTAATCAAGTCACATGAGCAAGGAGAAGCTCAAGGACTCCATAGCCACACACCTCAGGAGATCTCACCAAAGAGTGCTCTCAACAAATGAGTTGAGATTCTTTTACACATTGTCTTATATACCTGAGGTAAAAATATGCAATGTCCGGGTGTCCAAGGCCTCTAAAGCTCCAACACATACTGAATCTACCACCTAGGCACATTAGCTGACCTTTTCTTTACAGCTTGGAACTCCCATTGAGCCCGTCACACATTAAAATATTACAATGGCTTGAAATAAATTGGGAATTTACAATACATGACCATTTTGGAAAAATGTGAAAAATGTGTAACTCCAATCTTTACTGCTTCTTTGTGCTGATCTTTGATGTGCATCCATACGTCTTTGGTCTTTATATCAGCTTTTGTTAACTGACATTGACTCAGTTAAGAGAGCCTACTAAAGACTTACAAAGGAGAGCCACCTCAAGAACCAACTATTGAAGACCCACCGAAGAACGAGAGGCGGTAAGATTATCCGACGGTATCTTATTAAGTTTAAGAACTATCCTTTTGAAGATGCTAGATGGATGCAAGGCATACAATCAAAGGAAAACCTAAACCTTGTCAATGCTTATAATGCTTCCCTAGAGAAAGCAAATGTAAAAATGTTTAAATGAAAAAAAAAATTGTCTTATAGGACTCTCTTTTTCTTTATTGTGCATAAATGTTAAGAAGGATGCATGCTTAGGATCATGTTTGCGGAGACGATGTCTCCCAAACACCAAGCAGAGCTTGTCATTCTACTATGTACGATTGATAGGACTGGTGCAAGGACTGACACGTAGACATGCTTCTGGAAGCTTAGAAGATCAATTTAGGAAAACTGGGAAAAATGCATAAAAATGGGACATATTTCTTGTCTTCGTCTCATTTATAGTTTGTAGGATGAGAGCTAGTGTTGAATGATGTCCTCATATTTCTTGTCTACAAGAAATACCATTTATAAGAAAATGTGCATGAAAGACTACACATATGTAATGTTTGACACTCTTAGTTTTATTTAGGGAACTCGCGCTTATGGTTAACTATAGTTACTATTAACAAAATGCTAAGAAGGATGAGTATTCAAGGAGGATTTTTTTTTTTTGGCTACGTTTATATAGACTATGCAAATTCTCACCGAGGACCACTGTTAAATTTTGATTATGCTTCTCCCAAACAAAGCTTGTGGTAGATGAGATTTAGAGGCTCAAACTCTAGGATGAGTCTCCTTGCCAATGCATAAGTCTCAATCTTGTGAAAATTCTAGTTGTGCTAAAACATAAAAAGATGTGTATAAAGAAAACATGTGATGTTTTACTCCTATGACTTCTATGTCCACCATTCACTAGTAACTATTGAGCAAGAATAAGACCAAAAGTTTTGTTAAGAGACATGGAGGCTCAAGCTGATCTAGGTTTAGGCTCCTTGCCAATGCATTAACTAACAAAAACAATTATAGAGTGTGTCTAGAGATGTGGATGCTCAAGCTCTAGGTTCAGGCTCCTTGCCAATGCAAACAAAAACAATTGTAGAGTCTTTGTGGTGATAACAGATTAGGAAAGATGGAATCAAAATTGTTGTTGAGGCTCAAGTCTATGACTTGTAAACACCCTCAGAGCCACATACCACCTAAAACTTTTTGCAAGGGTTGGAGAGGCTCACCATTCTCACGTTCTATATGCACTCATTCCTGGCACACGACTATGACAAAGTGCAAGGAAATTTCTAGGTAGCCTTCTGATGAGCAAGTAAGGGTTTACCAATTTTCCCATTTTGTTGCAGTAGTTTCAGTAGGTTATTTGCTTTGTTGAGCTACTTGTGACCTGGCACAACCGGTTGGCATGCTGATGCTTTGTAAAAACTCATGATCAAGCTAGCTTTTGGAGTGCTTATAGAGCGTAGATCCACCCCCTCCAAGTTTTGGAAGCACTTTTCATGACATGTGCACCAAGTTGTTGCACCACATTGAGCCCTTGCAGACACTCAATTTAGCGAGACGGGACTCTCACTCATAACTACCTTGGAGGCTCAAATGCATTTTTCCCCAAGTCTAGCACAAAGTCTTGAACCAAATGCTCAAACTTGAGGTCGAGCCTAGAGGGTCAATGGATGCTCTACTCTTGATCTCTAAGTGAACAAAGGGTGTGGCCCATCCGCACAATGAAGAATTTGTATGCTCGACCTTTGCCACCCATCCAAATTTAGAACACTTTAATTTGAATTTTGAAATTGACGGCCATCATATACTAACGGCGGATCTGGAAACGCTGCTATCGATTACCATGGTGAACCTCTTGGCAACCATCAGCCCCACTATCACCATGCTGAATCTCTCAACATTGAGTCGCACCCCACTGTCACCATGCTGAACCTCTCAGCATTGAGTCTCCACCCCACTATCGCTTGAACTGCTTCTAGCATCTGTGGATCTGCAGATACAAACGGATGGTGTGAGGTGGCAATCCCACTTGCTGAACTGCCCAGTAATGATCGTTAGTGCTAGAAGTCCATGCTAAACCATCCGCCTCTATGTTGCCTGGATTGTTGCCAACATCTGTGGCTTTGCAGAGACAAATGTACAGTGTGAGGCGGCATGATCCCAGCTGCTCCTGCCAACAAGAAGGGACAAGCCGGCAGCTTTGGAGGATGACGAAGCAAAAGGGGATCACTATCCCCGCTAAACCTCTCGGCAACCATCCTCCACCATCGCCTACTGCCTATGTTGAACCTTTTGATAACCATCTGCCACCGTTTCCTGTTGCCCACGCTAAAAGTTTTGGAAACTTGATGCTGCTGCCAAATGTGTGTGTTGCGAGTAGCGAGTTCTACAAAGCGAAGCTCTTTGATTCATGCAGGATAAAACTCTCAAACTCACCATTCAATGCACCACTATCATTCCACCCTTGGGCTCTTGTCCACCACTAGGAGGTGACCGTTGTCATGGAAATGGCAGTAGGCTTATTTGGTGAAGTTGCTTAATAGGATAGCGAATCAGGTTGGAGCTGCTACCAACAATGGATAAATTTCAAGTAGGCCACAAGGGGCGTGTGTCATTTTGAAGAGAACCTCCAAGAGACCTCCAGGTAGCCAAAAGAGCTATGCCATATTGTGCTAGTCAGCTTAAATTAACAGCATTGGACCAGGGCAATTCTGAATTTAAGAATATCTTGTGTGCATGCAACAAGATTACGTCCACCAAGTATCTTCTGTAGAATCCATTCTCTCTCTCTCTCTCTCTCTCTCTCTCTCTCTACTTATTGTTGCCTTATGTTAGGTTTTTGAACTATGCCATGTGGGTGTCTTGTGCATTTTTTGTACCTAGGAGGGGTTGAGGCTCGAACTTAAGTTCGAGCCTCATAGCCATATTTATTACTACAACAAGGTGGAGGAGGTCACATGACCAATTTCTTTTTGAGATATACCATGTAGCTGCCTTTCTTCCCATTTTGTACCTAGTATGGGTGGAGGCTTGTGTTTGAATTTGAGCCTCATGCCAATAATTTGTGTCAAAATAATGAGGTAGAGGTTCGAACTTAAGTTCGAGCCTCATGCCCATTATTACTACAACAAGGTAGAGGAGGTCTCATGCCCAATTTCTTTTTGAGATATACCATGTACCTGCCTTTCTTCCCATTTTGTACCTAGTAGGGGTGGAGGCTTGTGTTTGAATCTCAGCGTCATACCAATAATTTGTGTGAATGAGATGGAGGTTCGAACTTAAGTTCGAGCCTCATGCCCATTATTTCTACAACAAGTTACAAGGTAGAGGAGGTCTCATGCCCACTTTCTTTTTGAGATATCCATGTGAGTTCCTTTCTTCCCATTTTGTAGCTAGTAGGGGTGGAGTGGCGAGCCTTGTACCCATTTTCTATCTAGCAAGTGATAGAGGCTTGCCCTTAAGTTCAAGGATCTTGCTCATTCCTTACCCAAAATGGGGTGGAGCTAAAACCCATGCCCATTTTGTGCTTATAAGTGGGTCGAAGCTCAAGTTGAAGCTTCATGCCGATTTTATGCCTAGAAAATGTTGAAGGCTCAAAATTAATATTGACCCTTGTGAGAATTCTAAACTTTAAACAAAACCTTTCTCTTAGAGATCACAAACCTATAGCTTGTTTCAAGAATTGTGATAGACATTTTCAAACTTTTATAATCATTAGCATGTTTTATTTTTTCTTGCATAAACTTGGTCTAAAGGAGGAAAATTGTATCCTTGTTCTTGGAAAAAGTCCAATCATTGGTTTCTATTTTGAAATTTACCTTGTCCAAAATTTTAAAAAAGTGAAGTTAATCTTTATGTAACATTAGAAAACTATCAAATTTTTTATCTCCAAATAGTTAAAATGTATATGTATATTTAGTTGTAGAGCATATATTCTTCCACTATTAAGAGGATAGTATACACTACATGATTGACTCCTTTAGATAGCCAAAATTAGAAGCACCATTATAAAAGATGGGATGAACTTTTCAGAGCATTCCTAAATTGATCTTCTAGTGCCTTGATCATAAATGGAACAATCAATATATGTGCTAAATTAGAGCAAAAGAGACAAAAAGCTTTGAGTTTTCAAGTCCTATGTTAAAAAATGGGACTTGAATAATTCCCTAAATTCCTAAATTGGTGTTTTAGGCTCTCAGTGCCAAATGGTTTAGTCATCCATTCTAGAACGGTGTCGTAGGGTAAAATAGGGATCCTCTACCCGCTATAAAAAGGACTAATGACTAGGCTTTATCGTCTCTACTTCATAGTCAAGGACAACTATGATTTCAAGAGAGAGGTAATGTCATAATAACTAATATGTAATTCTCCTAAATAATTTTCTCATGTTAAACTAATCATTTAATATGGGTAAGTACCAGGGGAGAAAAAGCTAGAATATTGGTAAGGCAAGTAGACTGGTCACAGTAGGGATCCAAAGGGGGGGGCATCTGCAACAGAGCAATGTGCATGAATGGTGCTTCAAATATCTTAGGTTTAGCCCATTAATACTTCAAAAATGCTAAGGTTCCAAAATTCAAAGGGAAAGTCCAAATGGTCAAGCTTCACAGAATTGGATGATTTTGTGAAGACCATAAAGTCTTCACATATCCCAAGATGGGAGGGGGTGAGCCCTAAAGGTAGGGGAAGAGAGAGAAGAGGTGAGAGAACACAGACACACTCAAGAATTCCCTTTACAAAAAGGTCATAGTGGACACATGTCAGGTTCCTAGCCCAGTTACCCCCAAAGTACATTAAAACCCTATTGGATGGCTATATAGGTGGACCAATGAGAATTAGGCTAGAGTAAACTTAGTTAAGTTCATTTAAAAACACTTGATAAAAGAACCAATAGAAATTAATCTCTCTAGAAGACTATTGAACAGTCTACCAAGGGGTCCAATAAGCATTCACCAACCCAATGGCTTGCCTGATTCATATTGGCCAGAATACTAAGAGGTCCAATGAGAGTTTAATTGAATTATTTAAATACCTAAAGCTCTCACAAAAGGGTAAATGGGACACATGTCACAAGGCTAGCAATTATGATACTAATTTCCTATTGGCTAAGCTTGGCATGATCTAATGAGGGGTCAGCCAAGAGAGAGAGAGGGAAGATTCTTGCAAGGCATTATTTCAAATAAACTCATGTGTGAAGTAAAGAAGAGTATCTCCTTCTCAAGCTTTAATGGAAAGCTCATCATCTACTCCAAGCTTGTGAGAAGGGAGGCCTACACCAAAAACTCTTGGATTTGTGATGCAAATCCAACCAAGATCCAAGCTCCAATGCATGCTCATCTCCTCTACCATACTAATTACTAAGCTATGAAGAGTGATTATGTGAGGAGAAATATTTATTTCTCGTAAGAATACTTCTTCTTCCTCTAGATCTACTCTCATACCCTGCTAGCTCTCACCATCTTCAAAGGTGTGTGAGGTCTTGGGTCTCAGACCGTGAGGGAATTGATGTTGTGTTTTCCAAGTATAAGCTTGGTGCTTGAAGCTTCCATCTTAATTGCACCAGCAAGTTATTGAAGGAACAGAAAGCATTGTATTGTAAAATTTCTCCCTTTATGGGGGAAACCTATAATACAAAGCCTTTTGGAGGGGGGCCCGGCTCCATGTAAATCCGGTCATCAATTGTTGTCAATAGCTTAATTTCTCTCTCTTTTTGAAGTATTACTCCTGCCTATCTAACTAGGCGTTATGATTTTGTTGCTCTCTCCATCCAAGCACTCTTGCTATGCTCATTAGGAATCTATTCTTAATGAAATTCTCACTATGTCTAAGCTATTTTTTGCTATACACAAGTTACTAAACAATTAAATGTTATTGAGGAACACAAGAAATAAGCTTCTACTATAATCCCTCCCCATTGTCTTAAAAATACACACGTTAGGATATCTAGATTCGAAGATTTTGTACCTCTTGCATGTTTGGTGTAGGTACTTGCTTGGTTGACTTCACTTTTCTTGTTTGATTGTTTGTTGTAGGTGTGTCATTAGTTCGTAGATTCTTGCTTGCTTGGTGTGTGATTAGGGAGAGAGAAAAAATAGAGAGGAAAAGAAAAGGAGAAAGAGAGATTAGCGTAGATTTAATGGTTAATGTTGGATTGATGTTAAGGTAGAGATTAACATAGATTTAATGATTAATATTAAATTATTGTTTAAGTAGAGAGAGAGAGAGAGAGAGAGAAAGTTAAACATCACACCTACACATTTATTTTCTTATATGTTTAACACTAGTTTGGTACCAAAAAGGACACTTTAGTGTCCTTTTTATCACGAATTTCAATAAAATGGTACATGAAATCTAGAACACGTCTCAAGGATTGCTTTTGCAAACTTATAAAATGTTATTCAAAGTACTCATAGAAATTATAATCCCTCACTTGTGAGCATAACCTCAATAGTAACTACACTTATGGAAAGAACTTACGCAAAACAGCATTGAATGTTTCATTAAAACTCGTACTCTAGCCTAAGAAAAAAATGATCCGGGTGCATGCAATAATCCGTGGTAACTACTTATATATGTGTTTGATATTTTTGCAATTGTCATGTGAGAAAAAAATCCTTTGTGACTAGAATTAAATATAGAAAGTCCTGTGGGTCAAATATGCAACATTCACAAATTCAATTAACGATCATATAAAACATTTAGTTCATCTAAATTTACAATTTCTTATGATGCATGTATACTAGATCTATGACTCCATTTCATAAGGTGATAATTTTTAATGGTTATGCAAGCCACATTTGGTGATTATGGCATATCCAAAAAACTGCGCATATTGTAATTATGATTTTTTATTTATCAAAGATAAGCCTTAAACTAAAGTCCACTTTTTTATTTTTTCATTCATCTCACTTATTAGTATACAAATGCCTCATATGGACACAATTGGGAGATTTATATACAGATTTTCATTAGTTTTTCATAACAATGTTTTTTTTGCAAGAAATTACGCACTATGAATTTTTTAAAATGGGGTTAAATTACAAGATGCCTATGAGTTTGAACCCTTGAAAAATGCTTAGTTGATGGGTATTGACCTATAGATACATTATACACATTAGATTTTTTCCCATAACCTCATCATGTTAATGAAAGAGGCCTTGAAAGACCTAAATTTTTCTCTTCGTCAGCATTTTCAAGATTTTGGTGTTTTGATTATAACAAAAATCTAGTCCCATAACTAGGTTATGAAGCTCAGTTTCTTGCTATAATAAGTTTTTTCATATCCATACACATTGAAATCTATGAAAAATCTTATTTTGATCAGAAGTTATTTTCAATTTATGAAGATTTTGTTAAAACTGCACTAAATTTCTATGATTTTTTCATCTTAAAACTTATCATTAAAATCTTAATTTGGTATTAATTTTGGAAAAAATAAAATTTGGCTATGTTCTTCATCTTATAGCTGACCTAAGATATGAACATAACCTATGAATTGTTTTTCTAGATTCACAAAATAATTGTGACAAGTTGCTAGAAAAACAAGACACTTTAGTGTTTCAGGACATTTGAGTGTCCGATTACAGAACTAGTGTTAATTAATGTTAAGTTAGTGTTAAATTAGAGTGAATTGATGTGTGAAAGATGTGTACAATGTAGATTAGATTTAAGAGAGGATGAGCAGTGAGAGAGAGAGAGAGAGAGAGAGAGAGAGAGAGAGTAGGTAGAGTGTGTAAAGGGAGTAGAGAGAGGTAGTTACATTAGAGAGAAAAAAAGATAGATTACTAGAGAGAAACTAGCATAGAGGGTGTAGAGAGAGTAGATAGAGGGTATAGAAAAAGTGTGTAGATAGAGAGATTATGTGGAGAGAGCATCAAGATTAGGACATAGCAAGAGTAAAGAGAGGATAGAGATAGACATTAGGTAGAGAGTAGATAGATAGGTTAGGATTTAGAAAGCAATAAGAGTATTGAGAGAGGTGTAAATAGAATAGATAGAGAAGGTGTACAAATCAGCCAGATTTGATAGAGAAGGAGGATACATAGAGAGTAGCAATAGAGAGGGTCCAAATTCAGGGATAGAGAGAGTAGAGAGAATAGACATATAGGTAACATAAAGAGTAGATAGATAAGGTTAGTATTTAGAAAGGGATTAGGGTGTAGAGAAAGGTGTAGATAGAGTAGATAGAGAGGGTGTAGAAATTAGATAGATTAGGTAGCAAGAACATAGAGAAGGTAAAGAGATAGTGATCATAGAGAGAGAGAGAGAGATTTTATTATCGTCCTCAGAGGTCAAACATGACCTATGGGACCAAAGTTACATGTGACGTAGTATGTGTATGGCTTATGAGTGACTCTTGATGCTCCAAAATTGTGGTGATGAGAGTCGCAATGGAAAGCCCGCACTGTGGGAGAGGAAAGTGTGTAAGTATAATTCATGGCTGAAAATGTGAGAGAAGTGGGTTTGGATGTGACCAAAAGCTGAGCACTCTAGTACTGTGTGGTACTCAGACTCTTGAACGTGCAGTGAGCATAATGTGCACATCCGATTTCACTCTTCTCCATTGCCCCAATGCCATGTCTCGCATCGAAGGAAATGGGAGCTAAGCCGAATGGATGCGACAGTGTGTATTGCCAACAAGGGGAGAGGCTCAAGCATGTAAGTGTGAGTACGGTTTCCTCTTTCAGTGAAGAACATGCTTTTGTAGTTGGGGGCAATATGGGTGGTGTAATGTATGAAGCATGACCCACCGGATTTCTCCCAAGCCATAATACATTGGCATTGTAGAAAATCTTCACTTACTTGGGAGTCAATTGAAGCATCATGTAACAAGTGTAATGCATCCCATCTCCCAAACCACTTCTTATGTCTTGCATCCATCCCGTGCTCAAGATCTTGCTTTTATGCGTCTTTTGAACTTTTTTGCTTGCTTCCCATGAAATTGTAGTAAGCCGATGTGAAGGGTTTTGACGCATCTTTATCATGTACTCCACAACCCTTCCCATGCCCATAACCTCAATTGGACGAGACCTTAACTCAAGAAGTAGGAGTATATATGGTGTTTGTGTCTTAAGTTGGAGAAAGTTTGTAAGAAAACGCTTTTGGACATTCTCAAACTCTTTCCAAGTAGACTTTGAGATGCTCCCGCCCCACACTTCAACTCCATAAAGGAGAACCGGTGTCACCAATGCATCAAAAAGATACTTCTTGAGAAGCCAACACTTGATGTTTCCCGCATTACACATGTTCTCAAATGCATAATATGCTCTCTTTCCTGCTTCCAAACGACTCACAGCACACTCGTGCCACTTGTGATTGGACGGAACCTCAAGGCCAAGGTACTTAAGCTCTCAACAAATTCAAGTGTCTCATTGTTGTATACAATGCATGGCATCTCCTTATGGTTGGTTTTCACAAGCATAACCTTTGTTTTGGATTAATTCACAATCAGCCCACTATGCCAGTAAAAGATCTTAAGGACAACCATAATCTTTTGTGCATCTTCTAAAGTGTTTGCTAGAAGCACTACATCATCCGCATACAACAAAATCATGATTACTGCACTGCAAATAGTCACTTCTTCAATGCCTTCTTCTTGCATAAATTCGAGTGCCATTTGTTCCAATTGATCAATGCATAGACCAAAGAGAGTTGGTGACAACAGACATCCTTGTTTAACCCCAATAGTGCTTACAATTGTTTTTGAAATTTCTATTCCCATGCGCAATCGAAAAATCACCTTCTCATAGATTCGAGAAACCGCAAGCATAAACTCACTTGGAACTTGGAGTTCTTCCATCCTTTTCAACAAATTGTTACATGGAATCATATCAAAGGCTTTCTTAAAGTCCACAAAACAACAATATAATCTCTTGCCTTTCAATCAACTTTCCTCCATGAGAACACGAAGAGTAACAAGATTATCAATGGTACTATGGCATCAACAAAAACCCGCTTGTCCTTTTGCACGCTTGTCATTCTCTTCATCCCAATCACTCAAATTATGCACCCAAAGAACTTTTCCATAAGAGACCCAATCATTATATTGTCCAGTAGTTTTTTACATTCTTTATATCCCCTCCTTTATGCAAAGGCTTAACCCAATTAGTACTCCAATCATAAGGCAACGTTGAGCATATCACACATCCACTAATGGGTAAAATCTTTTGTCCATTTGATCATCTCCGGCTTGATACCTTGAAGATCTCCTAATTTGCGAGTGGCCAACTTTTCAAGCCCATCGCATACATCCTCAATGGTAAAATCTCCCGTCCATTTGATCATCTCCGTCTTGATGCCCTGAAGATCTCCTGCTTTGCGAGTGGCGAACATTTCAAGCCCATCGCATACATCCTCAATAGTAATAAAAGAGGGCATACATGGGATTGAACCATAAAATGGTATTTTTTCAACATTTTCTTGCTCATATGATTGCCTACAATGTCACAAGACTCAAGTTACCAAAATTCTCAACCTGTTTGCCCCTCCAGTTTCTCCAAAATTTTTCAGATGCATGTGCCTTTTCTTGGACTTGAAAAAGTTGTTGCTTTACTTCCCATATTCTTCTCCTCTTTTGAATCAATGCCTTGTATGTATGCAAATGACTTTGACAGTTGTCTTTGTCCATGGTTACATCAAGCTTTATCAAGGACTTTTGAGCATCTTGACATTCCTTATCGAACCACCTTTTGTGTGATTTGTCTTTGTTGATACCATGGAGATGCTTTATGGAAAGCACTCTTCGGCACAAGAGCAAATAGCTTTTATGAAAGCTTCCCATTTATTTTTCGATGGTTTATCATATTGAAGCTTTGTCATCCATAACTTTTGCTCAACCATTTCAATGTACATTGGTGCCCGTTTGAAATCCATACATAGTGATAATTTCTCTTTAGTTTGGCTGAGATTATCATGTTTAGTTGCTTCTTTACATGAAAGGTCAATACATAAGGTGCAATGGTTAGATTTTGGGGTCCATTGGCCAAACATAAAACTCTTTATGCGATACATGATGGCTTCGGAGAGTAGCGTATAGTCAATCACACTGTCCCCATTATGTCTTGTACATGTAAATCCATTGGTACCACTCCACAAAGGTACACCATTGGCAATGAGCATACCCATGCTATTACACATATGTAAAAGTAACTTTTCGTAGTGATCTGGCTCTTTCTCATCCATTGAAGTACAATCATACAAGTGAACTTCCGCCAACTCCCTTGAAATGCATGGCATATAAAATTTTTGAGTATCATGTTGCAATGTTTTTGTGCGAGCATTCATATCCCCAAATACAATAACATCACCTTCCCCTTTAAAATAAGAAATGTCCTCTTCTAAATCAAAAAATGGTTGATCTCTATCCATGCAAGCATAAAAGGGGGATCCATGATGAGGAATGTAGCAACCGGACACAAAAATGGGTGCTCTTTTTGGGTGTCATAATTTTCAGTCATACATAACGTTTGTACTTGTCATCTTTCACAATTGATACAAAATCTTCCAATACTTTTTTAACTATACATGCTACCCCTCCTTGTCCTCTTCGTTGCTTGAGATTCTTTGACCACATCAATGCATGTACTTCGTAATCCTCTAAGACATTAATCCTTTTTGTATCATGTTCCCAAGTTTCAACAAGAAGTACAACATTGGCTTTGCTTGTTAGTTCATCAATGCCAACCTCCGGATTCCATGGGTATCCATTACAATTCCAAAATCATATTTTCAATTGTAACTCGGTCTCATAGGTCACGCATCCCTATTTGCTCGAGGGACTTTCCTCCTCGTTGGGCACATTTTCTTCATGAGAGATCTTCTTGTCTTTCTTATTCTTTTTCTCGTATGCCTTGTGACACATATTTTGTTGCTTAATAGTGCAATCTTCACATGCAAAACATTTTGTATCCCTCAAATAGATCCAACTATTATCAAGGATAATCTTTTGCTTGGTCTCATCCGGCATGGTGCATACAATTGACTATTCTCCCAAGCGAGGAGCTCCTTGCTTCTCCAGTGTCTGTGCTCCATAGACCATAACTCCGGACATGCCAAAGTGCGTTTTGAAAAAATCTTCAATAACAATGGCAAGAGAAGGAGGTGTCTCTAACTTCTCTTTGGGAATTCCACAAATAACAATGTTCTTAGAACACTGCTCCCATTCCTTCAACTCCTCCACATCCACATCCTCAACATTCTTTGTTTGAACCATAGCTTGCATAAGTGAGGAATTAGAAACCATATTGCTACCACATACATCAACCCAAGACTTCTTTGTGCATACATTTTTCATGTTGCATACATCCCGGCTCATGGTGTCAAATTTCTCCTCTTTCAATACATGGTCATGCTCTACTTTGATCATCCACTCCTTCAAAGCATTCAAGTCCACAAGAGAGCATTTACATTCTTTGACTTCCTCTTCAAGCTGCATCAAACATGTTGTTTGCATCTCAAGTGTCCTCTTGAGATTCTCATTCTCAACCACAAGTACCCTTAGTGTGCCATTCTCCATTGCAAGTGCTCGTAAGTCTTCGCCTTGTTTGCTTCCGGTCTCTTGCAATGATACCAAGTATGCCATGATCATGGTTTTCGATATGGTTGGTTGGGTGGTTGTGTTTCTATCTCCACACTTATAAGATTTTGGATCATTTTCCACAATGGTTGTAGACCTTGTTGAAGAAGAATAACCCTTGCAAGTGCCGGAAGACATTGTATGTAAAATGAGAGATGAGAGCCAATTTTCTTGAACCTGTTCACTTTGAAAATGATGCTACAAAAACATCTTCCATAACTCTGAATTGTTTTTTTCTTTACATCAATGCATAACGGGCTTTGTGCTCTTCAATTGAGGCTATAGATCACCCAAATCGGAGTTTGGGTAGATCACCCAAATCAGAGTTTGGGTGAAGAAGTTATGATCAAAAGAGTGAGCTGCTGTCTACTAGGTCAAAAAACGGCTGCGTTTTTTGTTAGAGAGAGAGAGAGAGAGAGAGAGAGAGAGAGAGAGAAAGAGAAAGAGAGGATGTAGAGGGAGAGTAGCGTGAGAGTCTAGGATGTAGATAGAGCAAGTAGAGAGGGAGGATACGTAGAGTGTAGAGATAGACATAGTATATAGAGAGAGTGTAGAGATTTACTTTAATATACCTCTCTCTCTATGTTAGAGGGTGTAGACAAGATAGATACAGAGATTTAGTGTAGAGTAGATAGATAAGATTAGGATTTAGGAAGAGATCAGGCGCTGTAGAGAGAGGTGTGGACAAAGTAGATAGAGAGGGTGTAGAGTTTAGGTAGATTAGCCAGAGAGGGAGGAGACATAGAGAGTAGAAACAGAGAGAACATGGATAGAGAGATTAGATATAGAGAGAGAGAGAGAGAGACTAGAAATACAGAGAGTGTAGATAGCAAGATACACAGTAATACGCGAGGTAATATATGTGGTAATACACACGGTAATATCCGTATTAATAATCACAATAATAGGAGCCAATATATAGACGCGCTTATTATAGTGCATATTTTTGCTAAACCACTACCGCGTCCTTTGCTATTGTTATTGCCGCACACAAAATATTTTCTTTTTCTATTATTAGCAGCAAGCTAACCCATGTAACATTGTTCGGAATATTTATTGTAAAATTACTTATTCTTTTGATAAATTGGAAATATTGTAAATCTATTTGACGAGTGGATATTGTAATCTATGAGCCGGAGCTATAAGCTTCCAGAATGTATTAGTTTATCCTTGATTAGATCTCCTAGATGATTAGTTTTTGACCTAAGAAACCTTGGCTAAGGTATAAAGGCCAGTTTTATAAAGTTATGTTGAAGATTTTGGATAAGAAAAACACAGCGTGAGCTTACAGCGCTCACTTCTCTCCTTCTCTTGCTTCTATCTCCTTATCGGTTGTTGTCACATTGCAATGCCGTTTGTTGCGTTGTTGCAACCACAGGTAAGAGCTCTACGCACTGACATAAAAATATCATGAAAAATCGTAGCTTCTGACATCGCTAACCCATGGCCTAATTTCATCATAAGTAGCAATTTAAGCTAGGAAATCACAAAGTAAGTATAGGCCAGGTATTGGGATATCATTGCTAAGCATTTAGATGCATTCGGGGTCAAAAATGACTAGGTCAAAATCTCACTCTACTATTAATAATTGCATTTCTTACACTTCATTGAAAGTGAGATTTGAGACCATAAGCATGTGTGCTTAGGTCATATATAACTTTCCTAGAAGTTTCATATCATTTGGATGTCGTTTTATGTTGTGATGATCGTGGTTTGTTTGCCAATTAGCGCCTAGCTTTTGATGACTTAGGTCATTTGATTGTACCTTGTGTTAGATGTGGGTTTTTTGTTGTTTTCCAAGAGATTGACACCCTCTTGTAGCCTCCATCCACTAGTTGAGTCAACTTTGTCCCATGGATTGACAATTATGTTCCTGGTAGTGAGGTTAGGAAATCCATCCATATTTGGTGCCATTTCCAGGGACGAGTAGACCTAAACTAGGGAAAACAAGAGCGTCTAGTGTAGTTGTTCTTTAACTTCCTCTAGGATCACCTAGAGTTAAACTTTCTCTATAAATTGCATAGCTTAAGAGTGTTGTCTTTTGCTGTGTAGAGGTATCTTGGGAGTAATTGTACTTGCTAAGTACCTTGTAGGATTGTAGGATTAGGTTGGGATTTTAAGAATGGTTGATGGACAAGACAAGTCTTAAGATCAATGCTTAGAAAACTATAAAAAACAAGAAAACAAGTGTTTGTGGACACCTTCCACAATCCAATTGTAGCAGAACCTAGGAGTAGGGTAAGTAGAATCCGAGGTGGGATCTCAAATCATTGCTCACTCAAAAAGAATCATCTGTGAGTTGTTTATGTGAAGTTGCAGAATTTTAAGTCTACGGCTTGAAACAGCATCAAAAGACTATCAACCAGTGAAATTGGCTAGGAAAAATTGTATGAGCCAGTGGGTAAGCATAAGGATGCAATTGAGGTAAATTGGTTTTTATGAGCATGTCTTATATGGTTGTAAGTGGTGCTCCAACCTTATGCCTTACCCACTGGCTCATAGAGTTTGGATCACAAAACGGATAAAAAACTTGATAAAAATTGAAATCTATACTGATGGTCGAGAAATTGAGTTTGTCTTGATAAATCTTGTTCAAAATGTGTGAAACTTCACTCAAAGGCTTAGTTTAAAGTTTTTAACATGTGTGTATACTCAAATGACAAAAAATATGCTAAAATTTGACAATAGTAAATAATCACAATTATTTACTTTTTTTACCATATACATGTGGTAGTGATGTGTGTGAACACACTAGGACCGCCGGGCATTTTTTCCCTCTTTAGGAGGTTTTTTCCCCCGTGCATTGTATATACGTCCATCACTCTAGGGCCATCTATCTTTCCATTGCACACCAAGTAACACTCTCTCTATTGTGTGTCTTGAGCTTTCTTCATCTTCTCCAAGCTGTGTGTGTTTCTCTACAACCCTAATTCCAACAATTGGTATCAGAGCAGGTTACGTCCTCCCAGGCTTAGTTGCGAGCTGCTCCAGCACACGCCTGCTCACTTTCTCCGATTACAGTGAGGTTTGGCAAGCATTCGTAGGTCGACAAATATTCCGAGAGACCTCATGGAGCTTAGTTCGCTCGGATTTTTGATTTGGGCTCATTTTGGCCTCCGTTTTCACTACAGGCAGGTCTGCACATGCAATTTTTTCATTTTGTGCAGAATTTCTATAAGTGTCGTTTTTTGCATAACATGTGCCTTACAATCTTCTACGGTTTGTGCTATATAGTACGTGTTGTTTTTGCTCTGTTTCTCCTATTTTTGGGTAGTTTTCACATTAGGTGCAACATTTACCATGGCTGATGACAACACAGATGTCTTCAAGATGTTTGCTGCTGAGGACAGGTTGGATGGGGACAATTATCCTATGTGGGCTTATATGATGCAACACGTTCTTGTGTCAAAGGGCGTCTAGAATATTGTGCAGGGCATTAATGTGCGTCCTGGTTCTAAGGATGTAGGTGATGTTGAGGATGTTTCAAGTCTTGTTGCAAAGATTGTTGTTATTAGAGTTGTTTTAACTACGGCAAAACAAGCTCGTCGGGATGTAAAGGATGTGCAGGCTCATGCATTGATTGTGTTGTCTGTGAAGTGCACCATTGTTCCTCACTCCATTCAGCAAAATCTACAAAACAGGCTTGGGATATTTTGGTTGGTCTTTATGCAAGTCGCAATGAGGCTAAAATTGCTTTGCTGCGTAAAGAGTTGGAGTCAAAGATTATGCATGAGGAAGATGATGTGAACACTTTCCTTGCTAGTGTTAAGGATATCAATGAAAAACTTATTTCTACAGGTGAAGTCATTTCAGACAGTTCCCTTGTGCAGACTGTTATTGATGCCTTACCAGATTCTTACCAGACTTTTGCTAGTACTTGGAGACTTATGACCCAAGGAAATCCAAAAGTTGTCAAGTTTGATGCATTATGCACATTGCTATTTCAAGAGTCGCTTTCCAAAAAAAACAGGACTAGACAGCATGCAGTTGAACAGGCTTTTATTGCTTCTCAAAAAAAGGGTGGTAATAGCAATGCAGCCACTTCTTATGGTTCTGTTGTGAGTGGCAAAACTTCTGTTCCCAATGCTTCTACTGGAATCACATCATCTGGCAATTCTGGTGATAAGGTCAAAAAGAAGATGCGTTTCCATTATTGTAAATCCAATGATCATGTGATCAAGCAGTGTCCTAAGTTAAAGGCCAAAGAGGCTAAGAAGAAAGAGGGTGGTTCCACTGCAAATGATGGTTCTACTACAAATGCAGCCATTGTTGAGTCTTCTGGAAAAGGAGACTGTAATGTTGATGTTGATGTTGATGTAGAATGGGCTTTTAGTACATAGTGCACTTACAATCTTGTTGTTCATGATGCATGCATGTCAGTTGCTGCAGATTCACATGTGTGTTATTTCAACAGTGGTGCTACAAAGCACATTACCTCACATTGTGAATTGTTCACACCTCTTGAGTCTGTCCCTCATGGAAATTCAGTCACTTGTGCCAAAAATGCCTCTTATCCGGTTCAAGGAGTTGGAAAGATTGTGCTTATTATTGCTAATGGAAGTTCTTTCACACTTGTTGATGCACTTTATGTACCTAGGATCAAGAAGAATCTTTTGTCTGTATCTTCACTTCTAGACTTGGACTCGTAGTCAAATTCGTGGATGATAGATGTACAGTTCATGATCTCAGTTTCGGTGATGAAATCCTTGTATCTGGGCTTTTGTGTCGTGGGCTGTATAAGCTCACTTTGTATGACAAGTGTAGACAAAATTTTGCAAATGCAGTTGCAGATTCAAGGGCTGTTTCACATTCAAAACATTGGTATGCACGTTTTGGTCATCTGAATTTTGCCAGTTTGCTGCATTTGCAAAAATCTGATATGGTTGCTTCTTTGCCGCCTCTTGAAGCACCTGTCAAACATGTTTGTGAAGGCTATATTTTGGGTAACATGCAGCGCTCTAAGTTTCCAAAGGATGGTTCAGCTCGAGCCACATGCAGAGATCCACATGCAGGTTGCAGCTTGTGCATAGTGATGTTTGTGGGCCCATGCAAACTCCGTCCTTGGGCAATTACCTTTACTTCATGACTTTCATTGATGATTACTCCAGGCATGCATGGGTATTTCCTCTTAAACAAAAGTCCGAAGTTTTTATGTGCTTCAAACAATTTCTGCCTATGGCTGAAAATGTCTTGAAATGTACTATCGGCACCCTCCGTTTCGATCGAGGGGGGGAGTATATGTCTCCTGAATTCAATGCATTTCTAGCTAGTCATGGGATAAAACATCAATGTATAGTGCCTTATACACCTCATCAAAATGGTGTTGCTGAGAGGAAAAACAGGTCACTTACGGAAATGGCATGATGTATGGTCAAAATTCAAGCTTTGCCGCATTCTTTTTGGCTTGAGGCCATCATGTGTGCCACTTATGTAGTAAAGAGGTGTCCTACAAAAGCTTTGCAGTCTATTACTCCATATAAAGCATGGCATGATAGAAAGCCTTCTTTTGAGCACATCCGTGTTTTTGGCTGTTTGGCATATGCTTTGGTGCCACAAACACAGCGCAAAAAATTGGATGATAAGACTGTCGAATGTTTTTTTGTTGGTCATAGTGCTAAAAGCAAAGTTTATAGGTTGTATCATATGCAAACAAAATGTATTCTCGTTTCTTGGGATGTAGTGTTCGTGGAAGATTCTGTTCAGCCCTTGTTGTCATGTACTAGAGACAATAATGTAAGCTCACAAGACATTTATGAACTTTGTTGCCTCTTTTTAGTGGTGGAAATACAAATGTAAGTTCCAATGAGGCAGATGTATAGCCTATGGGGGTTTTTGAAAATGTTATAGATCAGCATTACTGATGCAGATGTACATTATGTACTTGATGAGGAAAGGGATGAAAATGAGTAGGCTAGAGGTATGCCAAAATGGCTAGTGCACACTTTGTGTGATAGTAAATTGGATGCACCTTTGTCTAGTCGTACTCGTTAAGGCTCTCGCCATGCATCTTATGCATTAGATTGTTATGCTTTGGCTATGTCTAGCTTACATGATGTTGAGGAGCCTCTATCTTTTCATGAAGCACGGAATTCAAAAAATTGGTTGGCTGCCATGCAATCAGAATATGATGCACTTATAGAAAATGACACATGGACTTTATGTGATTTGCCTCCTGGAAAAAAGGCCATTGGTACGAAGTGGGTTTACAAGTTGAAATGCAAGCTGTATGGTGAGATCGATCGCCACAAGGCTTGACTTTTTGTAAAGGGTTATGCACAACAAAAAGGCATATATTATGAAGAGACCTTTGCTCCCACTTTTCATATGACTACTGTGTGTTTTCTATGTGCATTGGCAGCTCATTTTGGTTGGGATATACATCAATCAGACATTGTTACTGCTTTCTTGAATGGTGACATATTTGAGGAAGTTTATACACACCCTCGCGATTTTGTCAAGAAAGGACAAGAGGACAAAGTGTGCAAATGTAACAAGGCTTTGTATGGGTTGAAGCAATCTCCTTGTGCTTGGTATGGGAAAGCTGACACTCATTTGTTCAAACAAGACTTTCGTAATAGTCCAACAGAAAGCACATTGTATGTAAAGCATGAGGGTGATGTACTTCTCATTGTAGTTATTTATGTAGATGATTTGCTGATCACTGGACCAAATGAGAGACATATTGCTGAATTTAAGGCTGATTTGAATGCTACTTTCAAGGTGAAAGATTTGGGGTTGCTGCATCATTATTTGGGCATATAGTTTAAGTAGTGTGATGGTGGTATTGCCTTGTGTCAAAAAAGGTACATAGAGACATTGCTATGTAAGTTTTGACTTGAGGATCTCAAACCTATTGCCACTCCCATGGAAACATGTTTGAAGTTGACTCTACATGATGCTAGAGATCCTGCTAATGTCACTCTCTGCCAAACTGCTATTGGCTGCCTTATTTATGTATGCAACACGCGGTCGGATATTCAGTTTACAGTCTCACATGTCAGTAGATTTATACATAGCCCAGGGTCTAAGCATTGGCAGGCTGTCAAGAGGAATTTTTGCTACCTTAATGGCACTTTACATCTTGGCTTGTTTTATCCCAAGGGGGGGTCATTGCCACCAGATTTACATGCTTTTTTGGACTCAGATTGGGCTAGTTGTTTTGACACGCGAGTGTCTACAAGTGGTTTTTCTTTCATGCTTGGCACTTCATGTACATCATGGTTGAGCAAGAAGAAACCTATTATGGCCACTTTGAGTTGTGAGGCTAAGTACAGGGCAGTCTTCACAGCTACGGTTGAGTGTGTATAGCTCAGATGCCTTATGGCTAATTTGGGTGCTGGATAGGACACTCCCAACATTATCTACACTGACAGTCAGAGCGCATTGGCAGTTGCAAGGAACCTAGTTTTTCATGCTCGCACAAAGCACATTCAGGTGCATTACCACTATGTCAGGGATAGGCTCTCATCAAGAGAGATCAGCTTGGCTTATGTGCCAACACAGAACAACCTTGCAGAACTTTTCACAAAGGCATTGTCTTGTGAGAATCTCAAAGCTTTGGGCTTACTCCCCTTTGTGGACTGATCATGTCCTCAGGGCATGGCACTTCCCTTTACTCATGTGCCAGCTCTCGTTCACCGCATCACTTCAAGGTGATTTATTACCATATACATGTGGTAGTGATTTGTTACCATATACATGTGGTAGTGATTTGTTACCATATACATGTGGTAGTTATGGCCACACTAGGACTGTCGGGGCATTTTTTCCCTCTTTAGGAGGTTTTTTCCCCCTGCATTTATATAAGCCCATCACTCTAGGGCCATCTATCTTTCCATTGCACACCAAGTAACACTCTCTCTATTGTGTGCCTTGAGCTTCCTTTGTCTTCTCCAAGCTGTGTGTGTTTCTCTACAACCCTAATTCCAACAGCTTTTGTCCTATTTTCAAGTAATTTTGGTCAACCAAGAATACCACAGGTTCCATCATATTGTATTGAACATTCATTTCAAATTTAGCAAAATTTGAATCTGTAAAGTGAAAATTGTGGCCAAATTTGTAAAGACAATCTATAGACACAAAACTGTTGACAACTTGAGTAGGGTTAATCCAAACTTTGTGAAACTTTGCTAGGGAGCTTAAGTTGAGTTACTTTACCTATTTGTATCATCATCTTGGCAAAAAATTTGCTAAAAAATTCTTGAAGTAAATAATCACGATTATTTACATATGCCCCAGATTTGAGTTTTTTTGCACAACTGAGTATACCACAAGTTCAAGCATATCAAGTAGACTACTCATCAAATTTGATGAAATTTGGATTACAAAAGTGAGGCTTAAGACAGATTCTTGAAAACTGAGTAGTCGGACACTAAACAGTTTGATAACTTGGACAAATCTTGTTCGAACTCAGTGAAACTTGTCCAAAGACTACAACAAAGTGTCTATATGTAAAAACAAGCCTAAAAAGGTGTAAAAATTGAGAAAAGTAAATAATTGCGACTATTTACTACCGAGTCCAAGAGACAAGATTTTGTACTTTTAAGCTTGTACAGTGTCAGAATAGCATAATACGTGGTCACTGGTCAAGTTTGGGTTCCATCAGATCCAAATTAATACGTGCTAGCTTAGTTTCTAGGTTGCAGATTAGTCCTTTAGCTCTTTGCAAGGGTAGAATCTGGAAGTCTCATTTGCTGACTCACTTAGCTCAAAGTGAAGTGATATACACATACCAATCACAAAGGTTAGCAAAAAATGTATAGTCTTTGAGAGAAAGCAACTAACTTGGTTAAAGCTGACATATGAACCAGGCTGCAGACAAAGAATTGAGAGCTTGACAGGATTTGAATTCAGGTGGTGGAAAAACTGGATAACAATCCAATTCTCTGGTAAGTACTCTACCCAGGGCTTAATAAGTCTATATGAACCTTAGATCTGGTCGTATACTAGCAAATCAAGGCATACTTGGAGAGACCGCTACTAGGGTATCCATTGAAGAGAGTGTGAATCAAGGTGATCAATTTTACACTATCTTTGAAGAAGTCGCAGACACTTATTATGACTCAACATCTGAATTATCTTCCTATTCGACTCAATCAGGAACCGGAGCAATAGTGCGATATAAGCACATACTCACCTTTTATAAGACTAATGTTCATGGAGCTCAAGTTTACCTGGACCCAATGAAGAGTATGCCATTCACATTGATGACCATGACATAGAGCTTGAAGAGAAAATAAGGGCAAATAAACAATGAAAAATGTATATGGATAAAAGTGGGACTCAATATGTAAAAGTGGAAAATCCTGATGTGATAAAGAAATGTGGATTATAAGTGAATACAATAATTTCGGTTATGGGAACAAAAGAAAGTCCACCGACTTTAGATTTTGAGGGATAAGATCAAGTTGATATGAAACCTGTAAAACGGATTAGTATTGATAATCCTAGGATTGGACTCTATTGTTGGGAGGATAGGAACGTCAAGGATCTTTTATGGACCTCTCATGCCAAACTAGGGTAGTTAACACCTATGAAGATCATCTATATCTTCAAGATCAAATACAAGGGGTCAACAGATCTACCATCTTACCTATTTAGGAATTGTTATAACAATAACTTTGTTGTGATGAGCCCTGAGGAGGCAGAACAAACCAAATACCAAGAGATTGGATATTAGGGCAAGGACCTGATCCTATTCCAAGAGAAGAACTCCGCGAGAGATATTTTGGGAGAAATGTTAAAAAACCCAAATCTGCCTTATCACACGAAGAAAATTGAGTGACATTAGAGCCATTGCAGGGCTACATGAGTCACTACTTTCAACAAATTGGTTTGAAGGACTCTCGAGACATGACCAACTACCAAAAGGGTTGGGGTTGAGCCAAACAGACGTGTCAGACTAGCTGATTTTTAAAAATAGATCAAAAAATACAGTGGATCTGGGGATCCATATGACCACTTTGCTAGCTTCAAGCAAGTGCTAAGGAAAGAATGCATATTTGATTTCCATACCCAATTTGAGAGATTTGGAATGACTTTAGAAGGAAAATATTTGATATGGTTCCAAAACATTCCACCAAGGGCAATCATGGATTTAAATACATTAGCTCAGGGATTTGTAGCTGCATGTTCCAAATATGGGATCAAACGTAATACGATAGCTCAAATCTATAGCTTCAAACAGAAACAAGGTGAGATTGTTAGGGATTGTGCAACTAGGATGAAGCAATACATTGCAAGATTCCCAGAATTATAAATACCAGCAGAAGAAAGGTTAGTGTCATTGTTTCTACAATGATTTCTCAACAAAGAACTTCATGCTATATTATATAGCAAGAATCATACGACCCTAGAAGAGTGTGTATCAGAATGCTATTTACTTAGGAGACAATTGTGATATTTTCAATGAAGGAGATGTCCCTAGGGATACTCAGAGTGAGAAAACAACATCCACAAAACTAACACAAGTTGGAAAAGCTGGTGCAACACCACTTACAGCCATATAAGACATGCTCAAAAGGATAAACAAAATGATGAATAATATGTAGAAAGCTCTTATAAGAGGACCTAGGCAAGGGATACCTCAACAGGGACAACCAATTAGGCCACAGAAATGGTATAAATGGATAGACCATGAGACCAATGAGTTCTATTACCGACCGAAGTACAATGGAAATATTCAATATGTGGCTATGAGACCACAAGGACAACCCATGTACAGGTATCAGCCTAATATGGCCCCAGCACAAATACCACCGATGGATATGAAAAGACCACAACCATCTGATGATTCTGGATCATAAAAAGAACATGTGAGAGCCCAACTACTCGTAAAAGAAGGAGACAAGAGTTTTTTGACTTGCCAAACCAAAAACCAAGAAGACAAAAATGGTATAGAAGGAAAAGAGGAACAAAAAACTTGAAATCTAGACCCATGCCATTAGTTTCTAGCAAAACACAGTTTTTGATGCAGATAGATGCACATGATTGTGTCAAAGAAGAAATCACGACCATATATCCTTCAGACAATAAGCAAGGAACATCAAAAACATCAAGGAAAATGAGAAAGGAAACTCAATCGAAACCTAAGCACCAGGATGACAAATCATCGATGACACGGGTTGAGCGAAAGAAAAAATATCAAGAGTTGAAGAGAACTCTAAAGGAGGTGTATACCATTGAAATGGAAACAACCGAGGAAGAGACTAGAGATATAATGAGTGCTCCATCCCATTACAAGAAATATACTCTCTAAGACCAAAAGATCATAGTGGAACAACCTGTAAGGTAACTAACAAAGCAAGGTGAGGCATATGAAGGACCTAAAAATGCAAAGAAAATAGATTTAACCAAACCAAGTGAAGAGCCCAGACCTGCCTACATTGTAAACGACCTGGTTGAAGAAGAAAAATAACTTTTGCTAAGCTTAATGAAAGAATACTGAGATATCTTTGCTTGGTCTTATAAAAATCTCAAGGTTGTTGATCTAAAAATTTGTCAACATACTATACCTATGAGAGTGGATGCAAAATCAAGTAGACAATGGCCATATACTTATAATGAGACAATGCCAAAAAGTTCAAAGAAGAGATAGATAAGCTCAAGGAAGCCAAATTCATTTATGAAATTGAACACATAGATTGGGTGTCTCCAATTGTGGTGGTACCCAAGAAAAATGGAAAATTAAGAGTATGTTTTAATCTCAAAAAAGTGAATGCAACCACCATTAGAAATAACTAGCCTCTTCCAATCACTGAGAATGTTTTAGAATGAGTTGCAGGAAAAGAAACTTAGAGCTTTTTGGATGGCTTTTCGGGGTACAATCAACTTTTGGTTGATCCAAAAGATCGGCATAAAACTATCTTTGCAATTGAATGGGATATTTCTGCCTATAGGGTTATGCCTTTTGGGCTAACTAATGCTCTTTCCACCTTCCAAAGATTGATGAGACGTGCTTTCAAAGGATATCTTAGGAATTTCTTGGAAGTATAAATGGATTATTTATGTGTACATTCATCAATCCGGGCTGATCATTTTGACATCTCAAAAAGGACTTTGAAAAATATAGACTTTATAGGATCTTCTTGAATCTTGAAAAGTGCACATTTATGGGCAGACAAGGAAAAATGCTTGGACATATAGTGTCTAAAAATGGCATAGAGATCAATATGGATAAAATTCATGTTATTGTTGAATTTCATAGACTGACAACAATAATCAAAAGGGTTCAGGCTTTCATGTGACATTGTGGATATTATAGATGATTCATTTATATGTATGCTATAATCCCAAAACCCATGTATGGCCTGATTACACTCTTTGTATGCTATAATCCCAAAACCAACAAGCTCTCACTACAGCCCCAATATTGAAAGCACCTGATTGGAATAAGATATTCCATGCACATGTTGATGCTTCCAATTTTGCCATTGGGTGTATAATAGCTCAACCAGGAGATGGAAAATTTGATTTTCCCATTTCTTATGCTAGTAGACAGTTGAATGTGGCAAAGAGAAACTATACAACCACCAAAATAGAAGGATTAGGGACGATCTATGCCATAAAAAAGTATAGACATTACCTACTAGACAAAAAAATTGTGCTCTTTGTCCAAGCTTTATTGTACTTGGTCAACAAGCCATGCAACACAGGGAAAATAGTGAGATTTTTCATCATTATTTTGGAATTTGATTTCACTGTAGTTGTAAAATAGTGTGCCACACGCTAAGGAGCAGATCATTTATCAAGGATTATTTCACGAGAACCACCAAAAGGGGTAGACAATGACCTACCAGATGCATATCTATTCTCTATGGAAATGATACCCTGTTGGTCTGAAAATATGGTTCATTGATGACTATAGCTCAAGTGGATTCTCAAATATCACTTGCTATTACACTATGATTTATTGGGCAATTGGCTATGTATTACTAGTAGGAAGGCTATAGAAAAGAAATTGAGATGGAAAATTGATTTTTTGTATTAATCCTAAGGAAAAAACCCAATAGCTAAATCAAGCACACATTACCATAGTAGGAATTCACTTTGCAAAAGATCAAACTATGCAACAGATCTTGAGATTTAGAGTATTTTGGCCAACCATGACGAGTGATGTTCAGTCATTTGTGAAAAACTATCTTCAATGCTAGCAACAAACACCCATACCTCATGTGACATTATTTTAAATCTCACTCATTCCTAAGTGGAGTAGCTATATAGCTACTTACTTATCAAGCAGAACATTTTTTAAGAATATGAGTAAATGCCGCCAAAGAGCTATTGAAACTGAATCAAGAGACTATGCTCTTATTGGAAACCAATTGTATTAGAGAGGAAAGGATCAATATTTACGACTTTGTGCAAATGAAGATGAATATATACCCACTCTAGAAGAAGCACACGCTGGATTAGCTGGAGGTCACTTTTCTAGTGAAACCACTACTAGAGAAATTTTAATGGGAGTCATATGATGGCCAACACTTTTTTTAGATGCCAAAGAATATGTTTGAAGATGTGATGCAGGCCAACGAGCAAAATTCCAACAAGGGTAGATAGCATGTCTTTAAGATCAATAATGGGTACTAGAGCTTTTGCAAAATGGGGCATAGATTTTGTCAGACCAATAGAACCATCTGCTTATAGAACTCAAGCTCAATTTATCAATATAGATACGGACTATTTGACCAAGTGGGAGGCGGCTAAGGCAACCAGGAAGAATGATGTTAGAAACACAGTCGCATTTTTGTATGAGAATGTATTCACAAGATATGGACTTCCAATAGAAATTGTCAATGAGATTTGAACTCATTTCCTCAATGAGGTAATTGAGTATCTTCTGAATGATTTTTTGGTCATCCATAGCAAATCCGCTCCATATCATCCACGAGTGAATGGACAAGATGAGCACATGAATAAAATTCTTAGCTCGGTATTGACTAAAGTGGTTAGTTCAAGATGAACTAATTGTGAAATGAATCTACATGCTGATCTATGGGCTTATAGAGTTTCATTCAAAGCAACTTGAAATGCTACACCCTTTAACCTTGTTTATGGTCTTGATGCCATACTATCGATAGAATTTCTATTGCCAATATACTAAGGGTAGCTAAAGATCTTGAGTGGATGGGTCATGAATTGCCAGAGAGGCTTGAAGATTGAGAAAATCTTGATGAACAAAGGCTAACAACTGTAGCTCACATCTACGCACAAAAACAAAAGCCAAAAACAATTTTTTGATTCATATCTAGTCACAAAAATATTCAAAAAAGGGGACCTAGTTTTAATTTATTCCCTTAAGCGGCACATTCCCAAATTCAAGAAAAAATGAAATGGACACTTTGTCATTGAAGATGTATCTCCAAGTGGAGCAGTTAAGTTGTCCACTATAGATGGTGAACCAATGGCTAATTGGATTAGTGGATGTCGCTTAAAGAAGTACCATTTGCCACTAACCAATGGTTTGCTAGAAAAAATGCATGCAGCAAAGCAAAGAAAGATTAAACAATAGCACATTGTTGACAAAGCTCAAGAGCAAGCTCAACTTTGAGTATCAAGAGGAAAGTTTCTTTCAGGAATCAACAAACACCTATTCCCATCAACACTTTGGGACCAGATAAAAGACTATGGAAATCATAGAATGATGCAGTATCAACAGATGATGTGTGGTTGGATGGAATTGACCTTCGCATCACAATACAATTGAATTATCATAGCACAAATGCATTAGTAGATATCGGCGCTTTAATGAATGCAGTCAGTTATTCCACTTACAAGAAAGCTATGGGAATCATAGAATGATGCAGTATCAACAGATAATGTGTGGTTGGATGGAATTGACCTTCGCATCATAATACAATTGAACAATCATAGAACAAATGCATTAGTAGATATCGGCGCTTTAATGAATGCAGTCAGTTATTCCACTTACAAGAAAGCTACGAATCATTCTTTAGCATCAGGAATATCTTCTATGAAAGGATGCAACAAAAACCCAACACCAGCATTGGGAGTGGTCAACTCCAATGTGATAGTAAATGGATTTTCATGCCCTCATCAACTTATATGCATACTAGATGAACATATAGATGAAACGATGATTCTTGGAATCTCATGGATGCGCACATACAAGTTAGTACCAGATTGGGACACCAATTAAATCAAGCTATCACTTAAAGGAGGACAAATCTTAGTTCCAATTGCATCGAGCAAAGAGGAATGGAAAAAAGGTCTCCCACAAAAAGAAACCAGGGAATAATCAATCTACATCAACCTCTAGACAAGAAAATGCTACAAACAGCATGCAAGGAGTCAGACAGATTTGGGTACCAAAAGCACAAATCTAGGACAATCCGTCTCAAATTTGGGTTCCTAAAACTCATCTACCATATTGAAGGAAGTTTCACATCATAACAACTCAGAGAAAAACATCTTTCAAAAGAGAAACCAGCACTAGATGGGTTTGGAAACCAAAGGAGCCTTTATCTTCTCCACAAACTGTAAAGGCAATGAATCAGTGGCGCGTTAAATCTCAAAAAATTCCACCACAACACCTCATCAACCATAAATCAAAATACCAATGGAGAGTTAAATCTCAACAAAACAACCGTCATCATTGTTACAGATAGCTCAAGAATTTAGTGTGCCAAAGCATCCAAATGGTACAATCATGCAAAGAGCACATTGTTGGGGGTTCCATCGTTGCAATAGCCCCAATGACCAACAGAATTGTCAATACAGAGGGATGAGCTACCCGGCTAGGGCATGGAAACACTCACACTATTAGTGAGCTAATCGTGGCAACACAAATGGTTAACTCTACGAGGTGAGCTTCTCGACCTATGGAGGAACTAAGACACAATGAAGGGCAATCTCCATATCCACTTCTATTCACCTCCAATCAACCCAATCACACACACTACGATTTCAAGACACACACAAAACTAATCCTATCATGCAACACACTAATCACAAAAGCACACACACATAGATCTATCGAGCACCACACTCCTATCAAATCTACATGCACACACAAGCAAAAGAGGGCAATCACGCAAGATCAGTGAGGGATTAACCATTAATTGGTGCAGATCTAGCTAATCTAAGCATCATAGGTAATCATAAGAAGCATGAGAGAGGCATAGTGAAAGAGAATGAATCATTGATCAGTGTTAATCAAGTCTCATGAGCAAGGATAAGCTCAAGGACTCCATAGACACACACCTTAAGAGCTCTCACCAAAGAGCGCTCTCAACAGATGAGCTTGAGAACCCTAATTTCCTATACACATTGCCTTATGTACCTAGGGTAAAAATATGCAATGTCCGGGCGCCCAAGGCCTTTAGATCTCCACAACTTACTAAATCTGCTACCTAGGCACACTAACTGGTCTGTTATTTATGTCTTGGAACTCATATTGAGCTCGTAACACATTAGAAATATTACAATGGCTGGAAATAAATCGGGAATTTACAATATGTGACCATTTCGGGAAAATATGGAAAATGTGTAACTCCAATCTTTATTGCTTCTTCACTTTGATCTTCGATGTGCATTCGTACGTCTTCGATATTTAGCAACTTCTGTTAACTGAGGTTGACCCAGTTAACATTCCCCCCTTCCAATTTTAGTGCCCATCCTCGGGCACTATTGAAAAGTGTCCGTGGAGGCTGTGAAAGGTTTTTGATTGGTTTTTTATGGGCTAAATATCTTCATGTGTTGTTGAATTTGTTGATGAGGTTCAATTTGCTGCAACATCTTGATTAGTCCGAATATGTCTGATGTGAGAGATGATGCTGCATCTGTTCGTTGTAATGGCATAATGAGGAGGCTTCTGTTTATTTATAAAAAGTACGTACAAGGGAAGTAGAATGATGAGGTTCTAAATTAAGGTCTAATACCTAGATGATCAAAGGGAAAAAACCCAGTGGGAAAAAAGTACGTACAAGGGAAGTAGAATGATGAGGTTCTAAATTAGGGTCTAATACCTAGATGATCAAAGGGAAAAAACCCAGTGGGAAAAAAGTGCCTTTGGGATATGCGCATTATTGAAGTACTTATTAGCATGGAAAATATTAACAAAGTACTCAAGGGATTATTTTCTGATAGATATGGAATTAAAAGGCAGCAAATATGAGAGGGAAGCATGATGGAGCATTTGTTTTCTTGTTGTAGTCCACTCAAGGTGCATAGGTGGAAGGAAAAAGAGTGTCTAATGCATATGTCCAATGATGGGACATCGTATTTATGCATACACAAAAATGCATGGAAAACATTATGATGTGAAAGAAAGATTTTGAGGGGCTATTCAGAAAGATGGTGTAGATATAAAAGCATATGACATGGCTTTGCAAGCTGGCACCCCTTTAAGAATGGTTTTCATTGACGAGGATATGTGCTCTCATCTTACTGTGCATTGTGCGTGAGTGTTGGACTCTACGACACTCCACCATTTGTAAGTAAATAGAGTTCGAGTCTTATGCTCATCTCATCCAGCATGAGCAACATGACTTAAGATATGCTCAACTCTTCCAGCTTGAGCAAGTAAGCCTAATAACTACGACTCTTAGCATAGAGTTTAACATAGCTTGAAGCTTTGGGACTAATGATTTGCTCATTTTATGGCTTAGCAGCCCGACTCTGACTATGCCAAAGAGTGTTCTTTCACCCTGCAACATGACTTTCTACATTCTTGTGCTTACTACAAACATTTCTTCAGGTAAAAGTAAGCTTGAATCCTCAAAAAGAGAATTAGTGAAGGATCAAGTTGGCATTGAAGGTTTCTTTTTCCATACCTATTTTCTCATCTTTGAATCTGCATTCTTGTTGGTTGGGTTGTCCTTCTTTGACTGTGAAGACTCCATTATTTGTTTTATTCTCCAATTGGGCATGTTGTAAGAAGTCTTTGATGTTGTTGTAGGCCTATGTTCACTATCGGCTACTGGCTTTTGACTCGGTTCAGTGGAAGATTTAGGAATCCAAATCTCTTGATGACCTTTGTATCTTCTTTGTTGACGTTGCTGAGCTCTAGGTCTTCTTGAGCTCTTGAGATCTTGATGTAGGTTTGGTGTAGCTGTAGTTGGCTTGTGGTTGACTAGTACCCAAATCTTTGCATAGCTTGTGTAGAATCCTTGTCTAAGAGGAAGATTCTTTGAGATCCATCTTGTTTTTGTATCCTCTTGAGATTTTTTGTAGACTTTAACATCTTTCAACGTTGTTCTGCTATATACCTGCTTCTTAGATATCCTAAGATATTGTCAAGGTTGATACCTTGTGGGCCTTCTTTCTTGGGAGGGACTTGATTTCACTTCATATGCCCTAACCTACGGTTTTGATACCCATATATGTCTATTACTTTTATAGTACTCCTGTTCCTTCAAGCTCCATTGTGATGCTATCCATCCCATGTGTTTGTCTTTCTATGTTGAATTCTTGTCTTTAATCCAAACTGGATCATTGAGTTTGACTAAACTACTCGGAACAAACACTTGCTTGAGTATCTTTTGCTTTCTTGAGTACTTCGTTTGAAATATCTTTGCTTTTTTGGGTGGCTCCTTAGAAGTTTCAATTGGGTCAGCAATTGACTTGAAGATTTGAAAGCGTGACTTTCTAGAAGTATCTGATTCATGAGGGTGTTTTGATGTAGAGGCATATGCTTCACACCTTCTTTGCTAATCGGTGGAGGGTCCACTTTAGCTTTACCTTTGTCTGCAAGATTTTTCTTGATTTCATGTGACTTTTGCAACTCTGAACCTATCATTAACGGTATGTGTAATCATTGTTGGCTACTTCTTGGAAAAGAGAGTATTAGCATTATATCATCTTTGTAGACCTTGTGTTGGTCTAACCATTCATGTCCAAGGATGACATCTGCAAGCATGTCTTTTGAAGGCTTCACCTGAAACTTTACTTGCTCTTCATGATGTTGGATGCTAAGGGTAGCAACCATTTCTTTTTGACATGTAGCCTTACCCATGATTTCTCTGTTATCTGGCTTGCCCTGAGTTATCTCGAGAATGCTCTGAATGTTGTCTGCAATTATATTGTAATTTTCTTCTTTATACAATACTTGCTCCTTTTGTACTGCTAAGAACTATAGCTATTCTCATTGTTGGTTCTATTGAAGATTTATGTCTTGCTTTTGCCATGATCTCAGCTTGATCTAATTGTGTGTCTATGGAGGGTAGCTTGAGACTTTGTTTTCCAATATGACTTACATAGGTTGATTCGATTGGTGATGTCTGGATCTTTGGACTTCTTATTTCTTCTTGACTTTTTGCAACCCCGCTCTTCTTAACTTCTAGCTTTGGTGGCATTCTCTGCTCAATAGCTATCGTGGTTGCTCTTTGCTAAGTTTGATCTACAAATGATATTGCCTACTTTACTTTAAGCTCTTCTGAAGTTCTATTCGATGGAGATGAATCATCTTCAATACGAGCGGCTTTTATATAAGTCTCCACATTAGGAAGAGGATGGGATCTAGGAGGGACTCTTTATTTGGCAGTTTAAGGAATGGCTATTTTTTTCTTAATAGTAATTTGAAATCCCTCTTTAAAACCAAGAGGTGAGAATAAAAAGAAAAATAAGGGCCTTTCCATGGTTTTCTACAAGTCAATGTTGTAGTTTGAGTGGTTCTAAACTTGATATATTAAAAAAGGATGGTTTTCCTCTTTAAAGGGTCAAATGGAAAGTTATTTTAAATGAGGACTCTTACAAGAATTTCTTGGAGAGCTGCACGAGATGTGGAAAGTTGAGGGGGACATCAATCATTACATGGAAAGGTGGAGGGGAATAATGACAAGCCATGATGGACTTTTGAATAAAATATAGATATTTGGGGGGATCTGGAAGCAAGTGGGGGCATGTGGGAGGGCGCCTGATTGAGAGTCCTTGATCTAGGCAAAGATCTATGGGTTGGGAGTCAACCCTTCAAGAGAATAGTGCCTTTTCACAAGATCCTTTGATCTAGGCAAAGATCCAAGGGTGCAGATTGTTCCCTCTCTTGGATTGAGGATCTTGGACCTCAACCCTTGATCCCAACACCATCCAATGGCCAAATTTGAACTACATTCACACTCACTTTGTGATGGCCCTTCAAAACAGCTAGTGGTTTCTCCACTCCATAAATAAAATGGACGTCCATATCTTTCCAAAAAAAACTCCTCTTTGAATCTTTTAAACCCTCTTCTATACTCGCCATTTTGGGACACATGTCAACCTTCCATTTGTACATTCCCTAATCCTTTTTATAACCTTGTGGAAATTTAAAAGGCCCTCCTAGACGCCATTCCCTTCCTAATGTTTGAATTGTGCTTGAGGACCTTGTGTTGTCATCCGCGGGTGACCAGTCTTGATCTTCATTTTTGGTTGTCTCTGAAGACTCCGTCATATTTGCATTATGTATCTCTAACATCTTCTGGTCCATTGGCATTGCCATTATGACATCATCTGGCATATCTTTTGTTGTGATTACATGAAATTGAGCTATGATGATCTGTGTACTTACTTCAATGGTGGTGGAGATGATTCCCTAGCATTCTGCTCGTTTGTTTCCTGATATGCTCACAAATTCAGGAGCATCTTCCAGCTGTGGTTGGCCACATCTTTTCCAAGTGTGAAAAGACATGAGGTTCTTGTCTAGCTGAAAATCTAGTTTTACTATAGTTGACAGCTTTTCTTCGTTTTCACCAACAATGTTGCACTTGATCGTCTCAGGATCTTTTTTTTTTTAGTGCTTTTGTTGTGGCAGTGTCCTTTGGTTAAGCTTTATCTGTATTTTCTTTGCTTTCACCACCTGTTTTTGTTGATGTCGACTCCTATGACTATCATACTGCACTTTTTTACAATTCTTGAAATTGTCTACCTGCATCTGAGTAACCTTTGATCTTAATAGATCCACTATACTTTCTGGAAGAATCTGTCTCTTCTGTGGAGATTTTGGTGGTGACCTTTGTGTAGCCTTATGAACTTTAACTTTCATTGATTTTGACTTTTTTGTCACCTGTACTGGTAGCTTTGCATCATCTTCAGATAGTCTTTGACTTCAGTCAGGCCATCCATAGGGGTTTGTACAAGGTCATGATCTTGCTGATATTTGTTACCATGTGCATCTTGATATGCATATGTGAGCTTGGTCGCATGGAGCTGTTTGAACACTATTAGATTTGTCGGTTTTTGGCTTTGACTTTTGGAGATCAACTGAAACTTTTGTCCTTGGTAATATTCATATAAGCATTTTTCTGCAGGTTTCGAGGGAATTTGGGTCAACTCAAAACTTCCAACAACCATATGATCTTTCAATGGTTTCTGCTTTGAAGAGGTATGTTGGCTAGAAGCTCTAGGGCTTCTAACTGGTGTAGCATTTCCTGGTATATAAGCTGAGCCTGATGGATTTATAGCTCCCCCCTTCCTAGGGTGATCACTATATCATGCTTCATTGTAAGGGTTCAAAATGTTTGGCTCTGGTTTTAGTCTCACCTTCTAGGACTGTGAAGGTACACTTTGGGTAGCATTGTTGATGTTTGGCATCTGTAAACCTTCTACATAGTTTCCTATGTATCTTCATGAAACATGACAAATCATTCCCCAAGTTAAGCTGTAGATAGCATTATATTTTCCTTGATATTTTCTATCCCATGGTTCTCCTATGATATGAGCTTCTGTGATTTCAGGACTCAAGGCATCATAGATGCTAGACTCTCGTCTATATCTACGACTGTTTTGGTCAAAGTATATGCTCGTTTGGTCACAATGTCGAAGGTTGATTTTGATGGAGGAGAGTTTGGCTCTAAACAGATTTTTGGCTTCACTTGGGTAATATCCTTCAGCTCTAGAGAGGATAGGCTATAATAGATTCTTTCCTCTGAAATGAACCATCCTTTTTTATCTATCATTGGACGCACTTCTATGAGCTGGTATGTGCGCCGTTCAAACATAGGTTGATCCTTTTTGTATAGTTTTCCTTTTTGGTCTACATAGTGTGCATATGAATGATGTGTACCATACAATGCTAATAGCATTCTGTTTGATGTGTCCCTTAGACTCGTGAATAATTGCACACTTGTGGCCTTGAATGCAAAATCATTTGCAAACCTAACAGCCTTTTCAACATTTGGTGATACCTCGACACCTTCACTGAATTCATGCAAGAATTTGTTGTTCAAAGGATCCATTTTATTCTTTTCAAGTGTTTGTGCATCTTTATGCTCATTTTGAACTTGCAATGCTTTTACTGGTGCTTCTAATGGTAATGCATAATTATCTGATTGCATTAAATGTGATGAGTTAAATGCACTTACATCAAGATTCTCATTTTCCATTTGCTATGTGCATTGCTTATTGGCAGTTGTTGTCTCCCTGTTGTCAGGATTTCTTGGACAATCTTCAAAAAAATGTCCACCTTTGCGTACACAATCTAAGCAATACGCCATGATTGGTGGTATTTCAACTGGTTCTGTCACGTCAAGCTCTTGCTGAGAAGCTTCTACTTCTATACTTGTCAAGTTGTCGGCGTCTTCTTTCAAAACACTGAGCATCAAGCTATAGATTGCTCCATCTTGACCTTTGTACTATTGGCTCGGTTCTCCAATTAGATTGGCTTCAATCGGTTGATCTGTTGGATCTTGCAATTTTGGCTCTCGACTATAGATCTGTCCACTGTAATCCATGTACAATGACTCTGATTGCATATGCACTAAATAGATGCTTTGCGGGCTTGTGCAGGTTTTTGGATAAACACTTGGGTTAATTTTCTGAACTTCTATCTACACTTCATCTTTGAGCTTGCAATACCTGGCTCCACTAGAGTCTGTGAACATCTAGGAGTTCTCTGAATCTGGCTTTACCCTGATCAATAGGATCTTGGCTCCTGTGCTGCTTTTGCTGCTCACCAAGTATCTATGGCCTTTTGTATCTGCATATAAGACTTTATCTCCATTGTAGCCATATAGCTGCAAAATTTGGTTTGTTGCAGTTGTACCTGTGTTACCACTGCTACTGGCTTTCTCTGTTGTACTTGAACTCTTGGCTCAATTGGCAGATTCTGGTATTGATTAGCAAAATTCTTGCTGTTTGTACTAGCCTAATCTGCAAATTACATGTGAGTTGTGCCACTGCTCGTCCGATTAGCAGCTCAATTGTAGCGCAATCACTTGCACTTGCCAATTTTTAGTATGCAAAATTTTTGAAATTTGACTGCCGCTCAATCGGCTTTGAGTTGATCAATTTCTAGCTTTTTTCGGCTGTTTTTTTGCTTCACTTTGCAATGTATAATTTTTCCGGCTATTCTTTTGCTGTTTCGGGCTTTTTCGCTTTTTGCTCAAATTTTCCTGGTCGCTGTTCTCGATTTGTGCTCGCTTTGTGGTACACTTCTCCGGCTTTGCTTTTTAGCTTTTGATTTGCTCATTGTGCAGTTTGCTCTGCTTGTGATTTTTTTGCTTTTCTAGGTTTTTTTGACTTTTTCTGGCTCTTTCTGGTCTTTTTACGATTTTTTGGAAAAAATAAAATAAAATTTTTTTTGTGAATCTGTGATTTTTTTTGTGAATTTTCCTTTTTTTGTGATTTCTTTGAAGGTTTTATGAATTTTGTGATGTATTTTGTTTTTTCGGGATAATTTTGGAAATTTTAAAGATACTTTTTTGAGTTTTTTGCTATTTTTGTGATTTTTCTCTGGGATTTTTTGACTTTTTAATAAATTTTCTAAGTATTTTTTATGAATTTTTAATGATATTTTTAATTTCTTGTGAATTTTTTACAATTTTTGTGAATTTTTTTAAAAATTTTCAATGTGTTTTTTTTTGTGAATTTTTTAGTCTCTTTTTCTTATTTTCGTAATGAGTTTTTTATTTTTTTGTTTTTGTGTGATTTTTTTATGATTTTCTTTTTTTAAAACTAATATACAAATAAATGAAATGAAAGTGAGACGAAAAAAAAAGAAAATGAAATTGAAATGAAATGTATAGGAAAAAAATGAAATTGAATTGAAATGAAATGAAAACTTGATATTTTTTTTCTGGAATATTGATCTCACCATTATAACCTTACTCTTGCCAGCATTTTTGAACCTAAATTATGTGGAAAAGCGGGTCGTGTTTTTGGATTTCTTTTCAAAATTTTGCAACTATACCACTCTAAAATTCATGTTTGTGAGTTTTCTATTGCTAAAGGATTAGCCTTAGTAGTCCTCAACATGTTCTGGTGCTTCTAGGAAGGTTTAAGTGTTTAAAGTTGAAAGTCATGACCAAATTGCAAGAATTGCATAATCCTATTCTTTTGGTCAAATTTAACACTTTCATGATTTTTTGGTGGCTTTCTTGAAATCCAAATGCAATTTTGATTGTGTAAGTGGCATGTGTAGCATAAAAATAATTTTCCTTGAGTTTTGGGGAACCTAATCTACTATGTAGCATAGTAAACGACAATGGTTGAATTGCAGAAGAATACAAGACATTCTAGTGTAGCAAGTATAGCTTTCTAAAGTATTTCTAGTTTCTTAGGCCAATTGTGTGCAATTTGTAGGTAGTAACGATACCTAATAAGAATATTTTTCATGGGATTCTATAGGTCATAATGCTAAACACAATTTTTTCATGTTTGTTGTATCATGGCATTTCATCATTGTCTTCAAGGTTTCACTTGGTAAGAGATCTATTATTCTTTTCACATGATCCATGGATCCTTTTGAATCCAAAGACCCAAAGGGAACTAAGAAGATATGAATATAGTATCTGTATTGACAGTGACTATGGAAACTTTGATTATAGGTCAGCAGAATGACAAAAATCCAACTTTTTTGTAACCATTTTTTTTGCCAAAAAGTAAAATAGTGAGGCAAAAGCAACCATATGATTTGATCACCAACCCATTGAAGTTAGCGGGAAACTTTATCTCATGTCCTACAAAAATCCCTTGTCTCATACATATGCAATCAACTGTAAGAACTAACTGTTTTGGGAAAAATAGATTAGTCTATCAATTTTGGAGGCTTGTTGTGACCAAGAGACGAAAAATGTTACAAGTTCCTCATTTTTTCCACATGTAATCCTTGAACTATAATCTCATGAAAATATTTTCCAAATTGTGTGGATCTACTATGGTTTTGGAAGTTTTTTTCAAAACCCTGAAAGGACAATTTTATGTCCTGTTAGGTTACTGACCTAAGCATACTCAAAGGGTGGTAATACTTTTGAAACACCTTTACGTAGCTTGGTTCCTCCTTGGTCATTTTTCTTCCATAACTCTATACCATTTTTGGATAACCAATCAACATTTTTAGGGTGTACTTTGTACTGCATCAAAGGTATTCCATCACTCATATAGAACCTAAATTGCAATGGCTTTGAATGACTCACTAAGCTATCAGATCCATCATGTAAAAACCCCTTTACAAAACTTTTAAAGTCTGCCACCTTTTGTAGGAGAAAAAGTGTTGAATGCATTCTAACACACTCATTGAAGATCTTCATCACATGTGGAAATGTAAAAATGGCTTGTTTTCTAAGCTTCTCAGAAAAGCAGCTGGACAATGCATCAATCTCTTCATAAATGTGTGACCAACCATAGGAAATCCAAGCTGCATTGTGTCAAATACTCCTCGTGCAACCAACAGTGATAGCTATGAAAACACACATCAATTATTATATTATGATTCACAATTCTCAAGTTGCAACAAAAATGTTTTTAAAAATCTCTTAAACCCAGATACATTGCCATCATCCTATACCTTTGCATTATTAGCAAATACTGATTGCACCCTTGGAAGATCATTTCCCTAACTAGAAGCAATATTATCAGTGTCCACATTTGTGATTAGATTAGCCTCTATCTCTTCATTTTGGGCACTCTATTCCTTATAGTACTAATTTTTCTCCTTAAGCACTTTCATATAATGATAGAGAGAAGTGGTAGACAAAACACAATTAAATATATTTGTTCGTGGCTCTACACTTGAGTTTTCAAACCTCATGTCACCAAACATGTGTTTATCTCCTCTTTCTAAGTTTCTTAGACATTTTGAGAGAGATGCAATTGTGAAGTTGGTATCACTCGTCCATAATACAAATGCAAAGTGATCATAAGATATTTGTCCATGTCCATGAGTGAGAATTCTTGTCAAGGATACTGGAAGCCTCTCAACTCCATTGAGAGATTTTGGATCTGGTTTAATTTTTGGTATAGCAGTCTTACTTTGGTCCATCTTTTCATGTATAATTCACAAGAACTTGGTTGGATTAATTTTTGAAGAGCTCCTCCAAGCATAGTACATATTTCTACAGTTCATTTGTTGCAACATGTGTGCTCTCCTTTGTGTCATGTATTTATCGCACTCCACCCGATTTTTGGTAGATTCTATCTTGACCTTTATTGATGTGCATATGTTGCACTTGATTTTGATAAAGTAATTGTCTTGAAGACTGTGCTCCACAACCTTGAGAATGTTGAATGTGACAGCGTTTTGTATTCCATTGTGACAAGTGTGTCATTTACTTCCCACAAAATTTCCACTTGTTTGTACATCATTGGTAGAACACGTTGAGTTTTGCAAGTTCCATGCATGGTTGTGCTTGAATTATGTGGCACTTGATCTGCATTATTATCTACTAGTATGTCCAGCCACCAAAGGTGGCCTCTCTCTCTCTCTCTCTCTCTCTCTTTCTCTCTCCCCCTTTATCATGCACAGAGGAGCTTCTCTCATTTTTGGACTTTAGCCTTCATCTCACAGTTTTCAACACGCGTAAAGGGCACTTCCTCTTCCATTATAGAATACATATAGATGAAGCCCTGTATGAGTGCTTTTGCCATCTCAACATGTGTCAAGATCTTCCTTATTATTTGTGTGTTTCCATGATTGACATTGCATGCTCCAGCCAAGAATTTCTTGTGCAATGTGTAAAATACTAACTTTCCTATTCTATGCATTACATAGCATGCTTTATTACATACCTTGTTTCCATCAAAAGTAAACTCAAAGCATTCCTTGTCTTAATCTTTTCTATAAGCCATGCTCATACAATCCAATACAAATGTGCATCGGCTAGTGTAGCTTTGCGCCCAAAAGTCAGCCCTTGCTTGCATGTTTTTGGATTTGTCTCCAATGTGACAACATCTCATCTCACAAAATCAATTGTGGCAACTTTGTGAATGTTTTCAACATCATATTGTTTTTTGAATGCATGAGCATTAACTGCTTTTTTTCTAGGCCTAACTCTATGTACATAGCTCCTTCTCTTAGCTGTCCCATATCTGATATCATAGTTATCGGCCATGGCATCCTACTCTCTACCATTTTGAGTATGAAGAGGAAGACCTAGTTCTAACTGGTGACACCTCCTAGTTTTAGTGTTGTTATCAATGCCATCATCTTCATACTAACCATTGAAGCATACAAGTTATTAAGGAAATCTCCCATTTATTCCATGAGGGTATCTTGAATACCCTCAATGGAAGAAGAAGATTCTATGTCTTTTATCAAGGGCTGTTTATCAAGGGCTGATCATTCTCAAATGTGAGCTACCTAAAAGGCCAGCTTACCAAATTCAAACTTAAAATATCACTTTGATGTGGATGCATTGACCCTTCCACAATGAAAACCAAGCTACTCGGTGAGAAGATGCATCTTCCCCTTTTTAACCACTAGAGTAAAGTCAAAATCAAGCAATATGATGAACCATCTTACGATTCACCTTGTATTGTATGATTTGTTAACAAGGTATAAGAGGGTTTGATAATCCCTGTAAAACACAAACTTATTTGCAAGAAGATAATACCAAAATTTCTTAACATCATAAATCATTCCCAACCCCTCTCTTTTAGTGGTGATGTAGTTCTTTTCAGTACTGTTGAGTTGTCGACTGGAATAACAGACTGGGAAATCCATAGTTCTGTCTCTTGGTTGAGCCAAAATACATTCTATAGCAAATGCAAACGCATCAATATGTATGTGAAATATTTTTTCCCAATCAAGTCCTTTTAGCACTGGAGCGGATACAAGGGCATCTTTTAATTTTGTGAATGATTCCTCACACTCATATGTCCATTCAAAGATCACTATAAGTCTATATAGAGGTTGGGCAACGATTGCATACATGTGTATGAACCTCTTGTAATAACCACATTATCCCATTATACATTGTACTTGCTATTCTTTGATTGGTTAGGCATTTCAATGATCACGTTTATCTTATCCAAATCCTAGCATGACCATAAAAACGCATTTTTTTTGGATTTAGGAAAATTCTATACCTCCTGCATTTCTCGAATACTTTTTTGAGGTGTTTTGTATGTTTCTATCTGAGGAGAAAGTGTACACATGGTCATCCAGATAGATTTCCAGGAAGATTCTCAAGTATTGTTTGAAAGCATGTGCCATCAATCTTTGAAATGTTGCAAGTGCATTTGTCAACCCAAAAGGCATAACTCGATATGCAAATATGCCCCATTGTGTGGAAAATGCCATTTTATATTGGTCCTCAGGTGCAATTGCAAGTTGGTTGTAGCCAGAGAATCCATCCAAGAAGGAATATGCATGCTTGCCTACCACTCGTTCAAGGAGGTGATCCGTGATCGGTAAGGGATAATTATCCCTTATCATCATGGTTGCATTGACTTTTTTGAGATTGACACACACTCGGAGTTTACCATTCTTTTGGGTACCACAATGATTGGAGATACCCAATCGGTGTGTTCTATCTCATATATGAACTCTGCTTCCTTTGGACTATCAATTTCTTCCTTGATACGCTTAGCAAAGGTGTCACTGTATGTGTATGGCCTTTGTCTGTTAGGCTTCACATCACGTTTTAAAGGGATAGTATGCTGACATATTGTAGGATCCACTCCCTTTAAGTCCTTATAAGACCATGCAAACACATCCTTATATTCTTGAAGAAGTTTGACAAGCTCCTCTTTCTCTTCTTGACTCAGATCAATTGCTATATAGATGGGTTGCGTTTCCTCCCCAGGTCATGCTATGTTATCTTCCTTGCATCCTACGGTCCGTCAAATGACTCCTTCTCCCGTCGTTCTCGTCTATGTTGTGTCAACACTATCTTCCGGTTTTGAATAGTGAATTTCCTTTAATGGGAGGATACACTCATATGGTTGTCGCTTTTGTCTTTTCATCTTCTCCGTTTTCTATTTCAGTTGTCCATACTTTCCTCGGAGTTTTCTTAAGCTCTTAGTACTTCTTTATATGCTCAACTTTCGTCCATTTTGGTTCTCCTATTTTGTTTGGTCTTGTTTCTTTTTTTTAGTTTTTGAATTCAAGTTCTGAGTTTGTTTTCTCACGTCCCCAGCGCTGTCTTTTGTCCTAGAGTCTCGATCTCAAGAGAATTGGCCTAATATTTTTTTTTATGCAGTCTTCAGCTTTTACCAGAGATAAAAAATTTGTTTCGTTCCTCATTTTTGGCATTGTGTTATCTCTTGCTTTTTGTACTGCCTTCTTTTTCTTGTAGTGTGCTTGACGTCTAGGTTTTTTATTTGGAAAATCGTAAAACCTTACGTTCGGTATCATTTTCTCTTGCTCACTGGGGTTGTCATAGCATTCATTATCCCCATCCTCATCTTGTGCAAGATGCTTTGGAGAATCGTAGAACAAATCCCCATTCACCTCTTCCTTGTGTTTAGTTTTTCTTGGTTGTCCTGAGTTTCTTTTATCCTCATCATCATCTATTAACTCAACCATGTAGTATGGAACCACCTCATAACCGTCTTGGTCACAAAACTTAGTCGGTCGTCGGTTCCTCCGTAACAGCACACACATCTAATGTTGCTAGAATATGTGTCCATTCTAAAGGTTCTAAGGACTCTTTTGAAAAAGGTTTCAAAATGTATTTTGTGTCCTCAATAACTCTTTCTACAATACATTCTTCCCGTTTTAGGCTTCCACAATTGGATGCCTCACACATCCATAACTCCTCTGGTTTACCTAGCCATGCTTGAAGTTCTGACCCTATTAATGTAACAGAATCAAATTCCTCGACCGAGGTTTGGTCCACATCTTTGTAGCTACATGGTCTTTAAGGTTTATTCTTGTAGTGGTTTCCATGTGTCTAAGGTATATATGGTTATAGCCCCAATCTTGTACCATCTTTAATTGCCACATGAATGGTCGTCCAAGTATTATGTTTTAGTTATTCTTCTAGCCAAAATCCACTATTGCAAAAGTATGCTCGTACTCAATTCTGCAAGAGGTGACAACTACCTTTTCTAGGAGCCCTATGGGTCTCTCCATATAACCATCAACAAGTTGCAACTTCATCTTGGTGGTTCTCAAAGCTGGTTTCCCCCATTTCTTCCATACATCCTTGGTCGTGATGGCTACACCAGCTCCACTATCAAGAATTTCCATGGTGTTGACACCTTCTAATTCAACTGGGAGAGTGGTATTTCCATCTTCCCCTTCATAGTATTCTCCTACCTTGTTTAAGGGTACTGGTTGCATGTTTAGTTGAGGTTTATCTAATTCTTCTATTCCTTCTTGCATTCGGGAATTTGGATCCTTTACCCCAAATTTTTCTAGACATTTTCCTATTGTAGTCCATGTATCAGGTCTATTTCTAAGAAGCTCGGCAAGAGTAATGGTACAAGTCACTGGAGTAGAAAAGATGGTTATCAACCCTTGGGAGTCCATCCCCTTCCTAGCGGAGATTTTCTGTGATGGTACAACTTTCACATCCGAATTTGCTTCATACTCTCCCATATAAGAGGGAAAAGTTCTCTGAGATATAGGTTGGCTATCCCAAGATATCATGGATCCTGTGTCTTCCCAATATGAGTGCATCTCTAGAACTGCTTGAGATCCTTACACTGTCTTAAATTCTTCAATAGGAGTAAGAAAGGCATCTCCTCCTATACTGGTTTTGTTAACCCTTTGGCTTAATTCATTAGCCTCATTGTCTTCTCTTATCTTCCTCCAAAGATCGTTCAAGCCTTCTTTCCCTTTATACATTTCCAGTATGATAGGTTGAAAACCTTTAGACCTCTTATCTTTTGTGTTCATCACTATCCCAGGTTTTTCAATTGATTTTTTCGATTCCAATTCAGTTTCTAGAGTAACATCTGTCCTTTTAGATTCATGTGTTGGAGGATTCTCAGTATTGATACTGGAAGTTCTATCCACTCCTCTTGTTTTCTTGCAGTTGGCTCTAGTAGGGTTTGGGCTGTTTGTATCATCTTTTGACACATTTCTGATCTTTGTTTTTCTAGCTCTGCATAAGGATATGTCATCCATCTTTTTCTTGCATTTGGTTGATTTTAAGCCTTGATTCATAGGCCTTCAAGAGTGCATCTAATGTTTGTTTACTTTATCGACTAGCAGAGATCCTCCTGATTCCGCAATATTTGATTTCCTTTTCTTCTCAGGCTCTATGTCTTCTAAAATTTTTGGTTTTTGAATAGTTTATCTTTCAAGTTTTTCTAATATTTCTTTGGTTTGTTCTAATTCTTCCACTAGGGCAGTTTTTTCTCTTTCTTTCCTAGCTTCCATACGTGCTTTCCTAGCCTTCCATGTGTTTTGTTGGCTTTTTCGTTCAATGCTAGGTTCTTTCAATCTTGGTTCTGCGATTATGGGCTCCCCTTTCTCTTTTTGAGATTGAGCTCATGTAATATTTTGTATATGTATTATCGTTTCATTTTCTGAACGACTGCTTGAAAGGATTGCCTCCAAGATGTTTAAAGTTGTTTTAACCGCTTTGTTTGGATTTTTTGGACAATCCATGATGAGGTGGTTGCCCCACACTTATAGCATGGTCCTAACGGTTTTCGTGGTGCTCCTTGAACTCCCCTCTATTGGTAATCATATCTCGGTCCACAAAAGCCTCCATAGGCTATGAACAAAAATGTTCTCTCGTCCAAACTATATCTACTTTCTCCTACGCATGTGTTGTTGGTGGTCCAACATTGCCGATCATGCTCCATGGTTCTGGCACTCTCAACTCGTGTGGTGGGTATTATGCACGACAATCCATAGTTCCACTTGGCTTTTCGTAATATACAGGTAAAGGCACTAAGGCTTGTTCCTCCGGTTCTTCCATATAGGGTGTATATCTCACATCTATCAGTCTTGCTCCTAGGAGTGGTGGTTGTTGCCCCAAAACTGGCTATGGTCTTTCAACCCCAACTAGTCATGGAAAATTTCCTGTCATATATCTAGGCATTGGTGGTATTTGGGGAGGTGCTACTTATGCTTGGGGAACATATTGTCATTCTTGCACATAGCCTTTATTGTGGTAGCACTCTTCAGTCATGTCATTTATCCATTTCTGTTTGGCGATGCACCACTTTAGCTGCTTAGCTTGTGGCTTAGCAAATGGGCTAATCCTCTTCAGCACCTCCTCTATGAGTCGCTCTTGATTTACCACCGGTTCGTTTCGTTGTACTGATTTCATGGACTTAGTTCCACTTTGGTGTAGATTGCACAATTATCTACCAGGAATAAACCCTCTTTGGTTAACTCATTTGTGGGGCTTTTCTTCATATGCAAATCCTTTTGAAGGTCTGCATTTCTCAGTCCTTGGATAAATATCAACATGAGTCTAGATTGAGTAGTTAATTCTTCAATTGGGTAGAATTTTACATATCGGTTCAACCGTAGGGCTGCCTCCTGACACATTCTCCCTCTTTCTGCTTGAACTTATGGATTTGAGAGACAGTATTGTGGGCTATCCCTCTTTGAGATAATTCCTTCACAAATTCATCAAATACTTTTTGGATGGTCTTGAAATCCAGTCTTTCAATAGAATCAAACCAGGTGGTGGCGTCTTCCTCCAAGGTGAGTCCAAATGCGGCAAACTATGTCTCAAAGTCCCTAACCTCTTCTTCTCGGATCACTCTCAAGAATGTTGCCACGTGGTCTCTAGGGTCTCTTTCTTCTGAATATTTCTTGTTAACCCATTTTTGGACTTGATAAGGTCTAACACATTGTTAGCGTGCAAACGACAAGGAAAAAAAGTTCCTCTATAGCCTTGCACCAATCACACCGTCAGAAGGAAGAACTATTGCACCGTTGAAACCACCTGCGATGATAATCACCAGTAAATATTTATGAGGAACCCTTCCAGCATGAAACAAACTTGGAATTAGGAGAAACCACGGACATCATGATGTAGCTTGTCTTGAGTAGATGTATGTAGAGTATCCATAGACTAAAAACAAAGGAAAAATGAGAGAGATGTGGCCATCCGAAGTTGGGGGTATACTCTCTCTTGCTAAAAATGGAGCTCTTTGGAAAGTTTGCATGTGTTTCAGCTATTAAAAAGCGGATTTTCTTATCCTCTTAAATGAAATTTTTCTCTTCTCTCTCCTCGGTCGACATGGCCTCTTGGGGTCTTTTTTTAATTGGTTCATTTTAGGCCTGTTTTGGTAAAGTTTGGAGCCAAGTCGGTGACTTTGTGCACATGGGAAGGGGAGGCATTTGTCTAGATGACCAAAAGGGAAGAAGGCACTTTGGCAGGTAAGTGTGGACAATTGGAAAATGCGCCCCCTCTCTCACAAGCCCACGAGCCCAACAAGCTAAGCCTCTCACCAAGTGATGCAAGCTTTAGGAGGTCCTCCCTTGCCCTATATACCCCCCATTCTCCCATTATCCCCTCCCATGTGGGATAATTTGAGTCGAGCCACATTTCATCTTCCTCCACCATCCTCCCAAATCCCTCATGTCCAAGTTATTTTCTAGCCCCTCCTCCAAGTAAGAGAACTTCTTCGATAACTTTCCGGAAGCATAACTTACTGCTTCTGTCACCAAATGACACACCATAAAATGCAGCTTGGAGCCTATCACCTCGGCTACTTTTGGAGATTTCTAATTCAAATCATCAAGCTGGCCCAGTTGCCTTTGTTGCATGCAGCTACAATCACTTTCTAAGTCGAGACCACCCACTTTGGACGCACATAACTCATGATGTACAAGTTCTATTCACAAGCAATAAAGCACGGCTGAAAATATTTATTGGAAGCCATGTCTTGGGGACTTGAACAACCCAAAAAACTAGCACACAAGCCCGACAAGCCCGACACAACCAAACCTTTGTACATGAATTTTTACATGGCCACTTCCAAGACTCAAAGCACTAGGTATACATATATACGTTGACTAGTTAGCAAGCTTTTTGGCACAATCTACTGGATTTATGCTCATCCAAAAAATACTTGAAAACATCTATGGTCTACCAGCCTGCTGACTATGGAATCTCCTCGTCCCTCTCCTCTTTACAGGTTCTCGTTCATGTCTTGATCTGTCGTCAAATGCTTCTTCCATCCCGTATCCTCTATATGTTCTTTCAAAAACAGGTGATTCGACTGCAAATCTTCTTTCCATATTTATTATTTCCATATAGGGGAATCCTGTTGTGGTCGGCATCTTTGTTGGTCTCTTGCTCCCCTTCAGATAAGAGTAAGAATAAGTGGGCATTGGTGATACTATAGGGGTCACATATGATCCGTTTGTAATAGGAACTTCTCCTCTCTATAGAACTCCTGTTTCCTGGTTACTGTGGGTCACAACCAAGATTGCAAGGTTTCAGGATTTGGGTTGAGATATGAAGGAAAAATTGGCGTTTCAACCACTCTAGCTTGTCTAGTTGTAAATATGGTTGTATCCTCTACTTCCTCAAAGAGATTTGTAGACTTGCAAGGGGTAGGGTTTAGTCCTTGAGTTGCAATTGGATCTGTTGAAATTACTCCAGTAACTATCAATCTCGCTACCTCGGCTTTCTCTATCAGCACATACTCCCATCCGTATTTGTCAACATATATTATGAGAATCCCTTCACCTGATTCATACGAGAACAAGTATAAAGTCTTTTTAGTGCTTAGCTCAAAGGTGTAATGTGCTAGAAATCGGAAATATGTTTTGGCTCCTTCCGTTCATGTACTTGTAGATTCCTACCATTTCTTGGCTAGTCATCACTACTTTAGTCACCTTCTTGTCAAACATCAGGGTAGTGTTAGGAAGATCTATCCAGGGAGGTATTTCTATGATTTCAGAAACCATCTTCCCTTTTGCTACATTGTCCCCATATTTGTTATAGTTCTCTGGGTCCTTAACAATGAGGTAATGTATTCCCTCATCATCATGGAATCTATCCCCATCATCATAAACTAGAAGGGCATCCACTGGTTTTTCCTCAATACATATGCTTTTATGTCCCCTTTCATCAGCATATACCAAAGCCCCATGGACATTTTGTCCTTCTAAGTTGTAAACCTCATTGTCCGAGTGGGGTTCTTAGAGGTGCTACCTCCTCCCACTTGGCTCGATCGGTTAACAGTGGTGTTTTGGCCAACCATGAGGTAAATAGATTGCTCTAAAGAGGTGTCGGCCCCACTAGTATCTTCTATAATTGGTGCTAATGGATCTATTCTTGCTTGGGTCACACTCTCCTCAGCAGACACTAAGCTTACCTTGTCTCCTTGTGATCTTTGGTCTCTTTGGAGATTTCTTCCTGATCTTAAATACATCAATTCCTTAACACACAACTATCAATCTAAACCTTTTACCTCAAAAGTTTGCTATGTTGTTCCTTATTCACGCTAGTCTTTTAGCTTTCCAATTGGTTGATTGATTGTACTTCCGATTGGTCTCAACTTGTTGGACCTTGTTGATGGCTATCTGTACAAAACTTTAAACTATGCAAATCTTTGTCAAATAGTGATTCTCACTCCAATAATATTCAATGTTGATTAGTATGACCTTGCGGGTAATTTCCATCCAAAGGTTGTTTTGTGGAGGGTTGGTTTCCTATATATGTTCTTCACATTGATTTGACTTGTAAATGGGTTGTTAGAGTTAGTTGGAACACTCTGGCATGCTCAATCCAACCAAATGGGCTCTAACTCTGGCCCTTAGACATTATATGTGTATATGTCTACTATGCCAAATTCAACTCAAGTTCTGATCTTAGGTTCTCTCTATTATATTAAGCCTCAAACCAACCTCCTTCTGTGGTCTTAACACATGGAATCTGGTTAAATCCTTTTGAAGCTGTGAAGAGATTTCTCAACTCCTCAAGAGGTTTTCTTAACCCCTAACTAACTCAACTTAGATGAAGCTGGGTCCTTAAGCTTTCATGGGGTTGCTAGACCTTTGGTTCAACCCTAAAGTCAGTTATAGTCTCTAAATATGCCCTTGAGACATCATACGTGTATGATGTCTATCTGAACAAAATGGGAAAATTTCTTCTCCAAATATTCTCTACCATGCAAGAAACTCTCACAAGATTTCCAACCTCAATTTCAATACTTTTTGTGCTAAATATGGGCAATGCAATCACACACTTGCTTCAAACCGTATTTTGGTACTTTTTAGTTTCAATAGTGCTTCCCTCTTGATGAAATTGGTTCTATGTGCTCATTGTCTACCATAGATTTCAAGCGTACACTCACATGCACAATTTGACTCAATCCTGACCAAATAGATATTATACGCGTATGATGTCTATTTGGCCAAAATGAAATTCTACTTCTACCACACCTGCATATGTGCTCACATCCAATTTTGGATATCACAGTTGGTACCATTTCACTCCTTTTTACCCGAAAACTTCCCAAAAAGAGTAATATGCACTCAATTCTCTACTTAGTTGCTCAAATGAAATGAAACTTGGTGAATGTGCCACACACAATATGAAAAATGTGAGTATGAAGTCAAAGGTTCAATTTGACTACCAAATCACCCCTTGAGACATCTATGCGTATGATGTCTACTAATGAGCTTTTATCTAGATTTTACTCACAAGCTTCCATAAGTTCCTGGCAATGTACTTTTACCAATTTTTATGCAAACAAAAGTGCTTAGAATCACTAGTTCCCTAGTTTTATGTTTCTGATTTTTTGGCTCTTGTCTTTTGGGTATCAAGTGTAGGTCAAAGCCTTGGTCTCAATGTGTATTTACGGTAAAATACCCCTCTACAACACTCTGGTGTAATCTGTTTGCAAAACTCTGTCTCCTGTCATGCCCTGAGACATCATACGTGTATGATGTCTGTTGTTTAAAATTTGCAATTTTCACACACAGATCTCTTGCAGATGTATTTTTTATACCCAGCAACATCCAACCATGTTCAATCAATCACTAATTCTTTTTTATTGCAATCCTCTTGCTATTCACTTCTTAAGATTGTAAATGCAAATGCAAACAAGAAAAAAAGAAAATCTATTCTATGGTAGTCAGCTCTAGATCTCAATCACAGGTTCTACTTACCCTACTCCTACGCATCCTATGGGGTTTTTGTCTTCAAGAGTAGAAAAACGTGTTACTGCCACATACGGATTAGTTTACGCTTTTAACACCTCACAAATCACTCACTCTCTACCTACACTAACTACAAAAAAATTGTCAAATGTCGATGGCCTGGGCAAGCCGTACGCCCACTCAAACCTCTCTAAAATTTCAAAAGTCCTACTATTGGATTCTACCTAAAGTAAAGTAATAAAAGTCTGGCAAACCAAAGAGACAAGTTTACCTCGTGGCATTGGTCTAAGGTCGTCTACCTAGGGCTCTTGTCCTTGGCAGCAGCACCAATGTTGGAGGATACGCCGCAAGCGGATGCTAGCATAGCGAGAACAAAACCAACAACTCTATGTTAGCCACGGACGAAGCTTAACCCATAGGCGCATGCAAACAAGGAGATGGATGTCAATCACCTTCTCGACCTTCTAAGACAATCTCTACTCAAGGAAACCAAATATAAACGTTCTATGTACTAGTAAAAGCAAATCGACCTATGATGCTCACGCTATCCAAAACTAGACCAAACGCATTCGAAAAGTCACAAAACTCGTAGGAAACACTCTCCTCATCAAGAGATCATTACCTTATGGACTCTGACTTGATATCCTACCTCAAACCACCTTGTGCGACTATCGTGTATAAAGACGGGTAGCAAAATGCAGGTCACCACTTTTTTATTTGTATGATCCTAATCCGCAGCTCTACTCGTCGTGAACCCACACGTATAAAAAAATTCACCAAACGGACACACGGTTTGCAAGAAAACTCACTCAAAAGCTCGTAGGAGCTCGCTTCACGACGACGCCAGAATCGTGCAAGCTTGGTGTTGGATTGAAGCCCTAGTTGCTGCTAACGCATTGATGGTGTAGCTTTCGCAATGGAGGCTGCATAGAATGGTTAGAGTGGCAAACAATTCATCATGTGAATTGTATGCAGCATGTCCAAGTGTAATGGTGACAATAGGTGATGTAAAGGTTAAACAAAAATTCTTTATACAGGATACATCTTCATATCATCTTATCCTTGGACAGCCCTACATTGTGGGAGTTTGAATGGAAACAAAGGTAATGGATGATGGTTCAGCTTATGCCAGGATACGAGCAAAGATGGTAAACGTGTTGTTCAATTTCTCACGGTTTGTGTAAACCATGAAAGAAATCGTGACAACCTCAGAGATCATCCTCTACCGAAGGTGAGCAATGAGTTTCATGATCATATGGAAATGATGGGTTTTGGTCAGTACCATTGTAAAGCGGGAATGTAGTGGTACAGAAAGAAAAAGGGTCTCACCTGATCCAAAATTAGGTGAAATTATCTCAACATGCTCCTTGGTAACAAGGAATGGATCCATATGTTTTACAAAACTTGAAGATTGGTGAAGAGATGTGAGAGGCAATATGTACATAATGTACAAATAGGCATGAAAGAGAGTGGGATGCTAGAGCCTACTAATGTTTTGGGTTTGTGTGAACAAGTTTCTTTTGTAGATACTATGGGTGAGTTTGATTCTATAATGGAGTCTAGTTTGCATCTTAAAAATGAAGTTGTGAAAATATGCTCTATGGAAATTTATCAAGTAGTAGAAGCCTTTAAAGAAAACCAATGTTTTAAGCAAACAGTTGGCCCAAAAGTCCATGTTGAAAAAATACAAGAGTGCAGCAAAGAAGGTGAAACCAGTAGCTTCACCCTTACCACCCAAGAACAGGGAAAATATTGAGTAAGCTTCTTTGCAACCAAGTTTGAGGAATCCTAAAAAGATTGGGCACACCTTCACAAAGGAGTCTTTTCAAGAGTTGCAGATTGATTGCAAGGAGTTTCTAACACAGGAGGAGACAAAGTGTTTCAAAGAAATGCTTTCAAAGCATGGTAAGGCTTTTGCCTTTGAGCCACATGAGATAGGATGTGTTGATCCTTCTATTGTAGCTCCTATGGTAATTTTTACGATAGCTCATGTGCTTTGGAATATGTGGACTATTCCAGTTTCAAAGGCTCATGTGCCTTGGAATATGTGGACTATTCCGGTTTCAAAGGCTCATTTGCCAAAGTTAGTAGAGCTATTGAATGAAAAGATCAAATGGAGATTTTGGAGCCTTCTTGTGCTCCATACTCAAACAGGTGGTTCACAGTTCCAAAGAAGAATGGTTCTCTACGCTCCATCCAAGATATGCAACCAGTGAAGAAGGTGACAATTAAAAATGTAGGTACAGGTCCAATTGTGGATGAGTTTGCCACATCGGAGGCTATTGCGGCAGGTAAAGTAGAGCAATGTGTTCTAATTCTCTCATCAGATAATGTGTCTAAATCTTGAATAGTAGATTCGGGGCTTCATTCCATGCGACATAACACAAGCATCATTTCCAAGATTACACCAAAGGAAATTTTGGGTATGTATACTTGGGAGATTATGAAGCTTGTGAAATTGTCGGCAAAGGTACAGTTCGTGTCAAAACTACTAACAAAAATGAACGGAATCTTAAAGATGTTAGGCATGTTCCTTCTCTTCACAATAATTTGATCTCTATAGGACAATTAGACGATGAAGATCACAACATTGCATTCGGAAACAAACGGTGGAAGATCTCAAAGGGATCTTTGGTGGTTTCCAAAGGAGAAAAGGTTGGTACACTTAGCATGCAATCCTCAACTTGTGCAATAGATACAAAAGTCGACAGTGCTGTGTGGCATTACCGGTTTGGGCATATGAGTGCCAAAGGAATGCAAATCCTTCAATCGAAGAAGCTTCTACCACATTTGAAAGAAGTGGACTTAAGAGTTTGGTCAAAATTGTGTTTATGGAAAACAAAAGAGGATAAAATTTCAAAAGGCAAGAAATGAAAGAAAAAATAAATAACTTGAATTGGTTCATTTTGTGTTTGGGGTCTTGTAAGTATACCATGCCTTGGTGGCTCATTGTACTATGTAACATTCATAGACAATGCAACTAGAAAAACATGGGTTTATGTCATGAAGAATAAATCTGATGTGCTTTCCATATTTCAAAGGTGGAAAGCCTTTGTGGAGAATGAAGTAGGTACCAAGGTTAAATGCCTCAGAATCGACAATGGAGGCGAATATTGCAACCAAGTTTTTGAAATCTTTTTTGCTAGAAATGGAATTTGGAGGCAAAGGACAACCCTAAGGAAACCTCAACAAAGGAATTTCTAAAAGGCTGAACAGAACAATCATGGAGCAAGCACGAAGCATGCAGCTACATGCAGGCTTACCGCTTGAGCTTTGGGCGGAAGCAGTAAGTACGTTTTTGTACTTGATCAACCGGTCACCCTCAACAGCATTGGATGGGGGAGCTCTAGAGGAGGCATAGACAGGTAAACCGGTGAATTATTCATTTCTCAAAGTGTTTGGGTGTGAGGCTTTCATGCACATAGATAGAAGCCTAAGGTCAAAGATAAATGCAAAGTCCAAAAAGTATTTCTTCATTGGCTATGGAGAAGGTGACTTTGGGTATCACCTATGGAACTCGGAAGATAGTAAAATCTTTAGGAGTAGCGATGTAATTTTCAACGAACAAAATATGTACAAAGATTACTTGGAAAGAAAACAAACAAAAGAAACAAGTGATGAGTACATGGAGCTTGACGACGACGGTGAAGACTCAAGGAGTGCAAACAGTGACAATGTGCAACAACGTCAACCAAATGAGAATCCTCAACCTATTCCCCGAAGATCTACAAGAACAAGTAGACCTCCAAAAAGGTTCGTTCCTTCCTTCAACCATCGCTTGGTCTCAGATTCTGGGAGTCGGAATCATACGATGAAGCTATGCAACACGAATCCAAAGAAGAATGGGTGAAAAGCATGCAAGTGGAGATGGACTCATTACATCACAACCAAACATGGGAGTTTGTTGAGTTTCCTAAAGGTAAGCGGGCACTTCAGAACAAATGGATGTACAAGTTGAAGGAAGAAGAAAGGTGGAAAGAAAAGGTACAAGTCCAGGCTTGTGGTAAAAGGGTTTTCTCAAAAGAAAGGTATTGACTTCAATGAAATATTTTCTCGTTGTAAAAATGAGCTCAATTAGGCTTGTCTTAATCCTTCTCATTGCTCATGATTTAAATCTTGAGCAAATGGATGTAAATACGGCATTCTCTCACTGTGACTTAGAGGAGGAAATTTACATGCTTCAACCAAAGGGGTATGAAGTAAAGGGTAAGAAGAAATTGGTTTGCAGATTAAAGAAGAGCCTGCATCAAGACAGTAGTACTTGAAGTTCGATCGTTGGATGCTGGATCATCCATTCAAAAGATGCAACTCAGATCATTGCGTCTACACAGAGAATTTGGGAGATGGGAAGTTCATCATCCTAATGTTGTGTTGATGACATGTTGATTTCAAGTGCTAACATGCAAGACATCAAAGACCTAAAACAGAAGCTTTCTAAAGCTTTTCCAATGAAAGATTTAGGTGTTTCAAAGAGGATACTTGGTATGAAGATATCAAGGGATAGGATGAAGAAGACAATAAAGCTATCTCAAGAGGATTACATCAAAAAGATACTAGAAAGGTTTGCAATGCAAAATGAAAAAACGGTTTATACACCTTTGGTTGGTCACTTTAAACTAACCAAGGATATGTGAGCCTATATGTCTGAAATTCCATATCCTACAACGGTAGGTTCTCTAATGTATGTTATGGTCTGGACAAGGGTAGATATTGCACATGCAGTGGGAGTTGTGAGTAGGTCCATGGAAACCCAAGTAAAGAGCACTGGCAAGCTGTGAAGTGGACACTTAGGTATCTAAAAGGGATAATAAAAAACGCTTTGTATTTTGGAGGCACTGGTATTTTCTTGCAAGGGCATGCTGATGCAAATATGGCAGGTGACAAAGATACTCGAAGAAGCACTACTAGCTATGTCTTCACAGTTGGAGGCACAGCAGCTAGGCTTCAAAGCTGTAGAAAGTTGTCTCACTTTCTACCACGGAAGCAGAGTATGTAGCAATGACGGAGGCAAGCAAAGAAATTTTGTGGCTTCACAGATTCTTGAAGGAGCTTGGATACAAGCAAGAATATTGTATCTTGTACAATGACAGTCAAAGTGCTATCCATCTTGTGAAGAAAGCCTTTCATTCAGACACAAAGTACATTGAGGTGAGATATCACTTCATACGCACACTTTTGGAAGAGGGACAACTAAAGCTAGAAAAGGTGCATACAAGTGAAAATCATGCAAACATGTTTACAAAGGTGGTCAACAAGGAGAATTTGAGCTTTTGTTCATCCTCAATTAGCATTCAAGGATAAAAAGCCAGGATGGAAAGAAGTCACAGGTTTGGTGTGGAGATCAGTCTCCAAGTGGGAGATTGTTAAGTATGGAGCATGATTTACCCCTTGTGAATTTTTGTATTAAAATGCACATCTGTAAGACCCTTGTTATGAGGAGAAGCCATCGTGCGTGAAGAAAAATCACTCTCTGGAAACCAAAATTTTCATGGCCAGTCTCAAGCTTTGCTAGAGATTGGCTTCGTCGAAATATTATGGTTGGACGGCGGTCAGAAAGTGGTCGAAAAACAGCCGGTCGATTGTCCGGTAGTTAATGGTCGATGGCCAAATTCAATGGCCAATGGCCGACTTCAAATTGGACTTGTCTTCTCAAGGGCGGCCACACATGGCGCATGGGAGAATTCAACTTGGACTTGTCTACACAAGGGTGGCTACACACGGCTACCTCTCATGAGAGAGGGTAGACGTTTTGGCCTATAAAAGGAGGCCTTTTCTACACACAAAAACGGATTGAAGAGGTGAATCATTGTGATGCATTGTGAAGTTGATGCAACAAGGTGGACGTGAGGTGGTGAGAGCGAAGCAAGGCGGGAGCTCCAAAAGGATATAATTCCTTTGTAATCTACTTCTTGTTTTGAAGTACTAAAGCCATTGCGTGGCTGCTTTCCCATGGACGTAGCCCACATTGGGTGAACCACATATATCGTCTCTCTCTCTCTCTCTCTCTCTCTCTCTCTCTCTCTCTCTCTCTCTCTCTCTCTCTCTCTCTCTCTCTCTCTCTCTCTCTCTCTAATCTCTCATTTGTGAAATTTATCTTTCTCCATTAAGTAATTCACTCAATTATCTACTTAGCTACGTCCTATTTCCTAACACCTAGTTCATAGGAGATTTGTCGCACACTTCTCTTTATTTTTCCACTAGTGAAAAAAATTCAAAACTCTTTATGAAATCCAATTTTCAAGTTGTGCCAAGTCCATAGGAGGATTTTCCAACACTCTTATGGAATTAAAAGGTACAAAGCCGCACTAAATAATTTTGGCTCTTTGAAACTGAAATGCATTGAGCATGTGATGGCCCTTGAGTTGGAAGTGTATGAGAGTGCTAGAGGAACCTTAAAATCACCCACTTTCAGCTTCAGTGTAAGTCCTTTCTCCTATGTTGATTACTCAATTATCAAAGTACACAGGCTTATAGCACGTCCTCACTTTTGACATCAAAACAGCTCCTATGGCGATCATTCCTACTGTCATGGTAACATAGAAATCATTCTCATGGTTGGGAGGACAAACCCTTGGCAATTGGCAAAGGATCATCTTCGATCCACTGAAAGCCATGAGCATGTTGACTCATTTTGTGAAGAGGATTCATGTATTGTGAAATCATACTTGAAAAGAACGTGAAAAAATACTTCAACTTTTGCACAAATGAAGCCAAACTTGTTGCATTTGTTGGAGGTTGTTCCATTAACACTAGAGCCTTCACCTTATCAGGATCAGCCTCTATACCGTTCTATGAGACCACATGACCCAATAAATGAGCCCATGATTGATCAAACTGCACTTCTTGGGATTCAATTGACCACCTTCTTCCTCTAATCTTTGAAAACACAGCTTCAAATTTGACAAGTGATCAATCCTAGAGCTGTAACCTATGTCATCCATAAACATTATGATAAACTTACCCAAAGATGGCCCAAACACCTTGTTCATCCAATCCTAAAAAATCACAAACCAAAGGGCATCCTATGATAAGCAAAGCAACCCCATGGAAAAATGAAAGTAGTCTTTAATTGGTCCTTCAAATCAATACCAATGTGAAAGTACCCCGAGAAGCCATCCATAATCGAATACCTCTCATGGCCTGCTACGTGGTTCAAAATCTCATTTTGAAACAACAAAGGATAATGATTCCGTTTTGTAGCGGCATTCAACAATTTATTTTCTACGCACACTCTTCACTTTCCATTTTTCTTTGGTGTAATGACAACAAGAGAAACCCACTCGAACTCTTGCACAAGATAGATGGTACCTCCTTCAAGTAGCTTGTTGATTTCTTGCCACAAAGACTCCTTTTAAATCTTTCCTAACTTCCACAACTTTTGTGCCCTTGGTTTGTACCACTCTTCAAGCAGAATTTGATGTTCCACCCTTTGGCTCCTTGTAGGTCTTTGCACTTTGTAGAAAACATATTGGGATATGATGCACACAGCTTCACATAGCCCTCTTTTTCCTACTTAGTCAAGCATATTTCCCACCTATATTGTATCCCACAAACTTGATATTGCGTACCTTCCTTGGAATAGGGAGAGTCTATGGTGACTCCAAATAGATCCAAAGATCCTCATTACTCTCTTCCTCTTTTTCACTGGTGCCCTCATCATATGTCGACTCCATCTCATTCTCACAGCTAGTAGTTGAGTCATCTCCACCATCTACTACCATAGGATGAAAATATATTTCCTTGGTCTTCAAATCCAACACCAACTACCTACCATTATCTTTGTCTCGCATAGTAAAAACTCGACTCTCCCAATCTTTCTTAGCTCCAATTGCAAATAACAAATTACTAGTTTGGGAAGATGTGAAAGTTTAGGATAACGGATAGCCATTTGAAGAGGTTTTTATTTATGACGCGGGCTAAGTTGACCTAGCGAGTGTGGAGTGAAAAGGGTACTTTGACAAGGATAGGGGGGGTTTTGTTTTAGATTTAATTTCAAGGAGCAATGATCTAGAATTATAAGAAGTCTAGAGAAAGTATGCCATCATGAGAGGGGAGGGATATCCTTTTGCTCTCAGTTTAGAGAAGAACAAGTTGCAAATAGAGATGAACCTTGAAAGTGAACTCTCTCTAATGATCTATAGGGTGTTAAAGTTTATAGCATCTCAAGTAAATTGCCCAATGTGATGCCAATATTTATTTTGGCTTTAGGTATTTATTTTACTATTTCTCAAACTTTGGGTAGGGCAATTTGGTAAGGTGACTATATATGTAGACCTAGGCCTCATGCAAAGCACAAAGCCTTCTGACCTTTGATAATCCCTACTTGATCGCGGTAAGAAGCTCTAAATTCCATAGCCATCATCTTCTTCTCTCTGTACTTCCATTTTTGGGAAACTACGCTCTCAATGGTTTCTTTTTATATAGATAGGTATGTATGGGCTTGCCGAATGTGTACGAGGATACTCCATGCTTGTTTCATCATGTTTAGCATGCTGATTTATACATACGGTGTGTTTATGATCACGTAGATATGAAAGTGGACGATGTGAAAGCGTAGAGCACTTGGAAGAATACACGAGAGAGAAAGAGAGAGAGATATTGTTGAACCAACCAACCTTGGCAACAATGAAGTCGCAAGAGAGCAGTGGTGAGAGCTATGTAGAGTATTTCACCACAAAGTGAATGGAGAGTGCGTACACCGTGAAAAGAGAAGAGAGTATAGTAAGCAAGTAAAGGAAAAGTGTTCTTCTTCTTCTTCATGCAAAAGAGAGAAGTTCTTATGGACATGGTGATGAAGAGAAATCATTTGTGGTAGTCTATATAACTATCGGCAGTAAAAACTAAGTACTATTGATGCTTTTAAATAGTTTATGCCAATTCGGAGTGTTCCCCAACAGAAAACAAGGCGCTTTCTTCTTAGCTTGGAATAGACCCATGCTTTTTGGAACTTGGTTAGAAACAAAGCACTCCTTTTGGAAATCAACTCACCCCTTCTCCTTCAACTTTTGTTGCAAGTGGATAAATAAAAAACGCAATCCCCTAAGGTGATTGTAACTGAACTAGGCTACCCCATGATACTTTGGCGCAATAACGACATTCCCGTACTTTCCCAACGTATGTACGATGTCACTTTTTTTAAAAAAAACCACAAAAATCTCATCTCTACACCATATATCCGTTTTTCACCCATATAGTGACTAAAAACATTATTTTTTTAATTAGAACATTTTTAAAACGCACATTGCTTTTTGAAAACGTCAAGAAGTACAAAAAGCTAAAAGTAACATTAAAAACCAAAAAAAAAAGCTTTTTAAAAAATTAAACCACAGCTTTTCCTCATCCACCTGAACAAGGAAACGGACTCGCTTTACGTCAAAAAACATGGAAAGCTAAAAATAGCATGAAAAGCACTCAAAAAGTGAGCTTTTGCAAATTGGCACCACAACTTTCCATGGACTTTCAAATTAAAGATCTGGTGTTGCTTTTCACAAAAAAAAAAGCATCGAAAAGCATAAAAAACAAGAAAAAACTAAATAATAATTATGTTTTTCAAGACTGAATGAAACGTCTGTCTGAACATGAAACGACCTTGCTTTTCATATCAAAACCTTACAATATTGCCCAACGAGCATTTTGGACCAAAAAACTTAAGAAGCGGACGGTAGAAACTATTTTTCTTATTATTAAAACCAAACCGAAAATCGAGGATCTTGCATCATGTTTACCGAGCTCACCTAAGTCTTTAACATAGTTGAGAAACGAGGTGCAATTACACAAACTAGGCTAATTTTTTCTAAGTCATTAAGTAAATAGCGTTATATAATGATTATGTAGACTTATCCAATCATAACATTTTCTAGGAGATCATGATTCCCTAGAACACCATTTATAAAAAATAAACTTTGGAGGAAAAAAGTCGAGTATTTTTATTGGTATGAAGACAACGAACAAAAGACTAGAGCAGGTAATCCTCCCTCTCACTCTAATAGTACTCCTAGCTGTACCCCTCCCTCCATTAGAGGCACTAGAGGAAGGAGATGGGATAAGAAAGAGCTAGATAAAGAACTGGGTGAAATAAGAATATTGGGGCATTTTAGGACCTGTGAATCCTCCACATCAATATTGAATTTGAGGGCCCGAGCGCACATAAGTTTCTAAGGAAGTTGGTAAGTTCAGCTCCTTCAATGGAGCACTTAGCAAGCTCATATTTATGAGCCAAGGAAACGACTTTCATATTAGCAATAAACAAAGTCAAATTAGAGATCCCATCTTCCGAATTGTTGTTAATCTCGAGTGAGGGTGTACACACATTTGCCAAAAGACATTGTGTGCACCAAGGAAGACCTGGGTAGGCTACAAGAGGTGAAAAGGGTCACTTTAACTAAAAATAGAAGAGAATAAAGAGTGCTAGCAAGTCAACTTTGGGAATATGAGGGGTATGAGGGGTTGCATGCCATATGAAAAAAGATAAAAGGGCCCTTGGATTTCATGGTCCTTTAGACAAATTTGCGAGAAAAGTGCCTTGTAAAGGGGGAACCAATATAGGCCACTTAAAACATGGGGATCAATAGAGGGACATTCAATTTAAATGATCTTAATTATTTGATAATATTGACAAATTTGGTCATATCAAGCTCTTGCCATTCCCAATACCGGCCCAATCATACTTCCCATATATTTTGGTAATATTTTCCATTTACTTTTGAGGTGGCCTTGTTTTGGGCACGATCCATTATTGGCCCATTAACCCTAGCCTTGAACCGGTTGTAACCCGTTGAGAGGATAGCATAAGGAAAAATTTCGCTTAGATTTTACAAGAAATAAATTAGTGTAAGTATATCCACAATTTAGTTTCACTTGCAGACTTAAGAATTGGCTTAAAAGGGATTTAACCAAGCCTGTAATCAATTTGCCAGATCCACACTCAGCAGCAGACATGTCAAGTCCTCGTACAACCTGTACTCAGATGTAAGCTAGCAAGAGAGGTGCATTGCAGAGGTAGATAGACAAGAAAAAGCAGAAACGAGACGTAGCACCCGAAACTTCACAAACAACCAAGATGATCAGGTTTCATTTCACGCCAACACTCGAGATTTGTAAACACAACAAATACTACTTAGGCCTTTAGTTACAAACGGGTGAGTTCAATTGAAAGAGAGAAGCTTGCCATTTTATCGGTAGATTCGATGGCAGGTTCACTTTATCCAATGCAGGTTGAGTCCGAGGAATTACCCATTCAAGTTTTGATGATGAGAGAACTAAATCCACCTCATTACAAAATATAGTTATGCATTACCTTCTCAAATGTGGCATATTCCTTCTCAAATCACCATCAAAAGGATTTGAAACCAGCTCAATAAACTAACTTCCCTGACCCTTGTCAAGATCACTCGCTCGATGCTAAGAATATGTGGGGCTGCACACTTATCTCATTTTACACCCTTTTCGGTGAGTGCCGCTGCGCTGTTGGATTCAAGTTTGTTATACCTAACAGCTGCCTTTTAAGGGGAAGCTGTAAATACAGTAAAAGGCAAATCAGAGTGGTCTGCAAGACATCTAGAAAAATACTTTTAGAAAGGATGCATACAGCAAACACTCGAGAAATAAGACTATATACACTGCAATGACATTCGTTGTGTAAATGGAACCCGGAAACATTAATTGTAATATGTATTGAGGTTTTAAAGGTAAGACAAGTTGGGTTGAGCACAGGTGGTCTACCATTGCACTGTCAAGGTCCACAGTCAGTCAGTAGCAAATGTCTGCAGACCTGCAATTCATCAGCACGTGACACATCAGCAGCAGGAAAGTATGATGTATGTCTGACAAAAATTATCATCTCCCTCTACCAGTGTACGTCCCGCGACTCAGCATGCAGAATTGGTTTCAACCCCCTCCCGTGGACTCTTGATGGCCAGGACTTCATCGGTCGCCACATAGTCATAGTTATTACAGTGTAGGGAAAGTGTCCTTTCCCCATAAAACATGCAAACCACTCCCACCGGTCGCCATGTGGTGAGCATGTTTTATGGGAAAGGATAATAGAGATCCATTCCCTATCCCTTACAAGACCAGACTGCCTAGTACACTTATTTCTTTATAAAACCAGGCAGCTGCCAGCCTCTGAATTGCTGATGCATGTCAATACAACTCATGATTTAGATTTCCTAATGTTTCGAGTGCATCACATAGTCAGGGTCATGCTATGGAAGAGAAAATTCTAAACATCACAACAGTGCAAGTAGTGACGTATTAACTAGATAAACCAAACCATAAGAAAGGACAAAAGCCACATTTTTAAACAATGATTTTGTCACCATCCTAGATGCTTTCGGCTATGATGCGAAAAGTGCAACAGATCATGCATTTCAAGAATTGCATCCATAGCATTGTGAAAGAGATCACCAACAGTAAATATCTCATGTTAGAGATCTACTCACCAGAAAACAGCACGCAAGTTGGAACAAGTTGGCAAAAAGAACAAAATTTACGCCATATTTGCATGATAAGGGTTACTCTTATCGTCAAATTGAAATGTGTGTATTAGACCTTGTCCCTTTACTAAAAGTGTTGACAAGCTTTTAGCATATCTCCCAACCTCAGACCTTACTCTCCTTACTTCTCCTTCTCTTTGTCCTTCTTCTCTTTCTTTTCCTTCTCATCATGGTCTTTGTCTTTCTTCTTTTCGCCTTCCTCACCCTTGTGCTTATCCTTCTTCTTCTCTTTTTCTTCACCTTCCTCATCCTTGTGCTTGTCCTTTTTCTTCTTCTCCTTCTCCTCCCCCTCCTCATCCTTGTGCTTGTCCTTCTTTTTCTTCTCTTTCTCTTCTTTACCTTCACCCTCGTCATCTTTGAGCTTGTCCTTCTTTTTCGTCTCTTTCTCTTCACCCTCCTCGTCCTTGTGCTTGTCCTTCTTTTTCTTGTCTTTCTCTTCACCTTCACCATCTTTGTGCTTCTCCTTGTCTTTCTTCTTCTTCTCTTTCTCGTCCTCTACACAGTCATCCTTGTGACTAGTCTTGTCTTTTTTCTTCTCTTCGCTTTTCCCTTCCTTTTCTTCCTTGTGCTTTTCCCCAGTTAATGCATTCTTAATCTTCTCCTCAAACTTCTCTATCATGGTTGACATGGTACTTACTCACTGCAAGTACAGAAAGAAACAAAATTCATATAAACACCAGCATCAGCAGTAGGGAATACATGAGAAAAACAAGCCGATAGTCTCTTTACATGAATAATCTATTGGCAGTATGTGTGCACATGTATGCACATACAGATACATACGACACATTGCAAGCCACCTTCAATCCTATGTAAGATAACCTGACATAGCAGGATGTGGAATCTGCTGATGGCATGGTGGTTTAATCTCACCAGAATCTAGCACATTTAAACCTCTCTCTCTCTCTCTCTCTCTCTCTCTCTCTCTCTCTCTCTCTCTCTCTCTCTCTCTCTCCCCCCAAATCTCGCCGATCCACTGATGTGAATGAATTAAAACCCCGATGCATCATCTCCCAGAGAAGCCCAATCTTCATTCTTCATAAGTAAGTGGGTTTACAATGTCCGACTAGAAACAACACCATTTACGGCATAGATTGAAGTGCTCACAGATCAGCATCGCAAGCAATATGCGAGAGTTCTACAGTACACATACAAGAGTTCTACAGTACACATACAGGTGTTCATCAACTGGCTTGAAAGACGAGCTTAGGAAGACGGATCCATAGAATGCTGAAACAGAGCTCGGAGCGGAAGAGAGATCGTACCTGATGTGGGAGTTCAGCTCTAATGCCGTGAAGAAGTAGCTCCCCGAAGTTTTAAAGCAAGGTCGTCTCTCGCTACTAGTGGCTTATCACTTATTATATTCATTTGTTCATTAGGTTTCCAGTCTCAGAAAAATAAAAATTCTTTCAAAACATATTACGTGCACAAGTCAAGGCCGAGTTTAAGGAATGAAAAGAACTAGAGTGCTTCGTTAGCTCGAGAGTCTGAGGGTAAGAGAAAACAAGAACCTTTAAAAGACAAACTTGGGGGCAGGGAGAGACCCATATTAAAATCCTAGCAAGCTCACCCATATTAAAATCCTAGCAAGCTCTTTCAAACCAAAAGGCAGCTGTCGATATTTGGTAATCACAAGGTACCTCATAGCGATCCATAGTTACATGCATACGCCCCCCTTCAGATGCCAGTGAGGCATCCTCTCTTTGTTGTCGTAACTCTTCTAAATCTTTCTCGAGCAAAATATTGAAAACTATATATGCCATTTCAAAATTTCTCAAGTAAATAAATTTATGAAAGGATGAGAGAGAGAGAGAGAGAGAGGCCAACGATTGCCGTCGTTCAAAGGTGTACCTCGAAAGAACGAGATACCGATCGTATTGCTTCAGAGGTACCTTGCAGAAAACCACGAGGAGGGTTAGAGGTTTGTCAAGCTCAATGTTCGTAAGCATACAAGATGTCAATGTTATTAATTGTTTGTTGTTCCAGTTTTTATGTTTCAAAAAAAAAACAAAACATGCAAGTTTCCTTGCACGGGGGAGTTTGCACAGTCCTCCCCAATTTTATAATACGAGGGAATGTGCCATTCCCACGGCAGCGTGCAATTCTCAGTGTGTTCATTAACTGCGTTCGTAGTGTCAAAAATGTCAAAAACCACAGAACGATAATGCTTACCCACCGCGTGATTGAATGTCTGTCGTCGATGCACCTTGCATCAACGATGCTGGGTATCTCTTGCTCTTAAGCCGCTACAAGAGACGACAATGGAGGATGAAGGAGATAAGCTTGTGACTATTTGGGTGGAGGAACTTTAGGAAGAAGCGGGAATTTTTATATTTCAGCTTGTGTCAATTCAAAGCCTATCAAAATTCACTCGTCGCTTTATACGTCCAAATATGGTGGAAGCAAGAACGATGGTGCTCAACTGTGAAAGGCACTTTGCATCTGACGAAAACAGCCAAGCACTTCCTGGCCCTGATCTTGTTGGGCATATCCTGCAGTCAATGCATCCAAGAGACTGTATCCCGGACATAAAGCTCATCAAGAACTTGTTGTGCTTCGAAAAGTACCCTACACTTGGCATACATGTCAACCAAAGCATTACCAAGCATGACATTTTTGTTGAATAGTCCCCGATTAACAAGCTCATCATGAAATTGTTTTCCTGTGTCGACGTCTTTCAAAGTGCCACATGCCTTCAAAATGCAAGCATAGGTGACTGCATCTGGAAAGAAGCCCTCGCTTGGCATCCGCTGGGAACATCCCAATGCTTCTTGGTCCTGCCCCTGTTGGGCATAACCTGTAATCAATGCATTCCAAGAGACTGGATCTCGATCAGGAAGCTCGTCAAGAACTTGTTGAGCTTTCAAAAGTACACCACACTTGGCATACATGTCAACCAAATCATTGCCAAGCATGACAGTCCTTTACAACAGCCCCTGATTGACAATCTCCATTCTAAAGAGAAAGCCCTTCACGGACTTTTCATGCTTTCGTGAGCCAGTCAGCAGTCACATTTGGCATACATGTCAACCAAAGAATTGTCAAGCATGACATCCTTCACCAAGCGTGCTGGATCAGATATCCTCTCGTTAATACGCTCACCTATGTCAACGGCTCGTGGAAGGCCACTGGCCTTCAAGGTGCAAGCATTTGCATTCAGATTGAATTTGAAGAGATGCATCCGTGAAAATGGCATAGAGCTTTCTGGCCCTGCTCCTATCGCGTGTATCCCACAATCAATGCATTCGAAGACTTGCATTTTAAATAGGAAGTGCCTCAAGCACTTGGTGTGCTTTCTTAAGCGCACCACATTTGGCATACATATCGACCAAGGCAGTGCCAAGCACGATATCTTTTTTCAACATCAACATCTTTGTGAATTTTTGTGCCCACATCAGCATCTTGGCGTAGATCCACATGCCTTCAAGATGCATGCATATGTGATTGCCAACTGGAGAGATACACTTGTTTTGCATCCGTTGAAAGAGCCTAGAACGTTTTGGTCCTGCTCTTGTTAATCATGTCCCGCAATCAGTGTACTCCAAGAGGCGACATTTTGGACAGGAACTTCCTCAAGAACTTTTTGTGCTTTCTCAACCGCATCACATTTGGTATACATATCGACCAAGACAGTGGCAAGCACAACATCTTTTTTCAACATCACCATCTTTGTGAATTTTTGTGTCCATATCAGCATCTTGTGTAGAGCCACGTGCCTTCAAGATGCATGTGTAGGTGATTGCAACTGGAGAGACACCCTCGTTTTGCATCTGTTGAAAACAAACTAGAGCTTTTTGGCCCTGTCCCTATGCGGAATATCTTGCAATCAATGCATTCCAAGAGTCCACACTCTGGATAAGAAGCTCCTCGAGCACTTGCGTAGAGCCACATGCCTTCAAGATGTAAGCATAGCCTTCAAGACCAAATTATAGGTGACTAATCTTGCTTTGCATCCACTAAAAATGGCCTAGAGCTTTCTGGACTTGCTGTTGTCGTGCACATCCCGCAATCAGTGTATTCCAAGGAGGCGACATTCTGGATAGGAAGCTCCTCAAGCACTTTCTGTTCTTTCTCAATCGCACCACATCTGGCATACATATTGACCAAGACAACTTTTTTTTTTTGTCCTTGCTCATCTTATATTATTTTCAACATAAACACACAATTTATAGTTGTTCTTTTTTCTTAGGATGGGACTACATTGTTTTTATTTTGTGTACCTTTTTAGTTTTAAAGCTTCTAAAGAGTAAAGAGCTTTTTTCACAAGAACAAGCGATTGTGACTCTCTCTCTCTCTCTCTCTCTCTCTCTCTATATATATATATATATATGTATATATATATATATATATATATGTATATGTATATATATATATATATGTATATATGTATATATATATATATATATATATGTATATATATATATATATATATATATGTATATATATATATATATATATATTGTATTTTTATTTCCCTCATATCTTGATTTCCTTTTTGGAAAGCCATCGTGAAATCTCACCTTGTTAGCGTTTTTCTTGTGTCCTCTCTCTCTCTCTCTCTCTCTCTCTCTCTCTCTCTCTCTCTCTCTCTCTCTCTCTCTCTCTCGCACGCGCAATGTTGTATTCATCGTTCTTGGGTAATATTGTTGCAAATCTACGTACTTCGTCGTTACTTATCGTTACGTGCTATAGATTAACACATCGTTTTTCTTGTTTTTGAGTAGAATCTTTGAATTAGGAGCACCTTTATTTTTTTTGAAGCCATTAAAAAAGGCTTTTATTTTTTTTATTAGGTGGAGGCTTCCATTCTACTCTACGAAAGAGACGCAGAAGACTCGAACTCGGGTGCTCAAGGTTATTATCCCCTATTGAACTCTAGTAACCACTTGCGCCAACACGTCATGTGAAATCTCAAATGATTCGTATTTTCTTTTAAGCACTCTGTGAGTTGTGCGCCTGCCAGGTCCAGGCTTCAGCGCATCTTCACAAGCACTGTGCCTCTCGTCACCATAGCCCCCTCAACCTTGCTAACTCGGTGCACTCCTTAATGTTGGTTCTCCTACTTGTCGCGACATTTGAGACTCGTCGCATCTTTCTTGATTCGCATTTTTTCCCCAATTAAGTCCAGCAGGTAACCCCTATGCTTGCAAACCCTTCGCTTGCTTCGTCTCCGTCTTAGTCCCCCCCCCCCCCCCCCCTTTCTTTCTCCTCTTTTTCCTTTCACATCGTCCACCTCTGCAGTGGATACGTGTCGCCCTCGCTTACGCATCACCCTCCTACATTCTAAATGCTTCCTCGTTCACTCAATAAGGGAATCTTCCCCGATTCTCGCTAATAAGAGATTAAAAATGATCCCCCCCCCCTTTTATTTAGTTTATTAGGTGGAGGCTTCCATTCCACTCTACAAAAGGGACCCAGAAGACTCGAACTCGGGTGCTCAAGGTTATTATCCCCTATTGAACTCTAGTAACCACTTGCGCTAGCATGTCATGTGAAACCTCAAATGATTTATTTTTTTTAAAGACATTGTGAGTTGTACGCTTGCCAGGTCGAAGCTCCAGCGCATCTTCACAAGCAGTGCGCCTCTCGTCACCGTAGCCCCCTCAACCTTGCTGACTCGACGCACTCCTTACTGCTCGTTCTCCTGCTTCTCGTGACATCTCAGACTCGTCGCATCTCGCTTGATTCGCATTTTTTCCCCAATAAATAAATTCCAATCGGTGCCCCCTACGCTTGCTTCGTCTCCTGTTACTCCTCCCCCCCCCCTTCCTTTCTCCTCTTTTTCCTTGCACATCGTCCACCTCTGCCCTCGACACGTGTCGCCCTCGCTTACGCATCACCAGCCTACATTCTAAATGCTTCCTCTTTCACTCAATAAGGGGATCTTGCCCGATTCTCGCTAATAAGAGATTAAAAATGATTGCCCCCCCCCACCCTTTTTATTTTTTTTGTTACGTGGAATCTTCCATTCCACTCTACAAAAGGGACGCAGAAGACTCGAACTCGGGTACTCAAGGTTATTATCCCCTATTGAACTTTAGTAACCTCTTGCGCCAGCACGTCATGTGAAATCTCAAATGATTCGTATTTTTTTTTAAACACTCTACAAGTTGTGCGTCTGCCAGGTCAAGCTCCAATGCATCTTCACAAGCACTACGCCTCTCGTCACTGTAGCCCCCTCAACCTTGCTGACTCGGTGCACTCCTTAATGCTCGTTCTCCTTCTTCTCGCGACATCTGTGACTCGTCGCATCTCGCTTGATTCGCATTTTTCCCCAATTAAGTCCAGCAAGTACCCCCTACGCTTACAAACCCTTCGCTTGCTTCATCTCTCCCTCAGTCCCCCCCCCCCCTCTCCTTTCTCCTCTTTTTCCTTTCCCATCGTCCACATCTGCCGTGGATACGTGTCGCCCTCACTTACGCATCACCCACCTACATTCTGAATGCTTCCTCGTTCACTCAATACGGGGATCTTTCCCAATTCTCGCTAATAAGAGATTAAAAATGATCCCCTCCCCCCCCCCCCCCCCCTTTTATTTATTTTATTAGGTGGAGGCTTCCATTCCACTCTAGAAAATGGACACAGAAGACTCGAACTCGGGTGCTCAAGGTTATTATCCCCTATTGAAGTCTAGTAACCACTTGCACCAGCACGTCATGTGAAATCTCAAATGATTATTTTTTTAAAACACTCTGCGAGTTGTGCGCTTGCCAGGTCGAAGATCCAATGCATCTTCACAAGCACTGTGCCTCTCGTCACCGTAGCTCCCTCAACCTTGCTGACTCGGTGCACTCCTTACTGCTCGTTCTCCTGCTTCTCGCGACATCTCAGACTCATCGCATCTTGCTTGATTTGCATTTCCCCCCCAATAAATTCCAGTCGGTACCCCCTACGCTTGCAAACCCTTCGCTTGCTTCGTCTCCCCCCCCCCACTCCTTTCTCCTCTTTTTCCTTGCGCATCGTCCACCTTTGCTGTGGATACGTGTCGCCCTCACTTACACATCACCCGCCTACATTCTGAATGCTTCCTCGTTCATTCTTGCTAATGAGAGATTAAAAATTATTCCCTCCCCCCTACTAGCTATATCCCACAAGTACGCATATATGAAAATGATGAGATGTGGATTGCCATGAGCGTGCAGCATACGTAAGGCTGGGTTCACATTGAAGAGACGTAAGAAACACTCCAAAAGGTGCTTTTCTTAGTGGAAGAGTTCCACAATGCACACTTCCGCCACATAGTGGGTGAAACAAAAAGTGACTCTATTTTCTTCCGTCGTCTACTGTAACATTGGGCGCCAACGGAACAAAGAGTGAAAGGAAGCAACATCTACCAATTGCATCAATAAACCATAGCACATAGTTTTAGGATTTTTTGAAAAAATATAATCTTACAACTAGATGTGTTTTGAGAATTTTGGAATTTATGAGAAAATATTGAAGGTATTTTGGAAACTTTTGAAATTTCAGGGGTATATTGGAAATTTCCACAAAATAGAGGGGTATTCTGGTAATTTTTCTTTTTTTCTAACCTTAAGCATGAACATTGGGAGGATGGGGGGGGGGGGGGGGGGGGGGGGGGGGGGGGGGGGAGGGGTTGTTTGTTTGTTTGTTTTTTTACCATTAAGCAGGAACGTTTGGGGTTTGAAAATGGAAGGGTGAATTGCCAACTCATGAGGCTATCAAGTTGTGCATGAGTTGAAAGAGAAAGTTAAAGAGTATGAGAGCTATGAAGCCACTTTTAGAACGACCCTCAAAAGCAATAATTAGAAGATATGTCACCTTCATGAGGAGCTTACATTGCAAAAAGCTAATAGCAACAACTCGCAAGACCTTCTAGAAGAATAAGAGGAAGAGACAAAAGCAGTAGTTGAGGGATTAGAAGCAATCAAGAAACTAAGAGCAGAGTGTCAATTGAAGAGAATTTCAAACAAAGGGGACCTCTAGAGACTATTGTTGAAGAAGTGTCAGATACTTACTCCAAACTCTTAAAAATTTCTTCCTTCTCCACTCATTCAGGTGTTGGAATCTCGCTATGATTAAGCATATCTTAACCTTCCATAAGAATAATACTCATGGGGCTCAAATTTATTTGGATCTTGATGAGTAGTACATGGTTTGAGTCGATGACCATAGTATTGAGTTTGAAGAGGAGGTTAGAGCCAATAAACAAGAAACCTTCTAAAAAAAGAAATGGAATGCAAAATTTGACAATTTGTAAATCCTAACATTGTGGATAAAAGGGGGTTGGAAGCAAGGTTGGAAGTTGACACACTAGCTCTAGACATGACCACCAAGGAAGGACTACAGGTACTTGAGTTGGAGGATTATAATCAAGTTGATAGAAAGGCTCTAAAGTGCATTCTGATCAATAACTAAGGACTAGGAGTCTACTCCTTGGAGGAAACCAATGCTAGAGACTTGTCGTGGGCAGCTCATGCCAAGCTAGGACACTTAACACCTTTGAGAATCATATATATTTTCAAGGTTAAGGAAAAAACATCAACAAACCTTTCCATGCACCTCTTTCAAGATTATTTTAACAATAATTTTTTTATGATGACTCTTAGAGAGGTACAACAAAACAAATATCAGGGCTATTTCATCAAGGACCTGATCATGGGGATGGGACTTGAAACAAATCAAAAATCATGATCAATAAGAAAATGGTTCTGCAATATGGCTGATCAATGGGGCAATAGTAACCATGGAACTCACCTTAGGAATGAAAATTGGGTCAGAGGAGCACAAACCACCTTAAACAGAGAAAAACCATGTAACATTAGAGACAATCAAGGTCTATACAAGTCACCACTTCGAAGAAACTAGTTTGAAGGCTTAGATGGAGGACCATTGGCTAGGAGAGTAGGTGTTAAGCATAATTGAAGAGTAAGACCAATAGACTTTCAAAAACATGTTAAAAATACAATGGATATGGGGATCCATATGGCCACTTAGTGAGAATAAGGAAAGTGCTAAGAGCACATAGGATTTATGATTTCTATACTTAATTTGCAAGATTTGGAATGAGCTTAGAGGGTAAGCGTTTGATTTGGTTTCAAGCCATACCTCTTGGAATGACTACATATTTAACAACAATGACTAAGAGATTTGTTGTTGCTTGTTTTAAAATGGAACTTAAGCATGGCACAATAGCACAAATCTATAGCTTTAAACAAAAACAAGAGAATAATATGTGAAAGATTGTGTGAGTAGAATGAGACAATACATTGATATATATCTAGAATTGGAAATTATAGCAGAGGAAAGACTTGTTTCACTATCTCTATAAGGTATGATCAATAAAGAGTTGCATGTTGTAGCCTTTCCCTGACATAGTGGTAGTGAACCTCTATGTGCTTTGTTCTTGCATGAAATACTGGATTCCTTGCAACTGCCATAGCACTCTGACTGTCAGTGAAAATGGTAGTGGGTGCCTGTTGACACTCACAAAGATCTGCCAATAACCTGCGTATCGATACACAATCAACTGTTGCCGTGAAAGCTGCCCTGTACTCAGCTTCACAAGTTGATGTAGCCACTGTGGGTTGCTTCTTGCTTAGCCAAGATATACATGCATTTCCCAAGAAAAAACAATTCCCACTTGTGGAATGTCATGTGTCAAAATCACCAGCCCAATCTGAATCGCTGTAACCAAGAAGCTGCATAGAACTGTGCTTTCCATACATATCCCCCCTTGGAAAGAACATGGAAAGATTAGGGGTACCTGAAAGGTAACGAAGTATGCGCGTCACAGCCTGCCAATGATGCATACCTGGGCTGTGCATAAATCTGCTTGCTTGTGAAACCCCAAATTGAATGTCTAGACGAGTGTTGCCTGCCAAATATATCAAGCAACCAACCGCTGCTGCATAAGTATGTACATCAAAAGGTTCTCCAGCATCGTGCATGCTCAACTTTGATCCAGTTTCTACGGGTGTAGAGATTGCTTTACAATTTTGCATACCAAACTTGTCCAAAATTTTATGCAAATATTTTGCCTGCAACATGTATATGCCATCTTCTGATTGCACAAACTGAATACCCAAGTAATAATGTAGCAAACCAAGATCAGAAATCTCAAAGGTTTTTCTCAAAGCATCTTTAAACGCTTCAATTTCATCTGCACTATTGCTTGTAAGAAGCATATCATCCACATAAAGTGTTAGCATAATGAGAACTCCATCTCTCTTTTTGACATACAAAGTACTTTCTGTTGGACTATTCTGAAATCCCTGGCCAATCAAATAAGTATGTATCTTCTCATACCATGCTCTTGGAGCCTGTTTGAGACTATACAAAGCTTTACGCAATCTACATACCTTTTGCTCTTGAACTTTTACAACAAAACCACTTGGTTGACTTACATAAACTTCTTCCTGCAAATCACCATTCAAAAAAGCAGTTTTGATATCCAACTGATGCACTTTCCAACCATGATGAGCAGCAATTGCAACTAGTGATCTAACTGTGGACGCACGAGAAGTGGGAGCAAAGGTTTCATCATAATCTATGCCTTTCTGTTGCGCATAGCCTTTTGCCACAAGCTTTGCTTTGTACCTGTCAACAGTACCATCTTGTTTCCTTTTTACCTTAAAAACCCACTTTGTACCAATAGGCTTATTACCTGTAGGCAAGTCCACTAGATCCCATGTATGATTCTTATGAATAGAATCAATTTCTTGCTGCATAGCATCTTTCCACTGAACACACTCTAAAGCTTGTTCAAATGAATCAGGCTCATCTGCATCACAAAGAGTGCTAAAGCAAGCCAAATCTACTTGCTCTCTGCCAAAAGTAGTACCAGCACGCGTTTTTCGTGGCAACGGTGCATCCAACTTGCTATCCTGCAAAGTTTTCTGAACCCATTTAGGCAAGGTTCTTTCTTCCCTGAGAACTTCTTGCTCTTCACGCACAATTTCCTCTACATCATGAGGTGTCACATGCTGATCAAAAGATTGATCAAGATTATCAACCTGTTGTGATTCTTGATTCTCCACAAAAGAAGGAAGCAAACCTTCAAATACATCATGTGTCTGCATATGAGGTACATCAAAAGCAACCATAGGTTAAGCAGTAGTTTCTACAAAAATTACATCACGACTTTCAAAAATCTTGTTTGTAGCAGGATTGTAAAGTCTATAACCTTTACTTCCACTACTGTACCCCACAAATATACATTTGATTGCCTTATCATCAAGCTTCCCACGTAACTGCTGAGGGATGTGAGCATAAGCAAGACAACCAAAAATACGAAGGTTTTCTGTCATACCAAGCTTCATATGGAGTAATGGTCTTCAAGGCACGAGTAGGACACCTGTTCAAAACATGTGCTGCACAAGCAACTGCCTCCATCCATAGCTTATGAGGCAAACTCTTAGCCTTGAGCATACATCTAGCCGTCTCCATTAAAGACCTGTTCTTCCTTTCTGCAACACCATTCTGTTGTGGTGTGTATGGCATAGTGCATTGGTGTTTAATGCCTTTCTTTCCCAAAAAATCCTTAAATGCACCTGACATGTATTCACCTCCTCGATCAGTACGAAGAGTCTGTACTTTGCAACCTGTTTCATTTTCAACCATGGCGACATAATGTTGAAAAACTGCAAACACATCTGACTTTGCTTTGAGTGGATACACCCAAAAAAACCTGGAAAAGTCATCAATGAAGGTCACAAAATAAAGGTTGTTTCCTATAGATGGTGTCCTCATAGGACCACATACATCACTGTGTACAAGCTGCAACTTTCGTGTCCCTCTAACTGAACCATCCTACGAAAATGCAAATCTGTGCATCTTTCCAAGAACGCAACCTTCACATACATGTCTTGGTGGCATCTCCAATAAAGACAAATCATGCACTATATTATGACGTTGTAAAGTCATCAAACTGCCATAACTAACATGCCCAAATCTAGCATGCCACAACTCAGCATCCTGCATGGCCTGAGTCTTTTTTTCTGCAATACATACCTGAATCTGCTTTTCATAACGATCTAGCACAAATAGTCCATTTTCCAGCGTACCTGTAGTGATAAGAGAATAACCATTCTCTCGATCTCGTACAACACATCTGTCATCCTCAAAAATGACCTGAAGACCATTTTTTGCAAGAGAGGATACAGACGACAAATTCTTCTTGATTCTTGGAACATATAAGACATCTGGCAAGCATAAATCTGAACCATCTGAAATGGTAATCAAAATCTTACCAACGCCTTTGATTGGATAAGAAGCATTATTTGCACATGTCACCTTCTTTCCTGCTAGAGCTGCATCCAATGAACAAAACAAATCCTTCCTTGAAGTAATATGCCTGGATGCACCACTATCAAAGTACCAAATCATTTGTGTCTCGTCAACACTGTAAGTAGAAAAATCTGAACATACTACGAAAGCATAAGAATCCTGCACAAAGTTTGCAGACTCTTCTTTAGCTGTAGAAGAATCACCAGAAGCTGAAACAACCAAACTTGACTCTTTCTTCTTTTCTTTAGCAATTCGCTTTTTACACTCACTAATGTAGTGACCACGTTTCTTGCAGTAGTGACATTTACCTTTCTTCTTGGACTTGTCGGAATCACCTTTAGACTTCTCTGAAGATTGTCCTGCAATAGACTTTGAGTAAGGAGCACTCTCTTTACCCTTGTTTTTGTTCTGTACAACAAGAGCATGATCCATACCATCCACCTGTAAAGACTTGTTCTTACGTGATTGATCCTCCTGCAATAGCAAAGCCACTAACTCTTCAAAATGAAGAGGCTCAGGATTAGCTCGCAAAGACAGAGTCAAAGAAGTCTGAAAAGTCAAATAAGATGGTGGTAGTGAATTGAGTGTTTTGGAAACCAAGTCCGTCTCTGGAATCACTTCATCAATGCTAAGCAATTGCTCTTTAAGATCCCTGATTTTTGTAAGATGCTCGACAATATCGTCACCTTCGTCCATCTGTATTTTGTCAAGTTGTTTCTTCAAAAACTCTATTCTGGCAGCGTTTCTTCCTCCAAACATAGCTTGCAGAGTGTTCCAAGCATCCTCAGAAGTTCTGCAAGATCTGATATGTGGTGTGATTGTCCTCTTTATTGTTAAGGCAATCACATCCATAGCTTGTGCATCTTTAGTATCCCATCTCTTTTGCTCTGGAGTGACTTGTGAGGTTCCTGCACCAACAGCTGCACCACGACCAGGCGTGGCAGGTGCAATGCTACCTGGACGAACTTCATCTCCAGATACATAATCCCACAATCCTTTACCAACCAAAACATTTTTTGCCATAAAAGACCAAAGAGAATAGTTGGTACCATCCAATTTGTCTCCGAATGTAAACGCACCAAAAATCTCTTTCTCCATAGATTGAGCCATACTGTGGATGCACACAAGAGAGCAAAAGAACCTCCAAGAGATTCACAAATCTCCTCTCCAATGTAAGAAAAACTCTACACAAAATCTCAGCACAAAGCTAAGACAAGCTGCTTCCCAAAAGAACTGTTTACCTGAAGAAAATCTGTCAAAAAGCACACCCTCTTGATCTAAACGCCTCCGAAAAGTAACTTCTGCTACGCTGTTCAGAACAAAATTCTGAGGGCTCGAACTGCTTCAAAAGGGGGGTAAAACCCCAGGTCACCTAATCAGAATACTCCCGGAACGTCGAGGATGCTCCCACGAGCAAATTTTCTGAAAACTGCGATTGCACGCGCGGACGCGAAAACGCAAGTAGAGGCTCTGGAAATCACCTCGCTCTGATACCAATTGTCGAAGATGATGAAATAGGAAACAGAAGGAAGACAGCAACTCAGAGTAGGAAGAAGATGGAGAAGGAGAAGACATAGAGCTTGCGTACGAGATCTCTGTAGTCTCTCTCTCTGTATTAGAATAATAGAGTATATACAAACTCAGAGCTACAAAGCTTATATGAGACCCTAAGAGATAAGGTGTCCTTTCACACCAGATGTCCAGGGGGAAAAACCCAGTGAGAGAAAAGTGCCCCTGGTGAAGCGCGTATACACACTAACACTACTACATGTCTACACATGCTATGCTTTAAAGCAAAACACACACAATCCTGGAAGCATTCATTCTTGATGCAATAGACTTGGGTAATAACTGTAAAATCTTCAACAAAGAAATCAAGTGTGAGAGACACTCAAAGTGAGATGACTACATTTATTGTGCCACCACAATAAGGACCTGTAGCGACTCCTCTAAATTCCATAGAGGACTTGCTCAAGCAAATGAGCAAAATGATGAGCAACATGCAAAAAATGCCATTGAGAGGGTCAAGACAAGGTGCCCCACAGGCAACCCATGGGCCCTACAAGACCACCCAATTGGTGTGATATTGAGGAGAAATGGAAAAATCATGAGACGAATGAGTGCTATTATTGATCAAAGTACGATGGGAATGTTAATGCATACCAATGAGATCACACGAACAACCTATGTATAGGTATTCATCTAACATGGCCCAACCGCAAAAGCTACCCATTGGCATGAAGAGGCCACCACCTACAGTAGCTCAACAACCACCAGTACTAGGAAACAATGCAATACCAATGAAATATATGCATTGCAAAGGACAAGTGGAGAAAAACCTCAGTACCCGTTATACCATACAGTGAACCTAATAATCTCCTCCGTAAGCACTCAAGAATGGATCCAAATCAGCTCCAAATAGTGCACGAAGCACTCACAACAATGAAGCTCTCTCTCCAAAAACCAATCAGATCTTATACCAATTGTGAGGGCTTCATGAGCGGATGTGTATATGCTTGGCATGTTATGTGAGGAAGGAGAACATAGAGAGTTTAGGTGGAGCTCTTAGGACTAGAAAACCTCACTACTCCTTATCGATCTATGTTGCCAATGAATAGAGATAAGCTTAGTAGTGCGGTAAATGAGATGGGTGTTAGTCAGCTAGTTGGCTTGAACCCCAACATGACCAACTGAGATGAAAGACACTAAAGAACCATGAGAGCCTTTACTTGAAAAAGAGAAGCTTGAAATCATAATTTTGAATACTGAAGACGAATTACTCTAGTGGAAGAAGGTTGGCATAAACACCTGTGAAGAAAAGTAAGAGAGGTTAATGACAAAAGCTTGACCCTGAAATCGGCTCCAATTAAAGAAGTATGCCAAGAATAACTACCCATGGAATTGTATAAACAATCTTTGGCTGGAAATTGGAGATTAAACCACAAAATTGAGCTCAACAAAGAAAATCTAAAAATATTTAGTCAATAATGTACCATCATATTGGGTGTATTATCGAAGATCAAACCACACTTATGGAAAAATTTGCAAAACATATTGGGTGGATTATCAAAGATCAGACTGCACTTATGGAAAGATTTGTAACACATTAAAAAAGGTCGGAATCATAGGATTGAAAATAGAAAAAATTAAAAAGTTAAAACTTGAATAATCTTGTGATAAACCTGTTAGATCTACTCTGGTGAACACGAAAGGAGATTAATGCGAAGGAAATAACATTTCCTATGGAATATAATGAGATAAAAGCCATGGAAATACTGGACAATGGGGTTGCCATTGCAATAGCTACTAGGGCCATATGAGAAGCTTGGGGTAAACTTGCTATAAGATAGTCAAGAATGAAATTGCATATGGTATGAATGACCAATGTGATTGGAATTTTTGATAGTCAGCTCTTACGCGATTGACTACCAGTACTCCTTTTACATTGTAGATTTTGGAAAGAAAATGAACTAAGAAATCATTTTGGGATGACCTTTTATGATGCAAGTTCAATTAAATATAGGATTGGGGAAATGACTACTTGTATCTGAAACAAGTAGGATCAATTACAAGGGTGAACCTGAAAGATCATTCTCACAAGGATGTATTGAAAACACCTATCCAAGGATTTGATTTCTAAACCTTAGCTGAAATTGAATTGCCATCATGGATCAATAAAGACACTCCTATTTGAATGTGTGGAGCTTCATGAATGGGAGTTTAAAGCAAGAAGATTGTATCTCAGACCAAGACATCAATGCTGCAGACAAGGTGCTAGAACCTTTCCTTGAACATCACTTTGAGCCATTTGAATGGACTTAGATATTAGCAAACATGGATGTTTATGTCAATGAGTCCACATTCACCGTATTGTGTGATGAAGAGGGCTATGCCATATATCCTATCCAAATGGTAACCGTTGTGCAACTTGACGATCAACAAATATTTTTTGACCACTATTATGATGCCTTGGATGAGTTAGAAGAGGAAATTCTTACAATTGAAGAGTCTGGATTTGAGAGAGAGCACATAAGAGTGAAGCTATTGCTACAAGAAGAAGATGAATTTTTTTATTTTTTTAAAATCAATTTTGTAGACAACAAGGTAAGTATAGAAACAAATGAGAAACAAAACTGTTGAGAAACAAGTCTATGCCAAAGATCAAAGAAAAAAACACTAAAAAAAGGAGAAAAACGTGAGCCAATGGCTTAAAATAAAACAAAAAGCACAAAAGACCAACAAACCAAAGAAAAGAGAACCTACCATGACAAAAACATAGAGGAGAGATAAGTATTAAGAGTTGAAACGTACCTTGAAAGATGTATGGACCACCAAAATGGAGTAAAAATTTGACAAAGTTAGTGAGGCTATGAGTCTTTCATCCCACTATAAGAAGTACACCCTACATAATAGAAGGATCACAAAATGAAAAATTGAGAAAGGAAGTGATGCTATGAGTGGTCCATCCCACTATAAGAAGTACACCCTACATGATAGACGGATCATCATGGAGTAACCCGTGCATGAGACAAACTAAGAAACTGAAAGAATCTTATGATGAACCAGAGAATGCCAAGAAGATTGACCTAGCATAAGCTAAGAAAGAGCTAAAACTTGCATATATTGCAACTAATTTGTGTCATGCAAAAGAAAAAATTCGCATCAAAACTCTACAGAAATTTAGGTATGTCTTTGCATGGTCAAATGAAGATCTCAAGGGGCTAAATCTTGACATTGATCAACATACAACACCTATGAGAGATGATGCAAGCCAAGTTCATCTTTGAGATTGAACACACAGATTGGGTATCCCTGATTGTTGTAATACCTAAGAAATATGGGAAACTAAGGGTGTGATCAACCTCAAAAAGGTGAATACTACAACCATAAGAGACAACTACCTCTTCATATTTCCAATCATGTTCTAGAAAGAATGGCTGAAAACAAAGCCTATAGCTTCTTAGATGGATTCCTCACGCTATAAGTAATTGGCCATTGATCCAAACTGTCAATATAAAACAACTTTTCCTATAGAGTGGGAAATATTTGCTTCATATTTTCATATAAAGTAATGCCTTTTGGCTTGATAAATGCACTAGAAATGTTCCAAAGACTCACAAGTCGTGCTTTTAAGGAGTATCTATGTAACTTCTTAAATGTTTGTGCATACATTCCTCTAAATGAGCAGACCACTTTGAGAATCTCAAGACAATCCTAAAAGATTTGCTTAAATCCCAAAGAATGTGTATTCACGGTTAGCTAAGGCAAAATTCTTGGATATTTAGTCTCAAAAAATGGGATTGCTGCAAATATAAAAAAGTGCAGATCATTTCAAAATTGCCTAGATCTACCAATGTCAAGGAAGTTCAAGATTTCATGGGACATTGTGGGTGTTATCAAAGATTCATCAACATGTACATGTGATTGCTAAACCCATGTATTAATTGATCACACAATTTTTCTGAATTGAAGAATGCGAAGAGTCTTTTCAAAAGCTTAAGCAAGTTCTTTCTTATGTTCCAATCTTGAAAACTCTTGTTGAAATAAAGTTTTTCATATGTATGTTGATGCTTCTAATTTTGCTATTGGCAACATATTGGTACAACCAAGAGATGGAACGATGGATTTTCCTATCTCTTATGCTAGTAGACAATTAAATATAACTAAAAAAAAGTACACCATGACAGAAAGAGAGGGATTCAAAATGATTTCCACAGTCAAAAAGCTTAGACATTACTTATTGGAAAATAAGTTTGTGTTCTTTGTGGATCACAAGACACTACTTATTGGCAAATAAGTTTGTGTTCTTTGTGGATCAGTAGGCACTAATCTATCTACTCAATAAATCATGTAATATAGGCAGAATAGTAGATGGTTCATTATTTTACTCAAGTTTGACTTTGTAATGGCTGTTGAGAAGAGTATCACACACCAAAAGGATGATCACTTATCAAGGATCGCCTCGTTGGACCCTCCCAAGTGAGTTGATGATGATTTGCATGATGCTTATCTGTTATCCTCCATAGAGATGATACCTAGGTTTGACCCTGGCTCTACTCACAACTTCATATTAACATAGTTGGGCATTCAAGCTTTCAAGATGGGAGATGCTGTAACGGCTGACACTGATTTCACGGGACAACAAGCCTCCCTTACTCCCTTGATTGGGAAGTTGAGGCTCCATGTCCAAAGATATGTTGACAAAGAAGACGTTTTCATCTCTCCTCTCCAACATGAGGATGCTATCCCCTGGCACCATGGTTGAACCGCATGGCTGTCAACATGAAGTTCCCTGAAAGAAAAATCTACTTCACTTATAGGAGAAAGAACATGTATATAGATTCTAGTGAGTCTGGTTGCACTATACCACTTGTAAATCCTCCTGCTTTTGATAAATCAATAAAGAGCTCAGTTTTTGCGTACATGATTTTTGTCAAAGAGTCCCTAAAAGGTCCTAATGTTTTATCAAATGTAAATGGTAGGAATAAAGAAGAGTTAGACTTGTCTAATTTTCTAAAAGGATTCCAAGATGTGCTCATCGATGATATCCCTATGGACTTACCTCCAAAATGAGAGGACGATGACCATCGCATTGAGCTCCTACCGGAAGCTCACCGCCTAACAAGCCTCCTTATCGAGTTTCCCAAGCTCAACAAGAGGAGACCATGAGGCAAGTACAAGAATTGGTTGACAAAGGGATGGTGAGGCCTAGCTCCTCTCCTTTTTGTTCTCCAGTCCTTTTAGTGCAAAAGAAAGATGGTACATACCGTATGTGTGTGGACTATCAAGCACTAAACCATACAACTATCAAAAATAGATTTCTCATGCGTCGGGTAGAAGATGTGTTTGATAAGCTACAAGGCTCTACCTACTTCAGTAGGATTGACCTTAAAAGTGGATATCATCAAATAAGGATAGAGAATGAAGATATCCTGAAGACCGTGTTTTGTACAACGTTTGGTATTTATGAATACCTAGTCATGCCTTTTGGGTTGACCAATGCACCAGCCATGTTCAATCGTCTAATGGAGAAAATCTTTAGACCTTACCGCAAATTCACTGGATGATGTCATCATCTACTTCAAGTCCTTGGAGGAACATAAGCAACATCTCCAAGTGATTTTTCAAGCATTGAGGGAGAACGAGCTTTCTCTCAACCAAAAGTGAAGCAAATTTTTCCTTCAAGAGATTCAATACTTAGGTCATATTATCTCTCAAGATGGTATCCGTATGGATCCATCAAAACTAGAGGTAATAAAAGCATGGCCTAATCCAAGGAATCTACATGAGCTAAGAATCTTTATTGGTATGTGTGCAAACTATAGACGCTTCATAGCAAATTTTTCTCAAATAGCAAGACCATTACATGACTTAACAAAGAAGAACGTTATAATATCAGCCCTTGATTTGGGGAAGAAAGAGGAACCATTCACCTTGCAAGATGGTTATCTTCTCCAAGGCAATTGGCTATGTGTTACCCACTCCCTTCGTGAGAAAGTCATGTATGAATCCCATGCTCCTCCCTATGCAGGGCATAGAGGCATTCAACCTACTCTCCGACAAGTAGAAATGTACTTCTATTGGCCTACCATGAAAGTGGACATACAAGAGTATGTTTCAAAATGTGTAGTATGCCAAAAGACCAAGTATGATAGAGGGAAGAAACTTGGATTACTCCAGCCATTGCCTATCCAAAATTCACCATGGGAGAGTATATCCATGGATTTCATCTTTGGATTGCCCAAGTCTATCCATGGGAATACGGGAATATGGACAATAGTCATCAGGTTTAGCAAGCAAGCACACTTTATTCCTGTCAAAAAAGACTATTAGGCACACAAAATGGCAACCCTCTTCATATCATAGATTTTCAAACACCATGGATTGCCAACATCCATCGTGTTAGATAGAGATCCTAGAATGACCAATAATTTCTAGAAAGGTCTCTTTAAAAATCTAGGCACAAGATTGAATTTCTCTTCGGTCCATCACTCACAAACGGATGGCCAAAGTGAGATAGACAATCCTACGATACTCGATCTTCTAAAGACTTATGTTACCAAATTAGATCAACGCTCACAATAGGAAAAGTACTTACCTCTTGTAGAGTATGCGTACAATAATACTGTACATATTTCAATGGGAAAATCACCTTTTGAAATAATTGAGGAAAGACCAAAAAGTCCCTTGCTACTTAAGTACATGGGAAGATCTTCGCTGCTGGTAGATGAGTATAGCCGTGACCTACAAGAATCTTTTCAAAGATTAAGGAGGCTATATCCATCTCTCATCAAAGGCAAAAAGCTGCTGCTAACAAGCACAGAAGAGCCTTAACATTCAAAGAAAATGATTGGGTCTTACTTAAGTTTCCCAAGGCTCGATCAAGGCAAAGGACGTGCAAAAATCCTATGGGCCATCAAAAGTATTATGATGAACTAGCAAAAAGATACTATGGTCCTTTCTAAATTTTGAAACCCATCAATGTGATGGCTTATCAACTCAAGTTGGCCAACCATTGGCTCATACACAATGCTTTTCATGTGAGCCTACTTAAGCCCTGCAAAGGAGATCCACCAAGTGAGCCAATTATTGAAGACCCTCCCGAAATTGAAGACCAAGAAGAGGTGCTACAACCCAAAGCTATCCTTCGGCATGAAGACAAGGTACTATGACATGGTAAGATTATCCGATGGTGTCTTATTAAGTTAAAAAATTATCCTTTTCAAGATGCTAGATGGATGCAAGGAATACAACTTAAGGATAGTATGCACCTTTTCAATGCTTACAATGCTACATTAGAGTAAGAAAATATACAAATTTCTTTCAAATGATCAATGTTCTTGTCTTATAAGACTAATTCTCTTTTTATTGTGCACAAATTTAAGTAGTATGCATACTTAGAATCATGTTTGTGATGATGACGTCTCTCAAACACCAAGTAGAACTTATCACTCTAATTTGGGACAATGAAATGGACTAAGGAGTAGATATGCTTGCGGCAGCTATGTCTCCCAAGCACCAAATGGATTAGTCCTCCATCTTGGAAAGATGTCATAGGGTAAAAAGGGATCCTCTACCCACTAAGAAACATTGACTAATGACTAAGGCTTTATCTCTTATACCTCATAGTCGAGGACGACTATGATTTCTAGAGGGGTTTTTTTAATACCCCATGAACGCACTTTATATAGGGGGGTACTAGAAGGTGAGCCCCCCGAGTTAGCAACTCAAGCTACCCAACCATTGGCTCATATACACAATGCTTTTTATGTGAGCCTACTTAAGCCCTACAAAGGAGAGCCACCAAGTGAGCCAATTATTGAAGACCTTCCCAAAATCGAAGACCAAGAAGTGGTGCTACAACCCGAAGCTATCCTTCGGCATGAAGACAAGGTATCATGATATGGTAAGATTATCCGATGGTATCTTATTAAGTTCAAAGATTATCCTTTTGAAGATGCTAGATGGATGCAAGGAATACAACTTAAGGATAGTAAGAACCTTGTCAATGCTTACAATGCTACATTAGAGTAAGCAAATGTACAAATTTCTTTTAAATGACCAAATGTTTTTGTCTTAAAAGACTAATTCTCTTTTGTTGTGCACAAATTTAAGTAGTATGCATACTTAGAATCATGTTTCTGATGATGATGTCTCTCAAACACCAAGTAGAATTTGTCACTCTACTTGGGAGAATGAAATGGACTAAAGAGCATACATGCTTGCGGCAGCTATGTCTCCCAAGCACCAAATGGATTAGTCATCCATCTTAAAATGATGTCGTAGGGTAAAAAGGGATCCTTTACTCGCTAAGAAACATTGACTAATGACTAAGGCTTTATCTCTTCTACCTCATAGTCGAGGATAACTATGATTTCAAGAGAGAGGTAATGTCATAAAATCTAATATCTAACCACCCCAAATGATTTTCTCATATTAAATTAATCATTTAATGTGGGAGAATAAATGGGAACAAGGTTTAGAATATAGGTATGTGCTTTAGATGCATCTTAACACGGGACCAAAGATAATGGGTCCAAATGGGAGATGGTCTATCAAAAAGCAATACTAATGGAACTTAAAGACCTGAGGGTTAGCTTCATTAAAGACCTTTAAAGGCTAGCGTAAAAGTCCTTTGACTTAGGTAAGCTAGGGTTGAGCTTGAGGTGGCAACCCGGCCCAAGCTTAAGGTGCTTGAGGTGCTTGATGACTAAGGTGCATGTCATGCTTGATGACTAAGGTGCTTGAGGTGCTTGACGTGCTTGCCGACTAGGGAGCTTGAGGTGCTTGTGGGAACACCACCCAAGCTTGAGGTGCTTTGTCATGCTTACTGAATATGGTTCTTGAGGGTAAGGTGTACAAAAGTCAACAACTATCCCTACAAAGAGGGGGCGAGCCCTACAAGAGGGGGGATGAGAGAAAAAACACACACACTCACACAAGGCAAGCATGGTACAAAGAAATCAAAAGGGACACTTGTCAAGCTCCCCCTCATGTTGCCCTCATGGTGTGCCTAAAGCCTATTATTGGCCTTCTGTTAACCCTCACGGCACACGGACATCGTAACCGTATTATGTATTTGGTAGAGTCAGGTACCGGGCTTGTCGGACCAATAGGGAAAGGTAGAGTGATCGCCGATGAGAGGCGCACTTTAACTTGGACATTCAAGGGATTAGTTGGTTAAGCATGGGCGCCCAAGTGTGAATGGGGTGAGCTCATATAAAAGCCAACTAAACCTAATTTTTACTCATTCTCTCATTTGTGCAATAGAAGAGTGCTCTTGCTCCATCTCCATCTCCATCTTCTTCTTCTTCACCTCCTTGTATGTGTGTGTGTGTGTGTGTGTGTGTGAGAGAGAGAGAGAGAGAGAGAGAGAGAGAGAGAGAGAGAGAGAGAGAGAGAGAGAGAGGGAGAGTGTGTGTGCGATCGAGCATTACGAAGGCACGACGGCGGCGAGGCGGTTGAGCGTGGCACGACTGCAGCTTCTTCTTCATCGCGGCGAGGAATCCACCACGAAGGCGAGCGTAGAGCGGTGAGTGACACACCCTTTGCTTCCTTGAGCTTGCTAGTTTAGGCTTGTTGTGTGCTTGGAGCCATTTGTGGCTCGCACACGGTGTATTGGCAAGTCCCTTGCTTCGACAGTGCGGCAAGGAGCGCACATTTTTGGCGCCGCTGCCGGGGATATACCCTACACTAAGCTCGGTTAGCACTTTACGCTTTCTTGTGGTGCAATATCTATCATAGGAAAGGCAAGGAATGAGTGTGTGTAGTTGTGTGGAGATTTCTGTTTTTTGCGTTTTCTACGTTTTCTGGTTTGCACTGCACAGTTAGCATTTTCTGCGTTTAATTTTCAATTTCTGCATTTTCTGCGTTTAATTTTCTGTCAAGTTCCAATTTCTGCAATTTTCTGCATTTTCTGTGCTTTTTCAATTTTCTGCATTTCTTGCGTTTTTTCAATTTCTGCATTTCTGCATTTTCAATTTCTGTATTTTCTGCATCAAAGGAAAAAAAAATATATTTTTTTTTTGAAAAATTTTTTTTTTCTGAAAAAAAGTTTATTTTTTTTCAAAAAATCGGAAAATAAAAACGCGAGTGAGCGGGCGGTTAAATTTTTTGAAAATAAAAAACGTGAGTCTTAAAACGGACGGGTTGGTTTGTATAAAAGATAGATCGGGATCGGGATCATTTCCCCAAGCCCAAGCCCAAGCCCAGGCCTCAGTCCTCAGTCCTATGATATATACTAGACTCACTCTTATATATATACCCTACTCCCTCAAGAGAGAATGAGAGCATGTGGGACAAGTCCTCCACTCTCCTCCCTTCTCTTCCCACTTGCACCCTTAGACTTTCTAGTTTGGGCCTAGTTCCCTACTGGAAATTGACAGTTTTAGGGATTCCGAGGGCATAGAGTGACCAAACGGAGGGCTGTAAAGCACGACACGACCCTCTGACCGATACGCTCGTTTCGAGCTATCACACGGCCCATTCCACGACACGCTCTAAAAAATCTAGCAAAAAAAACAAACAAAAAACACGCTAAAAACTAGTCACAAGGCCTCCTAGAGCAGCTTTTTGACACCTTAGGGTATCAAAAGCACATGCACCTACGCTCTGGACGAGTGTTAGAGCACGATCACATTGGTAGTGCCTCTGTTCATACGGACACCCATTACCCATCCACGATAGGCTCTAGACCCTCAGCGGGGACACAAGGTAGCACCACCCAAGACCCTAAAATAGCTGCTAGTGATTCCTCCTCCGACTCAGAAATCATGGAAGCATACCCTACCCAAAACACTGAGAGAGAAGGCCATGCACCTCCCGAAGCTCCACAGCCTAGTACTAGTATGTTTAGTCGTTTCATGGAAACATTAGGTAGAGCTACTCGCTCGGAACCTGATGCAAATGAAGCACACGAAGGGGGTGGGGAAGTGGACTCTCCTTTCATATCGCACGTGGACCCCACACCCCCAAAGAGTGTCCATGTGGATATCCTGCCAACTTCTTACCAAGAAGGCCCTGTTGAGCTGCCTCCTTCAGAAGTTCCCTCTAGAGTACCGTTGGTGACAAGTAAAACCACGGGGAGCAACATTGCTTCTACCTCACAAGAAACCGTTAACACGTCGACTCTAGAAAGATTGTTCATTAATGATCATTGGACATACGACCTCCACACTGAGGTGTTGACGGATCTACACTCTGGCCACGCCTACCATGTAGGATGGATAGAGATTGTACAATCCACCTCTAGTGCCACGAGCATCGAAGATCAACAGAAAATGATCTGTAATGTTATCCATGGCATTATTCAATCAGAAAGGCAAAACCGAGGGGTAAATATATTCTCAACTGGCCCCATGAGATTTCTGGATACGAGCAAAGCTCAACAGCCTACTCTATCACAAATGGAGACTCCTCTAATGAGCCCCATGGACCCATCTTACGTCATTTCACCTGGGGTCTCTATGCAATCTGAGCCTCCGAGCGACAACTTTAGCTCCCCTAACTTGGCTCAACCCTCTATTAAGGAAAACACAGTGCTCACTCCAGGGATAAGCCTGACAGAGAATGTACCGATGACATCTACGGTTAGCGCAGTGCCACTACCTAGTGTCGTAGTACCTAATATGGGGCCTCGACCGTATGTGCCTCTAGCCCCTTATGCACACATGGCCCCCACACCTCCAATTGTACCACTCGTTTATGCTCCTCGAGTGCCGCTCCCTAGCCCTTATCCGAGTGGACCTATGCCCGGTTATGTTCCATATCCTGCATCATCCACACATATGCCAAGACCGGTACCCGTCCCTCTCCCACATATGATTCCAAGAGTACCTCCACCGGCCCTACCTCCTCACATAGGTGACTTGGCAGCGTTTGCTCAAACCATAGGTCGATCTATCGCGGAAAATATGCGTCATGCATCTGATAGAGAGCCTATAAGTAAGGCAGTACAAATTGCCAAACTCACGCAAAAATTCAATGGGGACGAAGATGCTAGAAAACACATTGAAGTGTTTGAACAAGTATGTGATTCCTTAGGGGAACGCAACGAACTACATAAGTGCAATGCCTTAAGCTTGACATTAAGTGGGAAGGCTGGAGATTGGTATAGGACCCTAAGGGTGGACGAGAAAACAATCTACCCTACCCTTCGAAGGTTGTTTCTAAAGGAGTACATACGAGAAGGTGTGCTTTGGGGTGTAGCATCTCAGCTACAGAAGGCCGAACGTAAGGAAGGAGAGTCAGTAAGGGACTTCATTAGTCGTCTAAAGCACTTAAACTCTCGCTGCCCTGTAAATGAGCGCTTCAACAATAACCAACTGCTTGATCGATTCATTCGAGGGTTGAGGAATGAAGGAATCTATAATGGACTAGTGATTAGAGGTATCACAACCTGGGAAGATGTCACTGCCAATGCAATCCAATTAGAGGACAACTTGATGATAGCAGGCATGAGGGTGTCTACTGACACGAGATCCACTAGTTCACAAGCCATTGAGTATGAACCCATGACTACAAAGCCCATTGCCAATGAGCCAAAGGTATTTGAGACATTCTTGACAGACCTCACCAAGGCAATCCAAGAGTCTCTTAAGGATAATCGACCCCCTCAAAATAGTCACATGTATCCAAGAAGGGAACAGCAATGGTGTTCCATTTGTTTAGGTCCACATAGCACTAGTGAGTGCCCTACGTTTAGAGTAAAATTTAATGGAACTTGCAACGCATGTGGTAGGTATGGTCACCAAGCTAAGGATTGTTTAATGATCAAACGTATGATGGCAAATAGACCACCTGTAGCCTGGACGGATGCACCTCGAGCTCCTGTATTGATGCCTGCTCCACCTGTTGAGCAAATACCGCAACACATGGTCCCTAGATCTCAAAATGTTGTACAAGCTACACCGCTACCACCTCCTGTGCTGGGACCGCAGCCCCCGCATCCAAGAGTCGCCCCTATGAACCAAGTGGGTTGCGAGCCATCAAATGCTTATGCAGATGGCTGTGAGGAGGAAATAGACACTAGTATTGCCTACGGACTTGATACATTGGAAGAGTGTCCTATATACTACATGGAAGATTGTTGGGGGCAAGTCAAGCCGGTTTATCAAGCTGCTGCTCTCGCATCCAGGGGTCAAAATATCAACACCCAGGCTAGGAGGCCACCTCTTCAATGCTACGAGTGTGGTGGACCACATCGGGCAGCGGAGTGCCCTATTAGGCTGCAAAAGACTGCTGCACAGATGCAAATGAATCAAGGGAGCACGTCTGCAATGCCAATACTCACATGTAATCGTTGTGGCATAGATCACTTGATTGCCCAATGTCCCTATAACCCAAATGCGCCTAAAATCACACCCCTAAATTTGGTCGAAATTGCTAGTGTGACATCGCCAATACCACCCGTCGCACCCGCTTATGCGATTACACGGTCCATGCTTCAAGGACCAGGCCATATCCTCGAAGAGAGAGTCCGAACCACGATCATAGCAAAGCTGTATGGAGATCCTGAGTTATTCCTTGCACTTCGAGCATTCCTTAACGGAGAGCTACGAACGGGATTACCGCAGTTTGCGCAACCAAATAGGCCTGACTCGATTATGATTAATGAGGAAAATCATGTGCAATCACTTGACTTAGATGGACACGAGTCTGTGATCGAGGTACCCATTAACGAATTAGGGCAGTATTTTGAAGGCGACGAGTCTAATGCGACCCTACCCATCACTACCAAGGGATTAACTATAAAGGGAATTCTTGATGGTGGTGCAGGAATTAGCATCGTTACAAAAGATTGTTGGGAATCCATGGGAAAACCCCGCCTCAGTGTTACTAACATTGTGGTAAAGATGGCAAATGGTACCATAGCCAAACCTATGGGGATGCTCAAGGATCTTAAGATCAAAGTTCTAGGACACAAGGTACGACATACGTTCATTGTAATGGATTTCTCTAAACACCTTATGTCATATGAAATGATTTTAGGACGACCATTCATGAGGGAAGCACAAATGGTTCATGATTGGTCTAAAAATCATGTCTATTTGCAATTCCAAGACTCTGTCCTTAGAGTGGATTTGGTGACTGGTAAGGTACACCCCTTAGGGAGTAAAACCATTATTGATCATCGCTCTGACACCACTGTTCACTCGGCCCCACTACAATATTGTTACACTTGTAAGAAGGATACAGAAATTGGCCAAGATTCTCCTTATATGGATATCCTACCTGGGATGACTGAGTCGGACAATGTGGATTGGGTCCACCTAGCATCAACCATAGACACTTGGGGAAATAGGGGGACGACCTGGGTAACACCTGAGGGGGATGAAATGCCTGTACCCTTAAATATGCTACAAGCAATGCATATCGCTTCCGACAAGACTCATCCTAAGGTAACGAAGAAAACATACAAGTGGGTCCCTAAAGCTTCTTTAGTGACCATAGCTAGTGCAAAAAAATAGAAGCCTTGTAAGAAACGTACCACTCGCTCCAAGAAAAGTAAGAAAATGTTGCGATGGATCCCTAAACGACTATTGGAAGCCCAAGGCTACTATCAAGGAAATGATCAAATCTGGGTGCCAAAACGTAGATTGTGCTCTTACCTATCACCTGACCCAAGTGAGCCCAATCCCGTAGCTCCAAAACGAATCAATGATCGTGGATAGAAAAAAATCACAGAATGCTACACACCCGCTCCCGAGCTAGTTTGGGTACCAAAGAAAGAACGATTTGTTCCACCTAGCTCCGGAAGGGGGGAGTCCCATGAAGCTTCTAGCTCCTCATGTAATACATCCATAGAGGTAAAAGCTTCTACACAGCCTCCATCTATAGTAGTGGACCCCCATGAAGCTACAAAAGAATCCACACCTCCCAGTGTTCAAGAATCACCTGATGAACCACTTCAAGTTCGATCCTGGGAGAGTACCTTACCACCCTTGCAACTTGACGAGGCACCTAGGGTAATAGAAAACTACTGGCAAAAATCCTCACCTATTACCAACTGGAACAATTGGTTTCAAAGGGTGACAAGCTCATTTCAAACGGTATGATCTACCCAAGGAAGGGGGGACTGTTTGCTGACAGTCATCATTCATTTGTTTCCCTCTCAACCTTTTTCCCTGACCTCTCAATCACCAATCTTAGGGAATGTACATATAAAGCTTTATACTCACAAAAAAAAAAAAAACAAAAAATAAAGAGCAAGAGCAATTAGCAAACGAGTATGCACATTAAAAGTCAAAACATTGACTCAGACCTACACATGTCACATCTGGTACAGTGAAACAGAAACCTATGCCATAAAACACCTTTGATCCTCATCACTTGAGTGATGGAGGGTAGGTAAGATTAGTACGATAGGAGTGTTTCTGTTTTAGAGTTGAGTGATTAGCAAAGTTCTCTTTTCCCACTAATGTGCCTCCTAGAGGTATTGTTTGTGTTTCATAGTGTGTACAGGAGCGTGTTGCTATTGATAGGATTTGGACCTTCATGGAACCTTTCTCTCGTTCACACTTCAAATCAAGCGCGACCATCAACACAAACAGGTGTTTTATGTCCATTATCATTTTCCTTATCTTTTTGCATCCATGTTTTGTCTGCTTTGATTGTGATTGGTAGCATAATACTCAGTGCATTTTCTTAGTATCAAACATTTAGTTCAATGTAATGTTTTGTCATAATCACTTGTTTAGGTTTAAAAATCAAGCAGTCCGACTAAGCTAGTTTGACCAAGCTAGATATTAGAAATCTTCTCTTAATACCATGGGGAATGCCTTCCTAATAAGCAATGGTTACTTAGGTTCTTAATCCGATTTAGGCAGCATTGTATGAAATGTACTAGGGCTTTCTAGTGGGCTTAACCCTAGTGACCTTTAGCTCAAGTATTATAAAGGGAGTTTACTAATGTGATGAGCCTGGGGAGGGTAACAATGTTATATGACCCCCCAAAGTTACAAAATTAAAATGTTGAAAATGAACAAACAAAAAATCAAAGTGCCACAATGTAAAATTTTAAGCTGGAAGAGAAATCTCAGCTTGATTTGGTACTTCACTCACATGTATTGCCTATGGTACTTGAGCCCTAGAGGTTCCCAGTGTGGGCGCTTTTCCTTGAAAAGCAAAAAACCCAAGGCATACAAAATAAGCACACACATCAAATTGAATCAATGTGAAAAGACCTTGGGGGGTCAAAGAAAAAGTAATCAATCAGGCGATGATTTCATGAGAAATTCCTTTTATGGTAGCTTAACTACAAAGTCTTCTAGATATAGCCTCTAGTCAGCCCTCGAACATGAATACTTGGCTCTCGCGATTAAACAACTTAATTGACCACTGAAAATTAAGAAGCTTACCCATGGTATTAATATTCGATCTCTAGTGCCTTTCGATCGTCAGATTAGCGACCCCAGACTTGTTTAATTTTTTACCTTTACATCTGTTTATGCATTTGATTACATTGCAATTTAATGTTCATTGCTGACAAATTGTTTGAAATTCTTTTACCAATCAATTTGTCTACCTAAAACTGCATATGCTTTTTAAGAGAATGCAATTACTGTGGCAATGTTGTTTGATTTTGCAGTGACTGAAGAAGGCTAAGGACATTCATCTCAAATGCTCTTCCACCTCGACGAACCAGCTTCAACTCAATAGCTTCCGAGGACGGAATCTACATCAGGAAGGGGGGCATGTTAACCCTCACGGCACACGGACACCGTAACCGTATTATGTATTTGGTAGAGTCAGGTACCGGGCTTGTCGGACCAATAGGGAAAGGTAGAGTGATTGCCGATGAGAGGCGCACTTTAACTTGGACATTCAAGGGATTAGTTGGTTAAGCATGGGCGCCCAAGTGTGAATGGGGTGAGCTCATATAAAAGCCAACTAAACCTAATTTTTACTCATTCTCTCATTTGTGCAATAGAAGAGTGCTCTTGCTCCATCTCCATCTCCATCTTCTTCTTCTTCACCTCCTTGTGTGTGTGTGTGTGTGTGTGTGTGTGTGTGTGTGTGTGTGTGAGAGAGAGAGAGAGAGAGAGAGAGAGAGAGAGAGAGAGGGAGAGTGTGTGTGCGATCGAGCATTACGAAGGCACGATGGCGGCGAGGCGGTTGAGCGCGGCACAACTGCAGCTTCTTCTTCATCGCGGCGAGGAATCCACCACGAAGGCGAGCGTAGAGCGGTGAGTGACACACCCTTTGCTTCCTTGAGCTTGCTAGTTTAGGCTTGTTGTGTGCTTGGAGCCATTTGTGGCTCGCACACGGTGTATTGGCAAGTCCCTTGCTTCGACAGTGCGGCAAGGAGTGCACACCTTCCAAGGGGTCCAATGATAATTTAGTACATTTAATTAATTGTTTTTGCATTTCTCTGGTCCGGTTTTCCCATTTTCACTGGGGTTGAAGATGCGAAAACCTGGCTTCAAGACTATGGATTGTTTCTATTGGAGAGAATTTTATCGAAGAAAGAAGGTGCCGTGTGAGTTTTCTCGCTCCTTGTTTGTGGTTATGAGGAAAAGTTTTGACTCAATTTTGGGCCTTGTAAGAAAGCCATGTTAGCATAGAGAGAGATACTAGGAAGTCTCTAATTTCATTTTCCATGTTTGCTTTCCAAATATCCTACAACCACCCATACTACATGGTACGTTCTAAAAAACTCAAAAGGTGTTCAGACAATGATAACCTACGACAGCTGGGAATTGAATGTCGAATATCTCAATCTTTTGTTTTTTTCAAAACTGAGACCTGCCAATGACCGTCTTGCATCAAATGTCTTTTCTCCACCCCTTTCAAGTTTCCCTCATTTATGCTCTTGCCTACTTTGGCCTCTCCTCGTTCTGACAGTCGTTTTGATGCTGCAATCGTCTCCAAATAGAAGTTCTTCCAGGAATTGGAGAAACGTGTATCATGTGCATATAGAGCTCCCATGAGAATATGAGCCCCTCAGCAAGGAAAAACAAAAAATTCACCATTTTTGAAGCTTCAAAGGTGAATTTTAGGACGCAAGGCAAGAAAAATGTGAACCTTTGGGTCAATGGTAGAATGTATCTTAAGCATCCCATCACAAACTCAGCTCCACATATGAAGGACATAACTTCATTGGTGAACTATGTGGGAGATGGCCATAATGGTATGCATGGCTATACCAGGCACTTGGCTACACGGAATGAGATTTTTTGCATCTTGAGAGAGACATTGCATACAAAGAAGATTTGCACTTGAACAAGGCTGTAGAGCACTGTGCTCAACAACTCAAAGGCAACACCGACATCATCACGAAGCTTACACAGAAGCTTAGAGAAAAAGAAACTGTGTTGGGTCTACGACAAAGAGAAAGAAGACTATGGGACATCGAGCAGCTAAAGGTTGGCTCGGGGGGAATTAAGAAAAGAGTCCGGGCCATCAAGTAAGTTTATCTAATTTTGTATGCTCTTTGTCTTGTATCTTACTCTTGACTTTCTTTCCTAGATTGTTGCTTCACCCCGAGCAGGATGTCGAGCGCAACACACCCACTTTGTCTGCTTCATAAAACCTCATATTGAATCGAAAAAATGTTGTTGGGTTGTTTGACAACAAGCACTATGGCAAGATCGTTGTTGCCAAACAGCTTGACAACATTTTGAAAGAAAATCATTTTCCTACATAGGATGTTCAGTCTATTTTGGATGAAGTTGGTATTTCAAATAAAGGATATTCTACAATTTTCAGGTATCTAACGTTATGTGCATCTCTCTCACACTATAAGGAGATAGCTTACTAAACTCTATCCTTTTCAGATCTATGCAAAAACAAGGTCAGAAGTTTCATCTGAAGAAAATGTTGCTGCCAAACCCTTTCTCCATTCAAAAGACAAGACATTAGGTCAACTGGGAGGTGCTGCAAACGCTAGCCAAGAGTCCTTTCCACATTCAATTGAAAAGCCTAAATTCTCAAAAAAATATAAATAATCTGAGTTTTTGCAAACTCTTGAAAATTTACCTCAAATACATCCTTAAGCTTACCCACTGGTACATACAACTTTTATGAGAATAATCTCCAGCCGAATTCAGTGATTGACAGTCTTTTGGTGCTGTTTCAAGCCATAGACCTAAAATTCTGCAACTTCACATAAACAACTCACAGATGATTCCTTTGGAGTGAGTAATGATTTGAGATCCACCTCGGATTCTACTTACCCTACTCCTAGGCTCTATTGCAATTGGGTTGTGGAAGGTGTCCACAAACACTTGTTTTCTTGTTTTTTTATGGTTTTCTGAGCCTTGATCTTAAGACTTGTCTTGTCCATTAGTCATTCTCAAAATCCTAACCTAATCCCACAATCCTACAATCTACTTAGCAAGTACAATCTACAATCCTACAAGGTACTTAGCAAGTACAATCTACTCCTAAGCTACCTCTACATAACAAAAGACGACACTCTTAAGCTATGCGGTTTTAAAGAGAAAGTTTTTCTCTAGGTAATCCTAGAGGAAGTTAAAGGACAACTACACAAGATGCTCTTGTTTTTCTCTAGTTTAGGTCTATCTGTCCCCAAAAATGGCGCCAAGTGTGGGTGGGTTTCCTAAACTCACTCTTATCTTATTGCAGACATAGCGAGAACCACAAACATAAATATTGTCAATCCATGGGACGAAGCTGAATTGACTAGTGCATAGAGGCTACAAGAGGGTGTCAATCTCTTGGAAAACAACAAAAAACTTGCATCTAATACAAGCTACACTCAAATGAACTAAGTCATCAAAATCTTAGATCGCCACCAACAGAGGAAGTGGTTTATGACAAGTACAACAATATTTTTTTGTGATTTGATCGCTCTGCAGACATACATTGTACAACTGTTTGAAGTTACTCCCCAAGAATGCAATAATGTTCTTAAGGTTGTGATTAAACTAGATGAGTGTGAGATTGTGAAGGAGATTAAGGTTGAGCGAGTCACAATAACGCTAATAAACAGAGCACTGGATGGAAGCATTGCAACTGAAGACCCTAGAAACTTTAGCGTGCAGTTTGAAAATATTATATTTCTTCTCATCACATCCAAGGTGTGATGACAAAATGATTAGCTTGGATAGCTTACTTTTGCATGTGCAGTTGAACTCACCAAAAAATCTTTATTGCAGGTGCCTGCACAGAACTTCGATATACTGAATTGGGTTTTTCATCAAACAAGCATCCCTGAAGTAATAAGTTAGGAGAGAAACGGAAAGACACGTGATGCTTATGGCATGGGATCCTACACAGAGGAATGGAATATGGCTGGAGTTGTGAGGACCTTGAAGTGTATGTACAACATCTCCAAAGTAGCAACAAGCAAAAGATCTTGTCTGTGTACTACATGGGAGGAGTCCATAGCCTTGACAAATAGTATTGGAGAAGAGCACCAGACATGCACCTACAAGACCCTAACTTTCGGACAATGCTGGATATCCCACTGGATAGGTTTCACATATGCACGATGCATGTACTTTGTAGGATCATTGAGAAACTCATGTTCCTCTACATTGATTTTTCTTGGACCACTCTGCCCGCACCTTCAAAGCAGAGGGATATCTTGGCTCTAGAAACAATTTTCTCAAATATGGGCCTACATGGAGGGCATGTAAAAATAGAAAAGAATGAGAAGATGTCTAAGAATGGTCAGGATGTTTTGAAGAAGCTCTCTATTGGTGGTGTAAAAACTCGAATCTTCCTGTCAATGCCGACAAGTGGCAAACATGTTGTAAAAGGCAAAGTGTACAAGAAAGACAAGCATTAAGATACAATAGGTGGAAAAATTTGCGCAATGCAGTGGTTGACCATGCAAAAAATAGTGCAGCAAGGACTCGCAAGGCAAATGTGTGGAAAAAATTGGATGCAATATTCAAGTTCTGTGAGTTCAATACATGGAGCGATGCTAACTATACACATTTTCAAGAGGCTTTAGAGACATTTTCAAGGGGATTTAGAAAAACTTAGATGCAATATTCAAGTTCTGTGAGCTCAATATATGGAGCGATGAGGACTATACACATTTTCAAGAGGCTTTAGAGACCTTCCACAAGTCTTTCATGTATGTATGGACAAAAAAACACATCACTCATTACATAGTATAGTTAGTAATTTGTTGATATTATGGAAATTTGTTTTCATATGAAGTTTGTGTTAGTCTTCTATGCAGCCACATGTCCTGCTTCGTTAGGCAGTATGGCAGCTTGGCTATTTGGTCTACACAAGGCATGAAGAAAACTCACTTTCGGGTTTTTATTGGTTATATCAGCCACACCCTCCATGGAGGTGGTGCAGACAAAGCCAATAGCTTGAAGGAACTACATCAATGGACTTATCACAAACTCACGCTATCATAAAATCTAATATCTAACCAATCCAAATGATTTTCTCATATTAAATTGATCATTTAATGTGGGAGAATAGACGGGAACAAGGGTTAGATTATAGACATGTGCTTACGGATCTATCTCAACACGGGGCCAATGGTAAAGGGGTCCAAATGAGAGATGATCTATCAAAGAGAAAGGCTAGCCAATGGAGCTTAAAGACCTTAGGGTTAGATTCATTGAAGACCTCCAAAGGTTAGTGTTAAAAGTCCTTTGACCATAGGTAAGATAGGGCCGAGCTTGAGGTGGGAACCCTAACCAAGCTTAAGGTGCTTGTCGTGCTTGATGACTAAGGTGCTTGAGATGCTTGTCATGCTTGCTGACTAAGGTGCTTGAGGTGCTTGATGACTAAGATGCTTGTGCTTGTCGTGCTTGCCAACTAGGGAACTTGAAGTGCTTGTGGGAAAACTACCCAAGCTTGATGTGATTTGTCGTGCTTGCTGACGAAGGTGCTTGTGTCTCGTAAGTCAAAGGAATCCCTACAAAGGAGGGGGCAACCCAAAGCTAGGGGGATGAGAGAAAGCACACAAACACACACTCAAGGTAAGCCAAGCCTCAAGAGGAAGCAAGGACACATGTCAAGCCCCTACCCATGTTACCCTCATGAAGTGCATGAATCCTATTGGATAGGATTAAAAGGGATCCAATGAGCATTTAGATTAATTAATTAATTATCTAAGCAATTATCAAGCCTCTCTCTCAAAAGGGGAAAGAAGGAAACTTATCCAAATGCTACCCCTATTGCTTGAAATGACCACCTAAGGTGATTGGCCAAGCCTGGCAAGAGCCAATAGGGATCAAGCAAGAGCGAGATGTGTGTGAGAGAGAGAGCACACTTCATTCCAACCACTAAAACCATCACCACCGAAGGTACGACCAAACTCTTTCTACAACATATATATCGTTATCACGGATTACCGGATGACATAGTTTTTGATCGAGGCCCACAATTCATCTCTAGCTTTTGGAAAAGCTTATTCAAGCTACTCGGAGTACAAATCAACCTCTCCTCAGCCAATCACCCACAAAGTGATGGAAAAACAGAGCGAGTAAATCAAGTTTTGGAACAGTATCTCCGTTTTACTATCAATTATCACCAGGATAATTGGGTCGAGCTCCTACCGCTAGCAGAATTCTCCTATAATAACAGTTTTCATGCCTCCACCCGTCATACTCCATTCTTTGCTAATTATGGTCAACATCCCAAACAGGATATCCACAAGCACCATCAAGTCAAGAGTCCAGCTGCTATTCATCTTACACAACAGTTATCTGCAATTCACAAAGAACTTACAATTCATATCAAAGAAGCTCAATCCAAGTATAAGGGAAGTGCAAATCTACATCGCATGCAACATCCAAAATACAAAGAAGGGTATAAAGTGTGGCTCCTCCGACGTGATATGCGTTCATCTTGTCCCTGTCAAAAGCTCAATTATCGAAGGCTTGGACTGTTTAAAATTATCCGTCAAGTCAATCCAGTCACCTATCGACTCCAGTTGCCCTCATCCATGAAAATCCATCCGGTATTTCATGTCTCTGTCCTAGAATCTTGTCACACATCTAAGATCCCAGGAAGAGCCCTACAATCACCTTCTCCGGTTGAGATTCAAGGACATGACAAATATGAGGTCGAGAAAGTCCTATATTCTCGAGTTTCGTGTGGTAGGTTACAGTACCTGGGAACCAGCACACAATCTTCAGCATGCATCTCTCAAAGTCCAAGATTTCCATCAACAGCATCCATGGAAGCCCCAGTCAAGGAACACCACCGCTCCTCGTGGAACTCGTCGCTAGAGGAGGGGGTAATGTCATGGATACTTGAGAGTCAGTCGTCGTCGCTGCTTGTGTCATAACCTACATCATCACTAAAAGGCTCTAGAAGAATCTAAACGGATCTAGAAGATTCTAGAAGGTTCTAAAAGTATCAAGGAGATTCTAGAAGTTTTTAGAAGCTTGGAGAAGATTCTTGAAGAATCTAGAAGTTTCTGGAAATCTCTAGAAAGTTGAAGAAGGATCTAGAAGGTTCTAGAAGAACTAGAAGGATTAAGAAGTTTCTAGAAGTTTGGAGAAGATTCTGAAAGAATCTAGAAGTTTTTAGAAAGCTCTAGAAAGTTGAAGAAGGATCCATAAGGTTCTAGAAGAACTAGAAGGATCAAGAAGGTTCTAGAAGATTCTAACCTCCTCAAGAAGAACCTAGAAAGTTCTAACCTCCTCAAGTAACCTCCTCAAGCACTAGTATAAATAGGGGTCTTGGGCCACAAGCCCCTCAGTCTTGCCAACACTAGTTGTGAGGCTCTTATGAGGAAATCCCTCTTCTAGTTGTTATGTTCAAGTCTTGTCCTTGCAATTAAGCCTTGTCTTGTACTCAAGTCATGTAATCCAAGTCTTGTATCTAGCTCTCTTAATAAAGTATTAAGTCTTGTAATCAATATTAAGCTTATCATGAAGTCCAAATTCTTGTACATTGTGAGTGCCTCCTCTTGCTCTCTGCTAGCTCTATACACGCTCATAACAGTATACTAGCAAACCAAGTCATATTTTGAGAGACTGCTAGTAGAGTGTCCACCGAAGAGAGTGTGAATCAAGGCGATCACTTGGACACTCTTTGAAGAAGTCTCCGACACTTTTTCAAAATCAACATCTAAAATGTCTTCCTATTCGACTCGTTCAAAAACCGAAACGACAGTGCGTTATAAGCACATACTCACCTTTTATAAGACTAGTCGCCATGGAGCTCGGGCTTACTTGGATCCTAATGAAGAGTGTGCTATTTGCATTGATGACCATGACATAGAGTTTGAAGAGGAAATCAGGGCAAAAGAACAAGGAAAAATGTACATGGATAAAAACGGAACTGAGTATTTACAAGTTGAAAACCCTGACGTGATAGACAAATGGGGGTTAGAAGTAAATACCATAATTCCAGATATGGTAGCAAAAAAAGGACCACCGACTTTAGAATTCGAAGGATACGATCAAGTTGATTTGAAGCCTTTGAAACGTCTTAGCACGGATAATCCTAGGATCGGAGTCTATTGTTGGGAGGATAGAAACGTCAAAGATCTTCTATGGACTTCTCATGCCAAATCAGGACAATTAACACCCATGAAGATCATCTATATCTTCAAAATCAAAGACAAGGGTTCAGTAGATGGAGTCTTGCCAAGCATCGAGAAAAATTTACCGAGCGAACACGAAAATCGAGCAAAATTGAGGTAAAGGGGAGAGAGAGAGAGAGAGAGAGAGAGAGAGAGAGAGAGAGAGAGAGAGAGAGAGAGAGAGAGAGAGAGAGAGAGAGAGAGAGAGAGAGAGAGAGAGAGAGAGAGAGAGAGAGAGAGAGAGAGGGCATGCTCTATACAAAAACTACAATGAGATTAGGAAACCTTCATGAGTATAGCAAACCATATTTTTATTGACACACCTGTCATCTCAGGCTCCTTGTCAATCTTGTGGTCCTTCCCTTTATATTTGGTTAGGGAAGTTATCATGAAATGTTCCCAACCATATGGATAAGTAAGGCATCGAATATATAACAACAACATCAAGCAAATAAAAAATTAGAATAGCAATACTCAACAAAATTTCAACTAAATATACATAATTCACCCAATAATGATCGCAACCAAATGTACATTGGAATAAAATATTGAAGAGTAAACGCATAATTTATCCTCAATTTTCAGCATTCGCAACGTCAATATCTCCTTGAGGTCCAATCATGCCAATCTAATGACTTAACCATGCTACCCACCTAGACATTGCCCTTATTTGTCCCTCGCCGATGCGGGTAGGGTAATGTCCAGGATGACCTTACAAGAGGATAATGATAGGAAGGATAGGCCTTTGATGATGGTACAATGAATTAAGGTATAGCAAAAAGAGGATGATCACATTATTTAAAGCTTAGCCATCACATGATTTGTATATCCTAAGGTAAAATTAAAGATTGTGATGCCATTAGAGTCTACACCTAGACATCATCCTTAAGCGTCGTGCGTAGACGCAAAAGCATTTAGGAAGATGTTTTGATCATTAAGTGTCTTTTATCTCGGCAGAAGCCCTTAAATTGGCCACAAGAAAAGTGCATGCCGAGCAACTCAAGAGCATAGCAATGGAGTGGGGCAATGCACTAGCCTATCCTGCACAGACGTGCTACTCATTACGACCATGCCCAAAAATTGAAATGGAAATCTTTTTTTTCTTTCCAAGCTCTGCAGAAAACATGTTTCGTTCTATTTACTCTCCCACGCCGACACACGATACTTAATGGGTTTATGCTTTGCAAGCTCTGACATCAACGTGTTTTTGCTCCTTAAACCTCCCACGCCGAGGGAGTATTGACTAGGGCTATGCCCAATTTGAGGAATAGTTTGCTTCATAAGATACATAGATGGGATGTTTTTTGTATACAAGTGACATATATTTAATAAACATAGGAAAGAACTTCCCAATTTAGGATCCCCGTTTTCTGCCCTTAATACTCTCGTGCCGACAATGTCCCATTTGAAGGGCAAGGTAGCTTCAACATCTACACACATTGGACGTTGGCTGCATGATCTCCTTCTAGTCGATGTGGTAACACCTATGGCAATGTCCCATGAAGATATCAACAGGGTCAAGCCTTCGACTCTCATAGCCTATGGCGTGCCCTTCTTGGAGCAAAACAGCTCCAAGGCAATCACCACAAGCATCGCATTGGACCTCAAATGGTTTTGAGAGATCCGGTAGTGTAGGCACAGGTTGAGATATAAGCTTTTCTTTAAGCTTTTCGAAAGCATTGTTCTCCTTAGCAGACCATGTATACCTAACGCTTTTCTTTGTTAGGTCATGTAATGGTCCCGCAATTTGTGAGAACTTTTCTATGAAGCGTCTATAGTATGCACACATACCTATGAAGCTTCTTAGTTCATGAAGATTCCTTGGTTTAGGCCATCCTTTTATTACCTCTAACTTGGATGGATCCATTTGGATGCCATCTTGAGAGATAATGTGACCTAAATACTGAATCTCTTGCAAGAAAAATTCACTTTTCTTTCGATTAACATAAAGTTTATTCTCTCTTAAAACTTGAAATATTACCTAGAGGTGTTGCTTGTGTTCCTCCAATGAATTAGAGTAGATGATAATATCATCAAAGAACACTCCAGTGAAGGTTCGATGAGGCCTGAACAGCTTCTCCATCAAGCGGTTGAATGTGGCTGGTGCATTGGTCAAGCCAAAAGGCATGACAATGTATTCGTAAAGACACAATGTAGTACGAAATGCGGTCTTTACAATGTCTTGATCAACTATCCTTATTTGATGATAGCCACTTTTTAGGTCAACCCTACTGAAGTAGGTCGATCCTTGTAGCTCATCAAATAGGTCTTCTACCCGTGGAACGGGAAACCTATTCTTGATAGTGATCCTATTTAGTGCTCTATAGTCGACACACACGCGATATGTGCCGTCTTTCTTTTGCACTAATAGCACAGGTGAGAAAAATGGAGATGAGCTTGGCCTAACCATACCCTTCTCAACTAACTCATGCACTTGCCGCATAATCTCCTCTTGTTGAGCTTGAGAAACTCTATAAGGAGGTTTATTAGGCGGTGAACTTCCTGGAAGAAGTTCAATTGCATGGTCATCATTACCTCGTTTAGGAGGTAGCTCACAAGGGATGTCGTCAATAAAAACATCTTGAAACCCCTTGAGAAAATTGGATAACTCTAATTCCTTTTGGTTGCTTTTATTTTCTTTTGCTAAAGCATTAGGTTCATTTTGAGAGTCTTTAACAAAAATCATGTACACGGAAATAGAGCTCTTTATTGACTTGTTGAAAGCTGGTGTATGTACAATGGGGATGGTGTTACCCATTTCCTTAGCATCTATATACATGTCTTTTTCCCTGAACTTAAAGGAGATTCTCCTTTTAGGAAATTTAACATCGGTAGCCAGGCGGTCAAACCATGGTGCCCCTAGGATTACATCCTCATGCTTGAGAGGAGAGATAAAGAAGTCCTCTTTGTCCACATAGCCTTGGACATGAAGCCTCAATTTCCCGATTAAGGGAGTGACTGAAGCTTCTTGCCCCTTGAAGGCACTGTCTGCGGGTAGGACATCTCCCATCTCGTAGGATTGTATTCCTAGCTTGGTGGCCAACTCTATAGATATAAAATTGTGAGTAGAACCAGGGTCAAAGAGAATAAAAGCATCATGTTCTCTTACCTTTCCCCAAGCATGGCATAGAGGAGATCCTTTGTGGTGAGTTTGGTGAGTCTCCTCCTCTTGGATTTCAACCAAGGAAGCTCTAGGAGGATCTTGGCGGTTGTTCTTTTGGGGACAAGCGCGGTACGCATGCCCTTGTTCGCCGCACTTGAAACACCGGTTATCTTTACGATAACACTCAAGCTCTTCAGGAGAGAGTTTATTCTTACCTTTGTAAACTCCCTTCTCTTTAGATTTGTTGGAGTTTCCCTTAGGAGACTTTTGGACATTGTCCTTCCCCTTAGGCTCATTGGAACCCTTGTTTTCCGGGGGTTTATTATTTCTTTTAACCCCCGTTTGGAAATTGATTCGAGAGGCCACCATAGTATGGTGTATTACCACCGATATGGTGCGTGGCCTTTGGGAGTTGACATACTCCGCCATTTCTTCAGTTAAGCCCGCACAACATTGTTGCTTTTGCTCTCCAAAATCCAAATTTTTGAAGACAGTGGCTTTGAGTTGTAGGTCCCAAAACTTGTCTACATATTTGTGGATAGATTCATTGGGAGAGAGCTTTAAGCTTCGCCATTCGGTGAGTACTTTGTCTTTGGCATCGGTGGCCAAAAACAACTTCATAATGGAAGCTCTTATAGATTTCCATGTTCGTGGAGCTTCACCGTTGGCTCGTAGGCTAGACCACCATTGTCTGGCGGACTTTTGAAAGTGCATAGCTACATGGCATAGATTAGAGGACTCCGTGAATCCCTCATCTCCAAACGTCGCATCGAATTGTTGGATAAAGGCCAAGACTTTGTCCGTAGCACCAAAGGTACCATCATAGGTAAGGAAAGAGATGCTCTTCCCTCCCTCTTTGAATTTCTTCAACTTGGATGACCTCTTCCATGCGGCATAGGATTTCCTATGGCCTCTTCTTTTTGATGGTTCAAAGGTTGCACCATTACTTTCTTCAGAACGTAAAGAATTTGAAGAAGGTGGAGAAGAGGGTGACCTCTTTCTCGCCTTTTTCTTGTCTTGATCTTTGTCGTCTTCACCATAGCTTTCATAAGAGGAAGAGGATGAAGAAGATGGAGAAGAGGGTGTCCTCTTTCTTGCCTTTTTCTTCTCTTGCTTTTTATCATCCCTCTTTGAATTGTGGTGGGGAGAAGAATATGATGGTCTTCTCCGCTTTGGTGGTCTTTCTCATATCTAAGTCTTCTTTCTTTGTCAAGAACCTACACGAACTCCATGGTGACTCTGTTTTTAAGCTCAATGGTTGAATAGACAACAAATTTGGATGTAAGGTTACTTATCACTAGCCCAAATATCTTCGTTTGCCAAGTGAAGAAACCTGTATAGAATGCTTCCTCAAATGCCTACATATTGCTAGAGAGTAAAAACATGCATCGGGCGTAGAAGCCGTAAAGGACTTCTTCGGAAGGCTGGCTACTTAAGTAGTAACACAGACCCTTATTGCCTTCGAGGAAAGACATCCATGGCGCTCCAGCTTGCTCTAGCTCATGAAAAGCTTGAATGCAGGTGAGTAGCATTCTGCAAATCTTAAACAGCATGGCACATGAGAGGTCAGGAAGGCTTTTGAAGAAATTCATAGCGCCCGTTAGGGTTTTCACCATGTATTCCTTTGTTGTCAGTCCCTGTTCTGGAGCTGGTAGGCATGAGTAGTTCATCCATGTAGGCCTCTTCTTTCTTAGTGATTCATATGCTTGCCATGTCCTTACTCTTGGTACATGACAGAATGTTGGGTCTTTTTGAAGGGCTACAGGTGCTCTTGTGAACAGAATCAGATGTCTCAAATTCTTGTTCAACCAGGTTTTTCTTCACTTGGGGTGGATATCCTCTGAGTCTTCTACTTGCATATCCTTGTATAGTCTTTCTTTTACATGTAGTAGATCTACTTTGATCAAGGGGTATGGCAATGATTGCTGATGCCAATGTGCATTGATTTGGTTGGAGGTGAGTTGAGTGACAGTGACTGAGTGGAGAACTCTAAACTCCCAATCCATCAGTGCTTTCCATTCAGGATCTGTTTCTTGGGCAATCTGGTCTTTGAGGGCATCTTACTTAGCTTTAGAAAGCTGGACCTGGGCACTTGCTCAGCTTCAGTCAGTGGTACCTGAAAATCTGCTTCTCCTTCTATCCCTTCTGTTGGCTATGTTTCCATCTCAACAAAAGAGACTAAGGGAATGTCAACAGTTGGTTGTTCAGAGGGTCCTGCTTCGTCTTGAGTCTCTGGTTGTCCTTCTCTCAGCAGCTGATTGACTCTCTTCAACTCTGCTATCTCTTTGAGCAGTTGCTCTTCTCTTTGGACTCGCATCAGTGCAAGGACTCTTCTTTGTGATTGCTCTAGCTTCAGCTCTAACTTGAGATCCTTGTTTCTCTTTTTCAAAGTCTTATAGACTTCATCTGTACCTTTGATCGAGGCGACAACAGGATTTTCTCATATCTGTCTCAAAAAGGCTGCCTGATCATTGACCCTTTGCTCAGAGTATTGCACAGAAGAATTTGCTACATTGAGCTACACTTGGATCTTTTGGACTGACATATTAGTGGTTAGGAGTTCATTTGTTACTTCTGGCAATTGTTGATCTTTACTTTTGCAGGCATCGGATAACTTGGTTAGAAGTTTTTCCAACTCCTCCATTTCTTTCTATTGCTTCTCTTTGGCAACCTGGTGTTGTTTGGCTTCATCTTTCAGCTCTTTGATCTATCTTTAGAGATCTGCAATAATGTTCATTTGGCCATCTAGCTCTCCTTGTAGAGCATCGAGCCTTAGCACTACGGCTAAGTGCTACTGCTCGCATTTTTTCTGTCATCATCTACATCTGCTTGGCATATTCATTGACTTGTATGATGACTTCATCATTTGTTTCCCAATCTTCAGGCTCTGTAGACTATCTAGAGGTTTCAGCCGTTTTGATTTGTGGCTCTTTGGGTGGTATTGTGGTAGCTGCTTGTGGTTGCGGTGGGGGTTCTACTTCTCCTTGAGGCGTTGCGGTTGCCTCGACTGATTTTGTTGCTTGAGGCTTCGTGGATGCCTCGACTGCTTCTTGTTGGGTGGTCATAGAAGGGTCTACCTCAGTTTGTTCTGTTGCCTTTGGTTGTTCAAAACTTGTTGTTGCATGTTGATCAGGCTCTTTTTCCTTGGCTTCCTCACCCTCATTGGGTTTAGCTATTGGTGAAGGGTTTGGGCTTGGCATTGGGTGGTCTACCTGCTCCGTAGTGGGTGAAGTGGGCTTTGGAGACATCTCTCCTTGGTCGTGTTGTGTCTCACTTTGTTCAGTAGCTTCAGTTTGTCTTTGTTGCTCGGCTACATCTTCCTTTGCTTTCTTTTTAGCTTCTTGAGCTTCTCTCAACTTTAGGGCTTCTGCCTTTGCATACATGCATTCAAGAAAGTCCGTGGGATCCTTTGCTCCTTTCCTTGCAGGGTTCTTGGTTTTGGGTCCCCTTATATTTCTTGGAACCCATCTTTCCGGGTCCTCACCTGCAACTTGGCAGCTTCTTTCATAAGTTTGTTTTTCTCTTTCAAACCTTGCCTTCTTTTGTTGAGGCTCTTCCTGGTGTGCGGCTATAGCTTTCTTCTTTATTTCTTCAATTTTGGCCCTTCTTTCCTCATTGTCTGAGCTCTCACTGCTATGAGCTTCATGAGAGCTTTCTAAAGATTCTTTGTCTGACTTATATACCCTTTTTGATGATCGCATGGTTCTTGGAGAAGGTTGTGCAGATACAATCCACGTGTTCTGATCTGGGGTTGGCAAAAAATTGTCGGCCATGCCAATAGCATGATATGCTATTCTTGTCAGCACTTCAAGGGCACCCAGATATGTAAATTTACCTTCTTTCTTTGTGCCTTTTAGCGTTGTCAGCACATACTGCGCATGATCAATTGGCTGCCTGGTTGTTGACTTCAAGACCTGAGTGAAGGTGGTCACAACCGCATGGTTTGGGATGGTATACCGCGGCGGTCTCTTTGATAAAAAGTGCAAGTGTTGAAGGTATAGACGTGCTGGTTCTTCCACTTGCTGTGGATGAGGTCGGAGAAAGTGGCACCAGTAGTCTCCTTGATGAATGTGCCAACTGTCTTTTTGTCTCAGGCCTGCATCATCATACCTTCAGTAGGCAGCTTCAGTGCCTCAACCACGATCTCTTTTATGTTACTACTTCTACTTTTTGTCCTTGTTGGTCGGTGATTTGGGCTGACCCATCCTCTTTGATTGTGGACAGTAGCTCATATGTTTTCTAGAAATCTACACCGCATGGTTCTTGGTCGTAGAAGTCTCTAAGGCCCAGCCTTTTGTTGGCTTCTTTAGTGTCTGGCTTGGCATCTACGTCATATATCTCTTTTGGTAGCATTTGTAGTCCACTTGGTGTCCTTCTTCGCTCTTGAACCTGCCTGTGAAATTCGTGGTGTTTTTTTCTTCAAGCTGTTCTCTTGACAAGTATGTTGCCTTGGCCATCTTTACTGAACTTGGGTCTAGTTGATAGGGTGGCAACTCTTGCAACTTCTCTTTCTGACACGCCCTTTTCTTTGCCTTCTCGGCATCTTGCATTGCTCCCATTAAGTGAATACAGTGCCAAAGTTTAAAAATGCTGCAAATTCCGCTCTGAAATGCCTTGAGTCTGAATTGCTGACAAATGATGTCCATTTTGCTTCAAATCAATTTTGGAGCATGCATAGATGCATAAAGACATGAAAAGATCACAATCATGCAGTTCATGAAAAAATTGCGACAAAAGTAAAGGCGATTATTTACAGTTAGGGATTTTTTTCAACTTTTTGCAATTTTGACATGATAGGCTTGAAATATATAGCATTTAGGTGCTCTGAGTGAAGTGTGGGCTCATTTAAATGCACTGGGTGGAAATGGTGCGAGATTTAGGGTTTCACTCTCTGAAACAATAGATATAAAGATAATTTGAGTTTTTGAGATCCAAATTTGCTCAAACTTGGTCAGTGGACTTGGGACATTATGTTCTTTGATCCCATAAGGTCAAAGTTACAAATTTTTCCCCATTTTGACAAGAAAGTATATAATCGTGATTATTAACTTTTCATCAAAATGTACATTTTTTGTTGCAACTTTGTTCTAGGCATGATGTAGACTTTGTGTATGAGATATGGGGTGATTTGGATCAAAAATTATGATAGATAACTCAAAACTTGGATTGGAAAGACCTTGGTGCATTTTTTGACAATTTCCAAGTTTTTTCTTGATCATTTTCGCTCATACTTGAAATGTGGCATGTAATAAATGTGTACAAGTGATAGATGAAGTGAAGGGATTATTTTCATGCCAAAAAATCATAAAAGTTTATAATCGTGATTATTTATAGCAGTCTATTTTCTTGCAAGACTTGAAAATTTGATGACTTAGACATATTCAATACATCTAAAACAAGTCCTACAATGAATTTGGTAAAGTTTTGTCGTGTCGACATCACTTCGTGCTTTGTCGACTCTGAAATCATCGACATTTGTGACTAGATGGCCTGTGGAGTTGGTTAGTCACTTTTGAAGCTATGGACTTGTCCACTATATAGTCCTAAAGCTACCCATTCAGTTTTGTCCCATTTCGAATCAGTTTGGCTTCATATGTCAAATTTGACGCTTTGTAGTCTTTGAGCTGTTTTTTGTTGTTTGAGAGCTTGCCTTCACTGTTTTTATGAAACCATCCAAGTACATTGTGTATAGACCCATTCTATAACCTATCCGTGGAGTCAGAATCCAATTATGGCATCTGGAAAAAACCTAGATTATTTACTTGGGACCCCTCTCGACCCCTACCAAATGGTCATGTGGTGATATAGAAGTGTTCCATTATATAGGAACATGCTACAGTTCAAGTTTCGTTGAATTTGGTTGAGTTGAAAGGCCGCTATGGTCAATTTTGGGTCGCAGAACTTCGTGCACTGCTGGGTTTCTAGGGTTTTTTCCTGAGCCTATACTTGCTACCCGCCCACATAGAATTGATCATTGATAATCTTAGAACTTAGTCCTCTTTGTCTCGTGTGAGATGGCACTGTAAAAGGCCGATTGTGGACTCCAAAAATCTCGCGCAAAGAAGGTAGAGAGCTCTCTTCTCCAAGAGTGACTAGTGGAAATGAGGTGATTTTGGGCTACTTTGAATATCTATACTCGGACTTCCAAAACTATTTTCCCCAAATTCCCCTGTTAGTCCTACTAGGTCGTGAAATCTATGTTACTCAAAAATTTATTCAATCGTATTCCGACAGCTCATTCTGCAAGAATTTGCGATAGTAAGCCTTGGCAGCCTAATTTAGGCTTCTCGCCTCCATCTTTCAATTTGATTGAAATTTTTTGTGCTTGTCCGTCTTGTCCTTCTAATCATTAGCGTATCTTTAGTTTCTCCATCTGAGCTCATTTGCTATTTATTATTAATTTTTGACCTGTTTATTGAAAAATCAAAGAAAATAATAAAACACGCTTAAAAAGCAAAGTGAAAGTCAATAATTAGAAAATTCCATTGAAAAAAATTGCTTTTTTGTGGATTTCTCCATTTTTATGTCTCAATATCAAGAAAATGATGAAAAATAACCAAAAAACACCAATTTTCGATGACTTTTTGATAGTATATACACTATTTACACTCATCGGGGAGATGTTATCAATTAAATTTCCCCTGTTGATGATTTTGTAAGGACATTATTAGGTAATTTTGCAAAAAATCACACGTTAACATCAAACTTTTTCCTCCCTCTTCAAACATTGCCCTTAATTACTTAGTTCCCTTCCACCCCTCCTGGATGGCGTACTCCGGGACGACTGTGTGCATGGGTTGAACAATCGTGTCTATGATAGCCTTGGTTGGCTCTACCATGCTTTGAAGATCAATGCAATTCAAACCATCATGATGTGCAAGAGTTGTGTCTTGAGTAATTAACTCAAGGGTTTCTGAGGTCGAGGTTTTCTTTTGCTGTCTCCCAAAGAGCAAATCTTGTAGCTTCTGTGCTCTTTGCTTTATTGTACCGTTAGGATGCGTTGGCACGCTGATTTCTTGAGCTGTCGGTATCAATAATGATGGTTGTTGAGCTTTTACCCGCCAATGGTATCTTGGTTTTTCTTCAAGGAAATGTTGTGGTTGAGTGTTTTAAGACTTAACCCTCCACTGCTTCATCGATTTTACAGTTTGCGGAGAAGATAAGTGCTCCTTGTTCCTCCAAATCCATTTTCTTTTAGGTTTCCTATTCGGAGATGCTCCTCTTTGTGTTTTGAACCTTGGAACTGTCTTTGGTACAGTAGATGATGTTTTGGGCACCCAAATTTGAATCGACTTGTCCTTAAGCTGTGCTTTTGGTACCCAAATTTTCATGACTCCTTGCATGCTACCTATACATTTCTTGTCTATAGGATGGAGAAGATTGATTGCTTTGTGGTTTTCTCTGCTCGTAACCTCCTTTCCATTAATCTATTTGCTTGGTGCAATTGGAACAATGAGTTGTCCGCCTTTCGGTGATAGCTTGAGCTGATTGGTATCCCAATCTGGCACTGCCTTGTACGTCTGCATCCATGAGATTACAAGAATCATTGTTTCATTCATGTGTTTATCTTGTAAGCATGCAAACTGATGAGGGCATGAACATCCATGTGCTATCACATTTAAGTTGACTACTCCCAATGTCGGTGTTGGGTTTTTGCGGCATCCTTTAATAGTCGATATTCTTGCTGTCAAAGAGTGACTTGTTGCTTTCTTGTATGTGGAATAACTGACTGCATTTACCCGAGCTCCTATATCAACCAATGAATTTATGCTATGATTGTTTAGTTGTACTTTGATGAGAAGGTCCATCACATCTAACCATTCATCATCTGTTGATACTGCATCCTTCTGTAATTACCATAGTCGTTCATCTAGTTCTAGAGTGTTGATGGGAATAGGTATTTGTTAATTTTTGAGAGCAGCTTTCCTTTCGAGTACTCAAAACCGAGCTTCCTCTTGGGCTTCATCAGTAACCTACTGACGTTTTATCTCTCTTTGCTTTGCTACATGCATCGTTTCCAGCAATTCATTGGTTAGTGGCAAAGTACTTCTTTGAACGGCATCCACTAAATGGATTCTCTCACATGCATGGCTTGGAGAGAAACATGCAAGAAAGAGAGAAGATGTAAAGGATAAGATAAGACCACACAAATACCAAGAAAAGAGGCTTTATCATTTAAGTTTTTAGGCCTTTTATAGGCAATTACAAATAGTTCACACAAAGGTTGGCCACTCAAGTTTGGGCTTACCCTAACAATCACCCCCTTCAACCAGACTTGCTGTCATCATCATCATACGTCCCCTTGAACTAAATTCTACTCGCTCATGACATCACCATAGTCGAGGACGACTATGATTTCAAGAGAGAGGTAATGTCATAATAATCAATATCTAATTCTCCTAAATGATTTTCTCATATTAAACTGATCATTTAATGTGGGGAGGTACTAGGGGAGAAAAAGCTAGAATATTGGTTAAGCTAGCAGACCGGTCACAGTAGGGATCCAAAGGAGGGAAAATAGGGATCAAAAAGGGGGGGCCATCTGCAAAAGAGCCATGTGCAACAATGGGCTAAAAAAACCCTAAGGTTCAGCCCATTAAGACTTCCAAAATGCTAAGGTTCCAAAATTCAAAGGTTGTGTCCAAAGGTCAACCCTAGGGAAAATTGGATGCTTAGTGTGTGTACAAAAGTCTTCTTCAAAGCCTACAAAGGAGGGGGCGAGCCCATTTAGTAGGGGATGAGAGAGAAAGCCACACACACACACACGCTCCCTTTACACAAAGGGAATTAGGGACACATGTCAGCTCCCTATGCCAGATGCCCACAAGGTGTGCCCAATTCCTATTGGAAGACCCTTGAAGTGGACCAATGAGAATTAAGCTAGAGTAAATTTAGTTTAATTAATTTAAAAACATTTAATAAAAGAAACCAATGAGAATTAAGTCTCCTAGAAGACTATTGGGCAGTCTCCCAAGGGGTCCAATGAGCATTCAGGAGCCCAATGGCTTGCCTGATTCCTATTGGCCAGGAGGCAAATGGGTCCAATGAGAGTTTAGTTTAATTATTTAATTACCTAAAGCTCTCACAAAAGGGGAAACGGGGACACATGTTAGAAGGCTATCACTTATGTTGCTTAACACCCATTGGCTTGACTTGGGGAGGTCCAATGAGGCAAAAGCCAGACCAATTTAACAGGAAGGGCTCGCCCAAGAGAGAGAGGGGGCTGATTTTTGCTTGGCATTGACACACACACACACACACACGCTTGACCATGTGTGAAAAAAGAATACTCTATCTCCTCCCAAGCTTTAATGGAGAGCTCATCACTTACTCCAAGCTTGTGAGATAGAAGCCTACATCAGTACTCTCTTGGCATGTGGATGCAAATCCAACCAAGAGCCAAGCTTCAATGCATGCTCATCTTCTCTACCAAGCTAATTACTAAGCTAATCTATGCTAATATGAGTGATTATGTGAGGAGATGTACATCTTTCTCGTAAGACACTCCTTCTTTCTCTCAATCTACTCTCATACCCTGCTAGCTCTCACCATCTTTGAAGGTGTGTGAGGTATTGGGTCTGAGAACGGGGATAATTCAAGTTGTGTTTGATTAAGTGTTTTGCTTAGTGCATGAAGCTTCCATCTTCATTGCACTAGCTAGTCTTGAAGGAACACAAAGAATTGTATTGTACAATGTCTCTCTTGATGGGAGAAACCATAATACAAAGCCTTTTGGAGGGGGGACCGGCTCCATGCAAATCCGGTCCTCAACTGTTGTCAATAGCTTAATTTCTCTCTCTTTTGAAACTATTGTTGATGCTATCTAACTAGGTGTTATGCTTTTTGTTGCTCTCTCCACCCAAGCACTCTTGTGATTCTCATTAGGAATCTATTCTAATGAAATGCCCACTATGTTCATGCTAATTTCCGCTACACATAAGTTATTAGGCCATTAAATGTTACATTGGTATCAGAGCTCAAGGTTTCTCTTTTCTTGCTCAAGAAGGGAGGTCCTCAAGCTAGCTACAAATAATTGATATTATTAATTGCTTGTGAGTAAGTAGAATAGGGATTTTTCAGCCTTGCAGTGCGCCTGCCTTTGTGCAGTTAACGGGGCATCACCGTCGAGAGCTATGGTCTTAATAGTGGAGTCCTACGGGGCTAGCCTAAGGCCTAACCACTATTGAGCTATTAGAAGCTTGACAGGAGCCGGTGTTGTTTTGGTGCTGAAAGACCCTCTCTTCTATTCCTTGCAATTAATGGTATTCGAGCCGCGGGTACAGTAGCTTGAGTGTTTTTTCTAAAGGGGTAAAGAGGAGTAGCAACTAGGGCTTGAAGTGCCAAAGTACATCTAAAAAGTTTACACCTAAAAGTTGTTAGAATGGCTGACAATAGTAAAGAGAGTGAAATTAATGTTGATAACTTTGATTTTGCTCATGAGCAGGCTACTAATGATGCTTCAATGCTTGTTAACTATCTTGTTTCTAGGCTTCAACAAGCCATGGGCAATCCATCTCTCCAAAGTGAAGTGCAACGGCAGCTCCGTGCTCACGGGATTCTTCAAGCTAATCACCATGATGAGAGAACACCTAGGAAGCCTCCTTGTGAGACTACCAAAAGAGGTCTCTCTCCGATTCGGGAAGAAGAAGAGAATCCTTATGAAGGAGGAGGGGGGAAATGTTGGCAGCAAGCTAACTTAGATAACATTTTTCGGAGCTTTTATTGTAAAAACACTTATTATTTTGATGAATCGAGAATGTTGTGAGGGCCTACTTTCTAGATAAACAAGTGTAATTGATGAGACGGGGCTACAAGCTTCCAGGTTGTATCAACCTATCTTTAGTTAGAGCTCCCAGATTATTAGTTTTGATCACAAAAACCTTGGCCGACTAGATTTTGGTGATTTCTGTCATTTGAGTGTAGCTTGAGATAGATGCAAGTTGTTTTTTGTTTTCCAAGATATTCACAACCTTTTGTAGCCTCTATGCACTAGTCAAGTCAGCTTCGTCCCATGGATTGACAATTATATTCGTGGTTCTCGGTATGTCTACAATAAGATAGGAGTGAGGTTAGACACCCGTCCCACAATTTATATCTCAAAGCCACTGTCTACAAAAAGATGGATTTTGAAGAAGAAAAACAACAAATTTGTGCGGGTTTATCTGAGGATATGGCGAAGTATGTTAACTCCCAAAGGCCTCGCACCATATCTGCGATCATACACCATACCATGGTGGCTTCAAGAATCAACTTCCAACAAGAGGCTAGGAGAAATCTTAAGCCCATGGAAAACAAGGACTGTAGTGAGCCTAAGGGGAAGGACAACGTCTAAAAGTTTCCCAAAGGCAACTCCAACAACAACAAATCCAAGGAGAAGGGAATTTATAAAGGCAAAAATAACTCTCTCCTGAAGAGCTAGAGCATTATTGAAAAGATAACCGTTGTTTCAAGTGCGGGGAGCAAGGGCATACCTATCATGATTGCCTCCACAAGAATACACGTAATGAGCCTCCTAGAGCTTCCTTAGTTGAAATTCAAGAAGAGGATGCTCATTACAAAGGATCTCCTCTATGTCATGCTTGGGAAAAGGTAAGAGAACATGATGCTTTCATTCTCTTTGACCCTGGCTCTACTCACATGATTTTCATTTCCACATAGTTGGCCACCAAGCTAGACATCCAAGCCTATGAGATGGGAGGAGTCCTATCTGTTGATGATGCTTTCAAGGGACAAGAAGCCTCAGTCACTCCCTTAATTGGGAAATAGAGGCTCCATGTCCAAATCTATGTGGACAAGGAGGATTTCTTCATCTCTCCTCTCAAACAGAGGATGTAATCCTAGGGGCACCATGGTTCGATCGCATGGCTGCCAATGTTAAATTCCCTGAAAGACAAATCTATTTTAGGTACAGGGAAAAATATATGTACATAGATGCTAAGGAGTTGAGTAGCACCATACCCATTGTACATAAGCAAGCTTTCAATAAGTCAATAAAGAGCTCTATTTCTGTGTACATGATTTTTGTTAAAGATTCTCAAAATGAACCTAATGCTTTAGCAAAAGATGATATAAGAAATCAACACGAATTAGAGTTATCCAATTTCCTAAATGGATTCCAAGATGTTTTTATTGATGACATACCTTGTGAGCTACCTCCCAAACAAGGGGATGAGGACCATGCAATTGAACTTCTTCTAGGAAGCTCACCGCCTAATAAACCTCCTTATTGAGTTTCTCAAAATCAACAAGAGGAGATTATGTGGCAAGTGCATGAGTTGGTTGAGAAAGGCTTGGTTACGCCTAGCTCATCTCCATTTTGTTCACCTGTGTTATTAGTGCAAAAGAAAGATGGCACATATCGTATGTGTGTTGACTATAGAGCACTAAATAGGATCACTATCAAGAATAGGTTTCCCGTTCCACGGGTAGAAGACATATTTGATAAGCTACAGGGGTCGACCTATTTCAGTAGGATTGACCTACAAACTGGCTACCATCAAATAAGGATAGTTGATCAAGACATTGTAGAGACTGCATTTTGCACTACCTTTGGTCTTTACGAGTACATTATCATGCCTTTTGGCTTGACCAATGCAGTAGCCACTTGATGGAGAAGCTATTCAGGCCTCACCGAAGCTTTATTGGAGTGTTCTTTGATGATATAGTTATCTACTATAGTTCATTAGAAGAACACAAGCAACACCTCCAGGTTATATTTCAAGTTTTATGAGAGAATAAACTTTATATTAATCAAAAGAAAAGTGAATTTCTCTTATAAGAGATTAAGTATTTAGGTCACATTATCTCTAAAGATGGCACCCAAATGGATCCATCAAAGTTAGTGGTAATAAAATGATGGCCTAATCCAAGGAATCTGCATGAACTAAGAAGCTTTATAGGTATGGGTGCATACTATAGACGCTTCATAGAAAAGTTCTCATGAATTGCAGGACCGTTACATGACCTGACAAAGAAAAACGTTAGGTATATATGGTCCACCAAGGAGAACACTGCTTTTGAAAAGCTTAAAGAGAAGTTTATCTCTCAACCTGTGCTTATACTACCAGACCTCTCAAATCCATTTGAGGTCCAATGCGACGCCTGTGTGGTGATTGCCTTGGAGTTGTTTTGCTCCAAGAAGGGCATGCCATAGCCTATGAAGAAACTAAGCAAGTTAGTGATCACACAAGATAGGGGCTTTGGATACGGTAAAAGTTTGTACAACTTTGTATATACGCTTCCACTACAAGCTGTGGATGTGTAATACTGGGAAATGGATACCTCTACAAAGCCTGGAAGGTAATCTTGTGACATTTGACATTCATATTACAATGCCAAATGATGTCTCTAAAACTATGCAAGTTAGTGATCACAGTTGTTGACACAGTTGCCTTGGGGCACTTCAAATATTGCAGTTGCAGAGCAGTCAAACGTCATGGAGGAGAAGTTCTTGGCAACCCAAGCCAAGCTTGTGGAAAATCATCAACTTATTCATGTTGAGTCACTTGACTCTAATGCCCCAAAAATTGTTGATGAGAGGAGATGGTCCCTCAACTTTTACCTCACACCAAATATGGATGACGATGACAGGTAGCATGCAGTAATTTTCTTCCTTGTTGTGTAATTGGCCATCCCAATGTATTTTCCTAACACGAACTTTTGTAGGATGTTTTGGACATGGAGGTGTGGGCAGCTCGCAAGGTGGGAGAGAGCAATGTTTTTGGCCCAGACGCAGCACTTGCAAAGTACATCGGCAAACTACCCATGGGTGACATTTGCATTATCCACAAGGACTTCTCCCTTGATGGACATTTTTCTTTGTGGGTCTTGAAGGCTGTCAACAAGCTTTTGTGCTTGTCTACTATACCTCAAACTATGCAAGTAGTTTTTCTTGTAAACAAATCCCTTGCAAATGGCCACTTTTGGTATAGAGTTTTGTGGCAAGGTCTTAGCCCGTGTAGCTATCAATCAAGCCTTAGGAGTGGAAGGTGCAAGCCATTTTGGCCTCAGTCCTAACTTCTATTTTTCCTAATGCTGAAGCAAGACGCAAGGAAGTTTCACAGTGCCTCCTAACAGAAAACCTGTAATGAGCCCCTTTTGTAATTTCATATATCAATATAATATCAGTTCCATGTGTACTTTCCTATCTTGACTTACAATTTGGTGTATTTACATGGATTTCAGTGAAATTTAATTTTCTAGTTCTGAATGGGCAAGTTTATTATGAGTTTTATTAGCTACCTTGAATCTTTATTTGGTATAGAGACATGGTGTTCATTAGATCAATTTAAAAGCTATGATTGTGCAAGTGGTTTGTGGGTCAATCTCTATCTACTCTGATGATGTCGAGGGTCCCAACTTGCCAGATGGAGGGGTCAGTGTACAAGCAAGTAATTGTCATAGGATGTGTCATGAGCTTTCAAATGGTATTCTTAAGGCTAATGTTGTGCTGGATTTGTCCCAAAAACTGCAAAAAAACCCTATCCACAAGGCACCAATTTTGGGCAAAACAAGTACACTTGTTTTGCCCGAAATTGACGTCTTGTGGATAGGGGTTTTTAACAGTGTTTGGGCCAAAACAAGCATATTTAGTGCCTTCGAGATGTCAATCAAAGGCATTCTGGTTGTCTCTCAGTCTTCCACAGGTACAAAAGGTTGGGAAGTCACTAGTAGCAAAAAAACTATCAGTGATTACTTTGTTGGGTCTTATTTGCCAGTTGAAATACACACATATTATCTGTTTTGGCCCTAGTGGTGATGAAGGACCCTATCCACAAGACAATGAGTTTGGGCCAAATAGGAGCCCCGTCTGGCCCAAACTCGTTGTCTTGTGGACAAGGGCATTTTGCACCACCAGGGCCAAAACAAGTATTATGTGTGCATTTCAACAAATGGAACTTGAAGCTTGTTGTTGTGAAGGTTTTGTAGCACTAGCCAAAAAATTACTCATCCACAACTCCCCCCCTCCCCGACTCCCCCTTCGTGTTCAATGGCATGGTGTGCAAGAACCACACGACAATGTACAGTAGACTTATAAAAAATTATTGAACAAAAATTAAATACAAAGAGCTTAAATGACATAAGAAGCCACACATTCCAAAATGAGTAAGCATCATTTTATTTCCAAATTTGAAGTCATTACATATCCATTGCAAAAAGATGTTGTTGGACATATTACTAGCTACAAGTTCGCTCGTATCTGACAGGATTATTGAACAAAAATTAAATACAAAGAGCTTAAATGACATAAGAAGCCACACATTCCAAAATGAGTAAGCATCATTTTATTTCCAAATTTGAAGTCATTACATATCCATTGCAAAAAGGTGTTGTTGGACATATTACTAGCTACAAGTTCGCTCGTATCTGACAGGCTGGTGCCAAATCTTTTTGCATTATAGTTACATGCTTGGCATGGATGGCACACAAGTTGGTATCCTCAAATAAACCCACCAAGTATGCCTCTACGGCTTCTTGAGTCTTTCGAGGCCGATGGGCTGCATGCGTAACTCAGTCTTGTAGCTTTGCACAATCTCCCTGCATGTCCGTGCAAAAGGAGATCTTTGGATGAGAAGTTCCACACACTTTTAATAATGTCAAATATCAGCAAAGGCTCTGCTAAAACAATGCACTATGTGAGGTTGCCTATGTAGTGTCGCTTGCTCGTCTTGCTGTAAAATTTTGTTTTTTGGTAGTGCTTGGAGGGTGGGGCTGCATCCTCTAGGGCAATATTTTTGTTGCTAGACTCGTATTCTTGAGGTTTTAACAATAAAAATATGACACTCATCCTCTCTAGCCTTCATTGCTTCATAATTTGGCATGCGTCAAGCTTGAAAACAAACACCAACTTAGTTCCAAACACTGCAAGAGAAGAAAGGTAAAAAGTGAAGTTCATACAACGACAATAAAAGTGAAATGTCACATGATTCTTTCCTCACCATTAGAAGGTAGTGCATAAAAGACAACCATTGCTTGTTGAAGCTCTTCAAATGGACAAAATATTATTTGACATAGAGTAAGGAAACCCCTTATCAATATTATCAGCATGATTCCTTGCATTGGTAGATTTCTTAGCACTTTGTGGAGATTGTATAAAGATAGATGAGGGCATTGTCTCCTCAATGTGCAAATAGTGACCTAGACGTGAGAAACCATCTTCATATTGGAGGCCCCTCTAGAAAGTTTCACATTGTGTGGCACTAGGAATACATTCTCAGTAACTCCTCGTTCCATCAAAGCGTTCTTGAAGAGGCCATGTAGTGTACTGTAACCCTTTGTCACATTCCTTCTGCAAATCAACATCACTCACGAGATTAGAAAACTTATGCATCACCTCCTTGGTTACAAAAAAATAGATATGTTTTCCTTTTGGTGTGTGCATGAGTGCTATGACATCTGACTTTTTAAGAAAACTAGTAAGCAAATGAATGGGATCCTCTCGGCTTTGGCTACCACATGTCTCTTGGATGAAATTCTTGCAATAAGAATAAATGTAATGGAAATGGCCTATGAACTTTGAGAGTAGCGGAATTAGGAAAGTAGGTGAAACACTTTTAAGAGATTACTTTGTGAGCATAGTGGGTGAACTTAATTGATGGTAGCAACATAAACATGCTACTTAGTTAACTTGGCATGAACAATACTTTTCCAAGAGAGAGAGTTTAGAGAACATGACAATAGTTGAGGACCGGATTCATATGGATCCGGTCCCCCCTCCAATAGCCATTTGTATTATAGTTTCTCCCATCAAGAGAGACTTGGTACAATACAATCTTTGTGTTACTTGTGACCTTGGTGATGCAATGAAGTTGGAAAGCTTCATGCATCACAAATATAACATAAACTTGAAGAAAGCATTAACTATCCCAAGCCTCAGCTTCATGCATCACAAACATAACATAAACTCGAAGAAAGCATTAACTATCCCAAGCCTCAGTCCCAAGGCCTCAAACACCTTTGAAGGTGGAGAGAGCTAGCGGGGAATGAGGATAGGGAAGAGGAAGAAGAAACATTCCATAGGAGAAAGAAGTAGTTCCTCACTTATCATTACTCTTCTTGCTAGCATACATAATAGCATAGTAATGGAGATGGAGAAGATGGAAAGCTTAATCATTGAAGCATGACTCTTGGTTGGATTTGCATTCCATAGCCAAGAGTGTTGGTGTAGGCTTTCACTCTCACAAGCTTGGAGAAGGAGGTGGTGTTCCTCAACTTTCACCAAGTGAGAATGGTGTCTCCAATGAGTGTGTGTGATGGTGTATATCCCCCTAGCACCCCCCTTTCTTGATTTGGGCAAAAATTCTACTTGCTACAAGCTCATTGGACCCCTCTCACCTTAGCCAATCACATCCAGCATGCAGTCAAGCATATGGGTGATCTTTTGACAAGTGTCCTCCTTACCCCTTAGAGAGAGAGAGAGCTTGAAAATATCTAGATATTTGTTAGGTGGAAGTAAAAGCTCATTGGACCCCTCTTTAGCCCAACCAATAGCATTCAAGCACAGCCCTAGATTTGCCTAAGTTTAGATCGAGTTCCCACCTCAAACACAGCCCTAGCTTGCCTAAGGTTCTCACCTCAAGCACAACCCTAGCTCGCTTAAGGTCAAAAGGACTTTTAACACTAACCATTGGAGGTCTTTAATGAAGCTATCCCTAAGGTCTTTTAAGCTTCATTAGTTAACCTTGCTCTTTGGCAGACCATCTCTCATTTGGGCCCCTTTACCATTGGCCCCGTGTTGAGATAGATCTGTAAGCACATGTCTATATTCTAACCCTTATTCCCGTTTATTATCCCATATTAAATGATCAGTTTAATATGAGAAAATCATTTGGGTTGGTTAGATATTAGATATTTCATGACATTACCTCTCTCTTGAAATCATAGTCGTCCTCGACTGTGAGGTAAAAGAGATAAAGTCATAGCCATTAGTCAATTTGTCTTAGCGGGTAGAGGATCCATTTTTACCCAACGACATCATTCCAAGATGGATGAATAATCCATTTGGTGCTTGGGAGACATAGCTGCCGCATGGCATGTCTTCTCTTTAGTCCATTTTATCCTCCGAAGTAGAGTGACAAATTCTACATGGTGTTTGAGAGACGTCGTCGTCCCAAACATGATTCTTAGTATGCATACTACTTAAATTTGTGCATAATAAAGAGAGAATTAGTCTTAAAAGAAAAAAACATTAATCATTTGAAAGAAACATGTACATTTGGTTACTCTAATGTAGCATTGTAAGCGTTGACAAGGTTCATACTATCCTTAAGCTGGATTCCTTGCATCTATCTAGCATCTTCAAAAGGATAATTTTTGAACTTAATAAGATACCGCCGGATAATCTTACCATGTCGTAGTACCTTGTCTTCATGCCGAAGAATAGCTTCAGGTTGTAGTACCTCTTCTTGATCTTTGATTTTAAGAGGGTCTTCAATAATTGGTTCATTTGGAGGTTCTCCTTTGTAGGGCTTGAGTAGGCTCACATGAAAAGCATTGTGTATGAGCCAATGGTTAGGTAACTTGAGTTGATAAGCTACCTCATTGATTGGCTTCAAAATTTGAAAAGGACCATAGTATCTTTTTGCTAGCTTAACATAATACTTTTGATGGCCCGTAGGGTTTTTGCTCGTCGTTTGCCTCAATCGAGCCTTAGGAAACTTAAGTAAGACCCAATCATTTTCTTTGAACGTTAAGGCCCTTCTGTGCTTGTCAGCAGCAGATTTTTGCCTTAGTTGGGAGATGGATATAGCCTCCTTAATCTTTTGAAAAGATGTTTGCAGGTCACGGCTATACTCATCGGCAGCGAAGATCTTCCCATGTACTTTGAGTAGCAAGGGACTTTTAGGTCTTCCTTCTATGAATTCAAAAGGTGCTTTTCCCGTAGAAGTATGGATAGTATTATTATATGCATACTCTACAAGAGGTAAGTACTTTTCCCATTGTGACCGTTGATCTACTTTTGTGACATAGGTCTTTAGTAGATCAAGAATCGTAAGATTGGCTATCTCACTTTGGCCATCCGTTTGTGGGTGATAGGCCGAAGAGAAATTCAATCTTGTACCTAGATTTTGAAAGAGACCTTTCCAAAAATTACTGGTCATTCTAGGATCTCTATCTGACACGATGGACGTTGGCAATCCATGGTGTTTGAAATCTGTGATATGAAGAGAGTTGCCATTTGGTGTGCCTTAATAGTCTTCTTAATAGGGATAAAGTGTGCTTGCTTGCTAAACATGTCGACTATTGTCCATATTCCCGTATTCCCGTGGATAGATTTTAATAATCCAAAGATAAAATCCATGGATATACTCTCCCATGGTGAATTAGGAATTGGCAATGGCTAAAGTAATCCGGGTTTCTTCCCTCTATCATACTTGGTCTTTTGGCATACTACAATTTTGAAACATACTCTTGTATGTCCACTTTCATGGTAGGTCAATAAAAGTACGTCTCTACTCCTCGAAGAGTAGGTTGAATGCCTCTATGCCTTGCATAGGGAGGATTGTGGGATTCATACATGACTGTCTCACGAAGGGAGTGGGTAACACATAGCCTATTTCCATGGAGAAGATAACCATCCTGCAAGGTGAATGGTTCCTCTTTCTTCCCCAAAGCAAGGTCTGACATTTTGTCTTTAAAATCAGGGTCAGTAGCATACTCATCTATCATAGAACATAGATCATTGTGAGTTGCTATTGACACAGCATTAACTTTTGGTCGTCGCGAAAGTGCATCAGCCACTTGATTTTGCTTACCAGCAATGTGAGCAATGTGAAAATTAAATTGTGAAAGAAAATTTTTCCACCTCATTTGTTTGTCGGAAAGCTTTGTTTGCGTCATGAGGTACTTGAGACTTTGATGGTCTGTTTGTAAGATGAAAGGAGTCCCCAATAGATAGTGCTTCCATGTGTCTAGCACATGTAGAACAGCTAACAGCTTTTCTCATAAATGCCTAAGACTCGTTCATTCGTGTTGAGCCTTTGGCTCTCATAGGCTATGGCATGCCCTTCTTGAAGCAAGACTGCTCCAAGGCAATCACCACAAGAATCACATTGGACCTCAAATGGCTTTGAGAGATACGGAAGCATAAGGACTGGTTGGGAGATAAGCTTCTCTTTGAGCTTGTCAAAAGCACTTTTCTCCTTAGCAGTCCATGAATACTTAATGTTTTTCTTTGTTAAGTCATGTAATGGTCCTACTATTTGAGAGAATTTTTCTATGAAGCGTCTATAGTATGCACACATACCAATAAAGCTTCTTAGCTCATGTAGATTCCTTGGATTAGGCCATGCTTTTATTACCTCCAACTTTGATGGATCCATACGGATACCATCTCGAGAGATAATATGACCTAAGTATTGAATCTCTTGAAGGAAAAAATCACTTTTCTTTTGATTGAGAAAAAGCTTATTCTCCCTTAGTGCTTGAAAAATCACTTGGAGATGTTGCTTGTGTTCCTCCAAGGAATTGGAGTAGATGATGATATCATCAAAGAACACTCCAGTGAATTTGCGGTAGGGTCTAAAAATTTTCTCCATTAATCGATTGAATGTAGCTGGTGCATTAGTCAAGCCAAAAGGCATGACTAGATATTCATAAAGGCCAAACGTTGTACAAAACGCAGTCTTTAGGATATCTTCATTCACTATCCTTATTTGATGGTAGCCACTTTTAAGGTCAATCCTACTGAAGTAGGTAAAGCCTTGTAGCTTATCAAACATATCTTATACCTAGGGTACGGGAAATCTGTTTTTGATAGTGATATGATTTAGTGCGCGATAGTCCACACACATGCGGTATGTACCATCTTTCTTTTGCACTAAAAGGACTGGAGAGCAAAAGGGAGAGGAGCTAGGCCCCACCATTCCTTTGTCTACCAATTCTTGTACTTGCCTCATGATCTCCTCTTGTTGAGCTTGTGAAACTTGATAGGGAGGTTTGTTAGGCGGTGAGCTTCCTTATAGGAGCTCAATTTGATGGTCATCATCCCCTCGTTTTGGAGGTAAGTCCATAGGGATATCATCAATGAACACATCTTAAAATCCTTTTAGAAAGTTAGACAATTCTAACTCTTTTTTATTCCTACCATTCACCTTTGATGAAACATTAGGATCTTTTTGGGATTCTTTGACAAAAATCATGTACACAGAAACTGAGCTTTTCATTGATTTATCAAGGGCGAGAGGATTTACAAGTGGTATAGTACGACCACACTCATTAGCATCTATATACATAGTCTTTCCCCTGTAGGTGAAGTAGATTCTCCTTTCAGGGAACTTCATGTTGGCAGCCATGCGGTTGAACCATGGTATCCCTAGGATAACATCCTCATGTTGGAGAGGAGAGATGAAGAAGTCTTCTTTGTCGACATAGCTTTGGACATGAAGCCTCAACTTCCCAATCAAGGGAGTAATGGAGGCTTGTTGTCCCTTGAAAGCGGCATCGGCCGTTACAGCATCTCCTATCTCAAAAGCTTGAATGCCCAACTTGGTGGCCAACTCCATTGATATGAAGTTGAGACCAGAACCAGGGTCAAACAGGATGAAAGCATCATGCTCCCTTACCTTTCCCCAAGCATAGGAGAGAGATGATCCTTTGTAATGAGTATCCTCTTTTGAAGCTTCGATAGTGGAAGCTCTAGAAGTCTCATTGCAAGCATTTCTTTTGAGGCAAGAACGATAGCCATGTCCTTGCTCCCCACACTTAAAACATTTGTGATCCTTGTGAAAAGTTTCAAGCTCTTCAGGAGAGAGTTTATTTTTACCTTTGTAAACTCCTTTCTCCTTGGACCGATTGTTGTTGTTGTTGTTGGAATGGCCGTGGGAAAAATTTTAGGTATGAATTTTTCCCTTTGCATCACTTTTGTCTTTATTTTGTATGGGTTTGACATTCTGTCTAACCCCTTGTTGGAAATTGATGCGTGAAGAAACCATGGTATGGTCGATTACTTCACTGATAGAGTCAGGCTGTTGAGAGTTGACATACTCGGCCATCTCCTCAGGTAATCCTGCACAGAATTGTTGTTTTTGCTCAGCAAAGTCTATCTTTTGAAAGATAGTAGCCTTGAGATGTAAATTTCAAAACTTGTCCACATATTTGTGGATAGACTCATGAGAGAGAAGCCTTAAACTCCGCCATTCGGTGAGCACTTTGTCCTTTGCATCACTTGCAAGGAATTGCTTCATGATGGAAACTCATAGAGTTTTCCATGTCTTTGGTGCTTCGCCATTGCCTCAAAGACTAGCCCACCATTGACGAGCCAATTTTTGGAAGTACATAGCTACATGGCGTAGCTTGGATGACTCCGTGAAGCCCTCGTCTCCAAAGGCCGCATCAAATTGTTGGATGAAGGCCAATACTTTGTCGGTAGCACCAAAGGTTCCATCATAGGTGAGAAAAGAGATACTCTTTCCTCCCTCTTTGAACTTCTTGAGCTTTTGTGACCTTCGCCATGCAGTGTAAGATTTACGATGTCCTCCCCTCTTATATTCTCTAGGAGAATATCCATAGGTTTCATCGGTAGAGGAGGAAGGTGAAGAAGAAGAAGGAGAAGAGGGTGACCTCTTTCTTGCCCTTTTCTTCCTTGGTTTCCTCTCTTCCCTTTTGGAGTGACAAGGAGAAGGACTATGGGTTAACCATTTCCTCTTGGGAGGAGTTGGCGATCGTTTAGTCCTCCTTCTTCGTGGAGCCACATCTTCGGAGGAATTTAGGGATTCATTGCTTTCTTGATCTTTGGGTTCCTCCTCTCGTATGGGAGAGAGTCTTCTTTTGGGGGTCTCTTCAAGAGGCCTCGTAAGCTCTCTCTCCTCTTGGAGAGGAAAGAAAATCCCATAAGCACGAAGTTGTTAACTTCGGCTTGCAAAGTGGGGTTGCCCATAGCTTGTTGCAACCTAGTGACAAGATAATTAACAAACATGGGAGCATCATCATTGGCACCTTCATGTGCAAAATCAAAGTTATCAATGTTCATTCTCCTCTCTTGATTATTGTCAGCCATGCTAATTAAACTTATGTGTTTACTTAGTGTATGCTTTGGCAATTCAAAACCTTAGTTTCTACTCCTCTTAGCCTTTGAAAATAGGCACTTAAATATCTACACCCACGGCTCGAATTTGTTAATTATAGAGAGTAGTGGAGTGAGTCTAACATAGCAAAGTTGTCGAGGGATAGCTCCTTTTGGACTTCTTATGGCTCAATAATGGTAAAGCCATAGGCAAGTCCAAATAGACTCCATTATTAAGTCCAAAGCTCTCGACGTGTGCACCATATCCCACATAGTGGGCTCAACAAAACCGATAATAGAACCCAGTCCCACTTACCCTAATATAATTAACAAAATCTACCATTAATAGGCTACTTAAGGACCTCTCTTCTTAAGCAAGAAAAGAGAAACCAAATGCTATGATACCAAAGTAATGGAAATGGCCTATGAACTTTGAGAGTAGCGGAATTAGGAAAGTAGGTGAAGCACTTTTAAGAGATTACTTTGTGAGCATAGCGGGTGAACTTAATTGATGGTAGCAACATAAACATGGTACTTAGTTAACTTGGCATGAACAATACTTTTGAAAGAGAGGGAGTTTAGAGAACATGACAATAGTTGAGGACCAGATTGATATGGATCCGGTCCCCCCTCCAATAGGCATGAACAATACTTTTGCAAGAGAGAGAGTTTATAGAGTATGACAATAGTTGAGGACCAGATTTATATGGAGCCAGTCTCCCCTCCAATAGGCATTTGTATTATAGTTTCTCCCATCAAGAGAGACTTGGTACAATACAATCTTTGTGTTCCTTGTGACCTTGGTGATGCAATGAAGATGGAAAGCTTCATGCATCACAAACATAACATAAACTTGAAGAAAGCATTAACTATCCCAAGCCTCAGTCCCAAGGCCTCAAACACCATCAATGGTGGAGAGAGCTAGCGGGGAATGAGGATAGGGAAGAGGAAGAAGAAACATTCCATAGGAGAAAGAAGTAGTTTCTCACTTATCATTACTCTTCTTGCTCGTGATAGCCGTTTTTCGCCTCTCCGTAATTGCCATAGTGAGTTAACCCACCCTATCAAAATCATCCAAACATTTTGGTTATCCCTACCATTTCACTGTACATAGGCGTGTGTGAGTTTGGGGACTTTCCCTATATTTTCCTAAAAACCCTCAATTAGCTAGTCACTGGGCTAGTTGAGCCAAAAAAAATAAAAAATAAAAATTATAAGTATATTATGGCCCATTTGTGTGTAAATATTTCATTGTATATAGGGCCTAAATAAAAGGATTTTTCATAATTATTTTGGCATTTATTTAAATATTTCTACCTATGGTGTGTTATTTATGCTATGTACATTGACTCAACATTACCATATTTTGTCTTACCATTTTGCATACTCTTTATTCCATATAAAAAAAATTTCATGCAAGCTTCGCTTATTTTTGGTGTAACTCCATCCCAACAAAAATCCAAAAAAACTAGTTCTATTTATGTGTATATTTTTTCACTATTGTGATTTTTTCCTTCCTACATCTATTCTCTATTACTCTCATAAATTAGACCACCAAAAATACTCATCTTTTTATGGTAGACTTATAATGAGAGAGATTTATTTTGACCCCTTTATATTTTTTCCACCTATATTATTTATATTTGACATGTACATATTTTTTTAGACCCCTCAATACTTGATTTTCTTAGTTGTACTATTCACTTATATCATGATCTCAACAATATCTTAATTTATAGACCTACCAAATAAGTTCAAGGGTATGTGGAATGCATGCATGCACCATGGGGGGCTCACTCTTGGAGGTTTTCAAAAGAATCATCCAAAGAAGGACCTCACAAGGACTTTGTGCAGTGGAAAAAAACAGTCGGTTTTGCTGAATTTTTAAAGATCACGTGCTCCCCGAATTTGAAAAGGTTACACAAACAAAAGTTGTAGCTCGTGGGCTGAACTTTTACCTCAAGATTTTTCATATTTTTTCGAGCTACGAGCGGTGAGCTATGATTTTATTGGTGGACCCCAGTTTGCCCATGCTATGCAGCCACACTCCCTCTTCCACTCTATCATTTTCCTCTTTCACACACACTTCTCCACTCATCATCCCCACCTCTCTCACCACTCCTCTCTGCACCCTACTCACCTTCTTTTCAACCTTGAAGAATAAGAGAAACCATGGTGAACTCATGTCTCCTACACACACTTCCATTCCAAAATTGACCACCTAGTCTCATTTTTCCTCATCCATATTACCCATATCTATCAATAAAAACCACAAAATTCAGCCTCTTCTCTTGAGAGACAGCATCATGGTGATTGATTACTCATATTCAATCACCTTGGCTCTCAAGGAAGGTCAAGAGTGGAGAAAAAATGTACCGTAAAAGCTAGTGGACCGTCAACAAGCGTCAAAATTGACCCTACTCAAGACACTTGGAGCATCAACATTGTAAGAAATCCATATTTTCTTACCTATTAAGAGTTTTTTATTCCTTATTTGTATCCTATATGGATACTCCCATTGTAAATATCCAATTCCATTTGTGAATCAATAAAAATACTAACTCTACTAATTTACTAACACTAACCTAGTATGAAAAGTCCTATCACCTCCACTTCTCTCCTCTCTCTTTTCTTCATCTATCCCCACCAACTTCTTGATAATTCCAAGCAAAAGAAATTAGATAAGTGCTGAAAATCTAACCCAACCATGGTTAGAGGAGTAACCCTAGCCCTCAAAATTTCTATAAAAGGAGGATGTAGCTAGCACAAAAAAGGGGGAGCCATAAGCAAGAGCACTATGCTATAGCTGGAGAATCCAAGCTCAACCTCTCTAGAAGGAGCTCTTGAGTGGAAGCTCATTGTCTTATGCATATGCATGTGTTGTATTAGGGGTGATTAGCAAGGGAACTCTATGCCATTGTAAGAGAGAGCGATCATTCAATTGAGAGTATGAAATCTATCATTTCGCCTACTAGTGTAAGCCCAACATTTGCTAAATCAAGGAGGGTGGATTTGGAGTAAGCTTGGATACTTTGTCTCTCTTCCAACGTGAAGTAATGGACAACAATGATGTGTAAGTGTCTTGGTGCTTTTTTTTTTAGTTCTTGATAGCTTGTCTCTGGGTGTTGTCATCAATTTAGCCATAACTCCCACATACTGTAAGAGGGCGACAGGGTGGAGAGGACTCCCCTGGCTTTAAGACAGTGATTGGGGTGGCTTTTCTTGTGATGTGTTGTGGTGTAATTTACTCAAGCTATGTTGAACAAATACTAATCTCACTTTCATTGGTCATGACAGATTTGTAAGAAGGTATTAGTGCAACAATCACCCCCTCCCCCTTCCCTCTTTTTCTTACATATATAATTGTGTTTTCTTGATCACTGTTGAACATTTCAAAGCAGCCCGAGCACTCTCTCTCTCTCTCTCTCTCTCTCTCTCTCTCTCTCTCTCTCTCTCTCTCTCTCTCTCTCTCTCTCTCTCTCTCTCTCTCTACGCGTCCTAGTTTGCATCCAAAACTAGGTGGTGCCCCAAATTTGTGTAGGGTTAGGTTGCGGGTTTGTGTGTGTTGTTTTTTTTTTTCCAACCCGAACCCAATTGAGCAGCACGGGAGCCTAGAAGAGTGCTTAGAGGCCACTCTTCTTGTTGCCCGCCCCGAACCGCCTCAAATTGGTGTCCCCACTGAGGAACCAACTTGTGTATGTTTTTGTAGGATCAATCTTTAGAATAGTCAAGTAGTTTGCATGAATCACGAGAATTTGTATGATCCTTTCATTCCGATTGCAAGGCAAAAGGTACACATAATTGTTAGTACTAAGTTGCAATTTCAGCGAGTAATTCGTAGAATTTTAGGTCCTCTTAGGTTGACCGAGATAAACGCTTCAGTAAATCCTTTTATTTTGCCTCTCATTAGGTATGACCTTAGTTTGGACGTCTATATTTTTGTTTTGTTTTAAGCATTAGGTCATGCATAGACAATGGCTAATGGCCCAAGAATAGAGGTTTTCCCCTTTCATTTCACTCCACACATTAGAATAAACATTGCAATTAATAGAAAAATCCATTTTCAACAACGTATGGTGTTCATGTTTGGTGCCCATAGAGTAGGAGAAATTCTCGCATCACCAAACCATGTCATCCTTCCTCTTATTGATTATCATAGGTCATTTGATGTGAATATTTTTATTTTGTTGTAGAATAGATTGCAATTTAGAAAACATTATTGTGTAAATTTTTTTAAGAAAGAAAAACAAAAACGTGTTGTCACTTTGAAATTGATTCAATGGAGGCCCAACGCCAAATGTCCGGATATCCTCTTTTCTTTGGAGAGCCTGGAGAGGATGCAGAATTATTTTTAGCAAATTTCAAGATGTCTTGTCGTATCAAGAGGATAGTAACTGATCAAGAACGTGTAGAGATGTTTGAGGTGGTCCTTAGGAAAGACGCTAGCACTTGGTTTGACTCTTTGCTTGAGGAAGTTAAAGGGAATTACACGGAAGTTGTGAATCATTTCAAGAGATACTTCTTTGATCCCCAAAACACTCAAAAGCTATGGCAAGACATTGTTTCTCATAAGCAAAAAAGACTTAGATGACTACTACTTGTACAAGCAAGAGTTTCTACGTCTTTGGGCTCTATGGATACGAAATGTTGCTAACCCTGGTGATGGTGCAGAGTTCCTAAAGAAGGAGAGGTTCATAGCCGGACTCTTTCCTGACCTTAAGGTAAAAGTTGAGGCGGGTGCACCTGCTACCTTTGATGCAGCTGAAACTAGGACAGCTGAGAAATATAGGAAACTCAAGTGCTTAAGGGGGGAGGTTCCAATAGAGGGTCTTAGACCCAAAGGTAAGTCACAAGCATCGATATCTAGGGAGCTTCCTGAGGTAACGGCGGAAGTGATTGAGAAGTTAAATGAATCTTTAAGCACCTTGTCAATTCACCTTGCACAAGCTGTAGGTCCAAAGGGACAAGCAAAGAAGTTTGAAGAGCGAGATCCACGACCTAGGAGAGTCTTGCAATGTTGGAATTGCGGAGAGTCTGGACATGGGATGTATAATTGTCCTTGGCCCCGTGGGGAGCCAGGGAGACCTAACTTGAATTACCCAGTGATGAATGAAGGTGAAGGAACTGGTCAACAACCAAGGCTTCTACAAAGACCAAATAGACCAAGACTACCTCCACAAGGGGTAGAAGGAGTTCCACCTTTGCCAGACCCAAATGTGCATGTGGTAGAGGTGACAAACTCAAAAGAGGTTGACATGGAAGCAAATGGCATTAAGCGTGGCCGTGGAAAAGGGAAGGAGAAAGAAGGAGTCATGTCACCAAGTGATCATGGACGAGAAAAGAAGGCAAAGGAGACCAAGGAAACTAAGAGGACTCGACATCGTATCAATCTCCAAGACTTTCCTCTTGGACATGGTATGGCTCCATACAACCTATTGGAAGACATGAGAGGTAAGGGTCTTGATATCTCATGGCCTCAGTTTCTTGCATTATGTCCACAAGTTAGGAGGGATTTAACAAAGGCAGTTAGCACTAGGAGAAATTTAAAAGAGAGTGTGCCTATTGTAAAAATTGCACATGCTGAAATGAATGAGGATATTACACCTGTGCTAGATTGTTACATCAAAGGAAGATTGGTTAGGAAAGGTCTAGTGGATGGGGGTGCACAAATTTGCATCATGACAGAGGGACTCATGCAAAGACTAGGCATGCACATCCATGAGACACTTGAAATCAAAGTGAAGATGGCAAACAATAGCAAAGCTAGGTGTGTAGGCATTTGTAAAAATGTTTTTGTAGAGGTCTTTGGCATTAAGAAGGCACTGGATTTCTATGTCATGTCTACCAAAGGAAATGGTTACCCATTTATCCTAGGAAGACCATGGCTAATAAAAATGCGAGCTTTGCAGGATTGGGAGAGTGGAAAATTAATTTGCAGAAATGACAATCATAAGAAGGTTGTGTTTGACATGAAGGAGCAACGTCAAGAGGATCTCCATGAAGAATCATCTCAAAGTGAGACGGAGGAAGGCTGGACCGATAGCACTTCAGAAGGAGAGAGTAGCGGTAGCATTACTGAAGAGGAGTCTTCCATCAAAGTCATGGGGGTAAGGTTTAATCCAAACAACCAAGAGACCTCTTGCCTAGGTTTGGAAGAGGTAGGTTCCCAAGAGAACCAAAATGTGCAAGATGAAGGAATGTTAGAAGGTATGTTGTCTATAACACTCACAAAGGACGAAAGAGAGGAGTTCAAATCTGTGCTAAGGAAATTTCCTAGGCTTTTTGCTAAAGACTACACCGATGTGCGTGGAGTAGATGTTGTTCAACACAAAATTGAGTTGAAGCCAGAGGCCACACCTAAGGCTCAGAAGCTATGAAGGCTAGGAGTCATCAAGGAGTAGGCTTTACTCAAGGAGGTAAGAAAGCTTCTAGAAGCAGGTTTCATTTATCCAGTGGAGAATTGAGAGTGGGTCTCTCCCGTTGTTGTCACTCCTAAGAAAAATGGCAAGTGGAGGGTGTGTGTGGATTACCATCCACTCAATGAGGCAACAAAAAGAGATCACTTTTCCCTCCCATTTCAAGATGAGATACTAAATGAGGTAGCTGGTCATGAGAAGTACACTGTGTGTGATGGCTACTCGGGTTACTTTCAAATAGGTATCGCATTGGAAGATCAGTTGAAAACAACCTTCATCACTCCTTGGGGTTGTTATGCTTTTAGAGTCATGCCATTTGGATTGACAAATGCTCCTGCAACTTTCCAACGCTTCATAACATGGTGTTTCAAGCATTCGTTGGAAAGTCCATTAGGGTTTTTATTGATGATTTTTGCATTTATAGCTCAAAATCATTGCATCTACAAAGGGTAGAAGAAGGTTTAAAGAAGCTCTACGACATGGGAGGTCAACTCAACCCGGACAAGTGCCACATAGGTGAGGATGAAGTGATCTTGATTGGTCACAAGGTTTCCTATAAAGGTATTGAGGTGGATCCAGCAAAGGCAAAAGCTCTCATTGAGCTACCATCACCAAAGAGTCTTAAGGAGGTCATCTCATTCATTCAAAAGGTGAAGTATATGTCACGCTTCATTCACTTAGCCTCGGAGTTACTTCACCCTTTGCAAAAGTTGACACAACAAGTAGAATTTGCATGGTCTGATGAGTTTGAAGAGTACTTTTGTAACATTAAAGTCATCCTGTTAGAGCTACCAACACTCATGCCTCCTTGTTGGGAGTACACATTCTTTGTTAGCTCTAGTGTTGGGAAAGAAACAATTGGAGCGGTTTTGCTACAACAAGATCCCCATAGTACCCGGATGTGACCCATCTACTTTGCTAGTAGGGTCATGAATGCTTTGGAGAGAGCCTACACAAAGGCAGAACTCATAATGGTTTCTCTCATGTTTGCGGTGAGAAAGTTTAGATCCTACTTGCTACCAAAACCATTTGTAATTCTCACTGCAGAAAATTTGTTCCCTTGGGTGTCATCTCAAATGAATCTTAGTACTAGGATCTCAAAGTGGATTATGGAATTGCAAGAGTTCCAATACTCTTTCAAGGTAGAAGATAGTGTGCGTGCACAATTGGCAGGGATCCTTACTTATAGGGTACATGAGAAGGAGATTAAGGTGCCTAAAGTAAAGACCTTACCATTGCCACCACCTTAAAGTATTCCTAATGCTTTCACCTTGTTCTTTGATGGAGCTTTTCGACGAGTCACAGGAAAAGCAGGGGGAGGGTTAGTATTGCTCAATTCAAGTGGAGAGGTGGTCATGAAAGAGAAGGTCAATCTACCAAGTTCAACTAGCAACAATGAAGCAGAATACGACACACTACTTCATGGTTTAAAGATATGCATTGGCCAAGGTATACAACGTCTCATGGTAAAAGGGGATGCACTTCTCATTGTGAAGAAAATTTTAGGCATTTGGGCATGCAAGAATGAAAGCTTAAGGACAAAAGTTCATGCCATTTGTAGGATTTTTAATCAGTTTGAAGAAGTGCAACTATATCATATTCCTAGGAAACAAAATGAAGATGCCGATTTACTTGCACAACAAGCAGTTACATGTGTTGAGAAAGAAGTGCAGGTCATCTTGGTGGCAGCAATTGTCAAGCAACCGAGATACCAGGGATTGGAGTCATTGACTCCCATTATTAGCTACATTTTGGAGGGTGAGTTTCCACAAGACTTCACGAAGGCTCAGAAGAGGAGACTCATGAAAAAGTCAAGTGCGTATCTCTTTCTAGAAGGATCCCTCTATGAAAGAGGGAAGGATCAAGTGTGCAGAAGAGTACCAACTATCAAAGAAATTCCAGCCATTCTAAAAGGTTTGCATGAAGAGGCATGTGGTGTTCATTTTTCCCAAGAGTTAACTGTGAAGAAGATTTTGCTTGCGGGGTACGTTTGTGGCCAAGTCTGCATGTGGATGTCCAACATTGGTGTAAAATTTGTCACAATTGTCAGGTAAATGGGAATAGAAGATTGGTTTATGGTCAAAGGCAAATCGTACTTGCAAATGGACCCTTTGAAAAGTGGGGCATTGATGCTATGGGTCCTCTCCCTAGGACAAAAAATGGTAAACTCTACATTCTAGTGGCTGTATACTATATGACTAGGTGGGTGGAAGCACAAAGTGTATCAAAGGTAAATGAGAGGACAGTGAGCAAATTTGTCTACACTCACATTTGTTGTAGATTTGGCACACCTTTGGAGATTGTTTCTGATAATGGTCCAGGGTTTAGAAAGGGCTTGCTCACAGAAGTCTGTGAAGAACTTCACATTCTACATCATCATAGTACACCCTACTATCCCCAATCCAATGGTGTCATTGCAGGCATCATTAGAAAGATGGTGAGAAACAAGACAAAGTTGTGGGATGACTTCTTGGATGATGCCTTGTGGGCGTATCGAACCACATATAGGGAATCCACGGAGTTTACACCATTTCACTTGGTCTATGGTGAAGAGGCTTTACAACGAATTGAGCTCAACATTCCAACAATGTGACTTCATGGCAAAGTAGCACAAGATGATCAAGAAGCATGGATGGATCGACTTCTTACCTTAGCTGAGCTTGAGTGGAAAAGAGAAGCAGCATACGAGTGCTACAAGAGGAAAGCTACGCAGGCGAAGGAGAAGCTTGACAAGAAACTAAAGGACAAAGGCATCAATGAAGGAGATCTTGTGCTGAGGTATGACAATCGACTCGATAATCGTTTTGATGCCAAATTTGAAACTAGATGGAAGGGGCTATACATAGTTAAGAAGGCTTTTAATTCAAGTTACTATCAACTTATGGACTTGAATGGGAAAGAGCACTCTAGGAAGGTAAATGGTTATCGCTTGAAGCCCTATTTGAGTTGCCTTCTACCAAAGGATCTACCAAAGATCTGTCCAAGGGCAGCTGTCTCATGTAAGTATTGTTACATGAAGCATGAGTGTAACTCCAGCCAAAATTCTGAGGGGCCAAACAATGAAGACCTCGTCAAGGACTTTGAAGCACACTCTTTGGAAAAGATGCTCTATGATGGTACATGAATATACCATCATCCTGGGGGAGGGCTAATGATAGCCGTTTTTCGGCTCTCCGTGATTGCCATAGTGAGTTAACCCACCCTATCAAAATCATCCAAACATTTTGGTTATCCCTACCATTTCACTGTACATAGGCCTGTGTGAGTTTGGGAACTTTCCCTATATTTTCTTAAAAAACCCTCAATTAGCTAGTCACTGGGCTAGTTGAGCCAAAAAAAATAAAAAATAAAACTTATAAGTATATTATGGCCCATTTGTGTGTAAATATTTCATTGTATATAGGGCCTAAATAAAAGGATTTTTCATAATTATTTTGGTATTTACTTAAATATTTCTACCTATGGTGTGTTATTTATGCTATGTACATTGACTCACCATTACCATATTTTGTCTTACCATTTTGCATACTCTTTATTTCATATAAAAATAATTTCATGCAAGCTTCTCTTATTTTTGGTGTAACTCCATCCCAACAAAAATCCAAAAAAACTAGTTCTATTTATGTGTATATTTTTTCACTATTGTGATTTTTTCCTTCCTACATCTATTCTCTATTACTCTCATAAATTAGACCACAAAAAATATTCATCTTTTTATGGTAGACTTAAAATGAGAGAGATTTATTTTGACCCCTTTATATTTTTTCCACCTATATTATTTATATTTGACATGTACATATTTTTTTAGACCCCTCAATATTTGATTTTCTTAGTTGTACTATTCACTTACATCATGATCTCAACAATATCTTCAATTATAGACCTACCAAATAAGGTCAAGGGTATGTGGAATGCATGCATGCACCATGGGGGGCTCAGTCTTGGAGGTATTCAAAAGAATCATCCAAAGAAGGACCTCACAAGGACTTTGTGCAGTGGAAAAAAATAGTCGGTTTTGTGGAAAAAAACTCTACTAATTTACTAGCACTAACCTAGTATGAAAAGTCCTATCACCTCCACTTCTCTCCTCTCTCTTTTCTTCATCTATCCCCACCAACTTCTTGATAATTCCAAGCAAAAGAAATTAGATAAGTGCTGAAAATCTAACCCAACCATGGTTAGAGGAGTAACCCTAGCCCTCAAAATTGCTATAAAAGGAGGATGTAGCTAGCACAAAAAAGGGGGAGCCATAAGCAAGAGCACTATGCTATAGCTGGAGAATCCAAGCTCAACCTCTCTAGAAGGATCTCTTGAGTGGAAGCTCATTGTCTTATGCATATGTATGTGTTGTATTAGGGGTGATTAGCAAGGGAACTCTATGCCATTGTAAGAGAGAGCGATCATTCAATTGAGAGTAGGAAATCTATCATTTCTCCTACTAGTGTAAGCCCAATATTTGCTGAATCAAGGAGGGTGGATTTGCAGTAAGCTTGGATACTTTGTTTCTCTTCCAACGTGAAGTAATGGACAACAATGATGTGTAAGTGTCCTGGTGTTTTTTTTTTTTAGTTCTTGATAGCTTGTCTCTGGGTGTTGTCATCAATTTAGCAATAAATCCCACATACTGTAAGAGGGCGACAGGGTGGAGAGGACTCCCCTGGCTTTAAGACAGTGATTGGGGTGGCTTTTCTTGTGATGTGTTGTGGTGTAATTTACTCAAGCTATGTTGAACAAATACTAATCTCCCTTTCATTGGTCATGACAGATTTGTAAGAAGGTATTAGTGCAACAATCACCCCCTCCCCCTTCCCTCTTTTTCTTACATATATAATTGTGTTTTCTTGATCACTGTTGAACATTTCAAAGCAGCCCGAGCACTATCTCTCTCTCTCTCTCTCTCTCTCTCTCTCTCTCTCTCTCTCTCTCTCTCTCTCTCTCTCTCTCTCTACACGTCCTAGTTTGCATCCAAAACTAGGTGGTGCCCCAAATTTGTGTAGGGTTAGGTTGCGGGTTTGTGTGTGTTGTTTTTTTTTTTCCAACCCGAACCCAATTGAGCAGCACGGGAGCCTAGAAGAGTGCTTAAAGGCCACTCTTCTTGTTGCCCGCCCCGAACTGCCTCAAATTGGTGTCCCCACTGAGGAACCAACTTGTGTATGTTTTTGTAGGATCAATCTTTAGAATAGTCAAGTAGTTTGCATGACTAAACTCTACTAATTTACTAACACTAACCTAGTATGAAAAGTCCTATCACCTCCACTTCTCTCCTCTCTCTTTTCTTCATCTATCCCCACCAACTTCTTGATAATTCCAAGCAAAAGAAATTAGATAAGTGCTGAAAATCTAACCCAACCATGGTTAGAGGAGTAACCCTAGCCCTCAAAATTGCTATAAAAGGAGGATGTAGCTAGCACAAAAAAGGGGGAGCCATAAGCAAGAGCACTATGCTATAGCTGGAGAATCCAAGCTCAACCTCTTTAGAAGAAGCTCTTGAGTGGAATCTCATTGTCTTATGCATATGCATGTGTTGTATTAGGGGTGATTAGCAAGGGAACTCTATGCCATTGTAAGAGAGAGCGATCATTCAATTGAGATTAGAAAATCTATCATTTCGCCTACTAGTGTAAGCCCAACATTTGCTGAATCAAGGAGGGTGGATTTGGAGTAAGCTTGGATACTTTGTCTCTCTTCCAACGTGAAGTAATGGACAACAATGATGTGTAAGTGTCTTGGTGTTTTTTTTTATAGTTCTTGATAGCTTGTCTCTGGGTGTTGTCATCAATTTAGCCATAAATCCCACATACTGTAAGAGGGCGACAGGGTGGAGAGGACTCCCCTGGCTTTAAGACAGTGATTGGGGTGGATTTTCTTGTGATGTGTTGTGGTGTAATTTACTCAAGCTATGTTGAACAAATACTAATCTCACTTTCATTGGTCATGACAGATTTGTAAGAAGGTATTAGTGCAACAATCACCCCCTCCCCCTTCCCTCTTTTTCTTACATATATAATTGTGTTTGCTTGATCACTGTTGAACATTTCAAAGCAGCCCGAGCACTATCTCTCTCTCTCTCTCTCTCTCTCTCTCTCTCTCTCTCTCTCTCTCTCTCTCTCTCTCTCTCTCTCTCTCTCTCTCTCTCTACGCGTCCTAGTTTGCATCCAAAACTAGGTGGTGCCCCAAATTTGTGTAGGGTTAGGTTGCGGGTTTTTGTGTGTTGTTTTTTTTTTTCCAACCCGAACCCAATTGAGCAGCACGGGAGCCTAGAAGAGTGCTTAGAGGCCACTCTTCTTGTTTCCCGCCCCGAACCGCCTCACTAGCATGCATAATAGCATAGTAATGGAGATGGAGAAGATGGCAAGCTTAAGCATTGAAGCATGACTCTTGGTTGGATTTGCATTCCATAGCCAAGAGTGTTGGTGTAGGCTTTCACTCTCACAAGCTTGGGAAAGGAGGTGGTGTTCCTCAACTTTCACCAAGTGAGAATGGTGTCTCCAATGAGTATGTGTGATAGTGTATATCCCCCTAGCACCCCCCTTTCTTGCTTTGGGTGAAAATTCTACTTCTACAAGCTCATTGGACCCCTCTCCCCTTAGCCAAGCACATCTAGCATGCAGTCAATCATATGGGTAGTATTTTGACAAGTGTCCTCATTACCCCTTAGAGAGAGAGAGAGCTTGAAAATATCTAGATATTTGTTAGGTGTAAGTAAAAGCTCATTGGACCCCTCTTTAGCCCAACCAATAGCATTCAAGCACCCATGTGGTTAAGCTTAGTGAGAGTCTGACATGTGTCCCATGTGCTCTTTTAGAATTCCCCTAACTTTGAGATTTTGATGTAGAGGAAGTTTCTCAAGCAACTTCTTCAGTAAGTGAGTAGGTTCTCTTTTTGACTCAAGCATCTTACCCCCCATGCATAGGAAGCTTCTCAAGCAACTTCCTCATTAAATGTGACAAGTACCTCAAGTACCTTAGTCATCAAGCATGACAAACACCTTAGGTGGAGTTCCCACCTCAAGCACAGCCCTAGCTTGCCTAAGTTTAGGTTAGGTTACCACCTCAAGCACATCCCTAGCTTGCCTAAGTTTAGATCGGGTTCCCACCTCAAGCACAGCCCTAGCTTGCCTAAGGTTTTCACCTCAATCACAACCCTAGCTTGCTTAAGGTCAAAAGGACTTTTAACACTTACCATTGGAGGTCTTTAATGAAGCTAACCCTAATGTCTTCTAAGCTTCATTAGTTAACCTTGCTCTTTGGCAGACCATCTCTCATTTGGGCCCCTTTACCATTGGCCCCGTGTTGAGATAGATGTGTAATCACATGTCTATATTCTAACCCTTGTTCCCGTTTATTATCCGATATTAAGTGATCAGTTTAATATGAGAAAATCATTTGGGTTGGTTAGATATTAGATATTTGATGACAATAAAAAACAAAACAATCACCACAAAAGCGACTTCATACATGTAGGAAATGTGATAGAGTATTCAAAAATGTACCTTGTAGCTATAACTCTTCTCTTCCAAGCACCACCTTTGGGAGCAAGGGTCTCTATGGATGAGAATATCCTCTTATGCTCCCTATGGTACCCTCAAGCTTTGCAATCTTATCATCCTTCTCTTCCACATGTTGTTAAAGAGTTTGTGCCTCTTTCTCCACATGAATGATCCTCTGTTGCAGACTAGAATTGTTATGAATGACAACTTGGTGTTGATGCATCCACCATTGCAAACTATGAGCTCTGATAGTCGACAACCGCTTGCAATAGCGAAGCAGACCTAGCTCCCCTCTACCTACATATTGCAAGAAGGTAGGGAGACTATTGAATGTTGGATACACATTAACCAAAGGGTCATTGAGGTAGAGGCAACCATCCACCCAAAGGTCCTCATTTGTGTGACCTGCAGTGCGACATTGTTTTGTTGTATGTAAGTCATAACGCTTGGAGGATGCAAGCTCTTTTGACAACCAGATATGTACGCATTTTGTTTTTGACCGTGACGATCATGCTGTGGATGGGAGATTTGTATTGTCATTTGTATCCATAACGTGGAGAGATGGGGTAGTATAGAATAGAATGAAGGAGGTAGAGAGGGGCCAATGCAGAGATTATGGGTTGCATATTATGGGCTGCAAAGACCATTGTGTGCTATCAACTCCAATAGATGACAATATCTTGCAGTATCCAAGAAGACTATGCTCCCCTCTATCTACATATTGTAAGAATGAAGCAAGGCTATTGAATGTTGGATACACATTGTTGGCTGGATCATTAGGGTAGAGGCAACCATGAACCCAAAGGTCCACATTGGTGTGACCTGCCCCACGGCGTTGTTGTGCAACTTGCAAGTAATGACACTTGTTTGTGCAAAGTCCTTTGGCAGTTGAACATGCAGAGAAACCGTTTTCAAACTTGACAATCCTGTTGTGGATGGGAGGTCTGTAATGTCACCTAGCTCCATGGCAAGGGGAATAAAGCTGGTATCAAGCAAGAGTGGAGAGTTGCAGCAGAGCCATGTAGGGGAGAGTTGAGCTATGGAGTGAAGAGCTATGAGATGGAGAGCTGTAGGAGAGCTACGGAGTGGAGAGGAGAGAGAGTGGAGAGCTTTGGGATGGAGAGCTATGGGATGGAGAGATGTAGGAGAGCTATGGATTGGAGAAGAGGGCTATGGAGTGGAGAGCTGCAGGAGAGCTACGAAGTGGAGAGGAGAGATATGGAGTGGAGAGCTTTGGGATGGAGAAGCAGGAGATCTATGGAGTGGAGATCTATGGGATGGAGAGCTGCAGGAGAGCTATGGAGTGTAGAAGAGGGCTATGGAGTGGAGAGCTATGGGGGGGAGAGCCGCAACAAAGCTATGGAGTGGACCTGCAACAAGGAGAGGGAAGGAGGAAGAGCATGTGCTAAAAAGTAGGAGAGAGAGGGAGAGGAGTGAGAGAGAGGGGAGACATTTTGGAGGGAAATAAAAAAAGGTGGGAAATTTGATATTTATAAGGTCTAGCAGTGAGATTTTGAGAGAAAAAATTGATTTTTGGGTATACATATAGGTTGGGGAGAAGTTTTGAGTAAAAGTGAGGTTTTTTTTAGTTTTTTTTTGAAAAAAGTGCTTTTATGGGCTGAGGCTATGGATGCCCTTGATGATGTGGCAAAAAAAGGGAGGGAGGGAGGGTAGTTTGTTATAAGGACCACCACTCTTTTGGGTAGAGAGAGAATGTACCTATCCTCCCTCCCTAATCTCTATTTCAACCTACAAAAAGCCTATGAAAGCCTTAAAAAAAGCCTATGAGAATACCCTCATTCAATGGCCTTGTCTCCTAAATCACACACATTTTTAGTCTTAACCCCTTAAAATTAGCGATCCTTACAAGGCCCTTTGGGGTTCATATTTTTCCTAATGATTCACTGCTATATAAGTGGTTATCATTGCAAAAAAATACAATATGAGTACTTTAGAGGTTACATGCACAATTATATTTGCTACAAGTTTCAGGGTCATATATGAAATAATTTGTGTGGTTACGTTTTGTATATATAAGTGCAAGTATAGTCACATACAACAAAATAATAAAATCATAAAAATACAAAATTTCACAATTATTTGTGTGATTATGCTCGCGACAGTCAAAAACATTTGTGTAGCTGCACACAACAAAATAAAAGAATAAATAAAATGAAAATTTTCTTGATTATATGTGCGACTACTCTCCCAACAAAAAGTATTCAATTTTTCATGCTTTTAGAGGAATACTTAGCAAGATGCCCATAGCTGCAATGATAGCCACACAATTAGCAAAGCATTTAGTGGGGAAAATTTTTGCCTTTTGCTTGCACGGTTAGAAGCACAGGTTTGTAGTCGACCTTTAGTAGTGCAACCAACTAGGCCTTGAATATGTCAGCAGGGATTAACTGTGTAATTGAAGAGTGACAAAAAAATATAGGAGAACTAAAAATGGTACCTAGGAGAAAAGAGGAAAGCAAAGGGTACATTAGTTAATTAAGATAAAAGTGTTAGGATTTGGATCGTGCTAGCTATGGTGGATGAAAGGGAAACATGGTGCAAGTGTGTGAGTGTGTGTAAGCAAGGTTATCACTCAAGTGAATTAGGTTCCAAGAGAGGATTAGCTTGGACTCATAAACACAAACTTGAGTATTGACTTAACTTAGCACAAGCTCACCATAGACAAGCATGTAGTGCAAAATGAGATGTTGTTTATTGATTCAAGAAATGAGCTTTAAGTAGCTCTACAACCTTGCTCCACAGTATGTGGGATGAATCCACTCTCCTATCCTTGACTCACACCTTAGGACAAAGCTCACACTTTACAATCCTCCCCTTGAGGTTTGGACTAAGACAAGATACTGAAGATGCATGATCCACACAGGCTAACAAAATCCACATAGGATGGTGATATCCACACAGGAAAATAAAGTCCACAAAGGATGGTGATATCCACACAGGATGGTAAAATCCACACAAGAACAATCCACAAAGGATGGTGATGTCCACACAGGATGATAAGCTGGTATCCACACAGGAAAAAGTCCTCCCCTACAAGTAGAGAGTCTGCATCTTCAAAATGGGTCTTCCCAAACGCTACCTTTGTCTTCGTCCTTTTTGTCTTCTACTATGTGAGTTGATCCTCTATCAGGTCTCTTGCCTTTGTTGCTTCTGCTGTTGCTTCTACTGCTACTGCTTTCTCCACTGCTACTGCCTCCACTTGAGTAGCATCGAGAAGGAGGGTGTCCCTTCCTACCACATTTGTTGCAAGGTTTGTTTGTGTAGAAATCTTTCTCTACGTGTCCCATTCTTCCACATTCATAACACTTTCTTCCGTTTGTTGATGTTGACAGTGAATATCTTCCCCTTGAAGATGTTGCAATGAAAACTCCTCCTGATGGGGTGAGTGAACCTCTTTGCTTTCTTTCTTCTGCTTGGACTGAGTTGATTACATCTTGAAATGGTGGTGCCAGTTCTTTTTCTTCAAGAATTGTGAGTAAGTGGTCATAAGAAGGTGGAAGTGCACTTAAAAGTATGCCCACTTTGTCATCTTCTGGTACTTCAACTTGGATGTAAGTGAGTTGCGTGACAATGCTCTTAAGCTTGTTCACTAGTCTAGCAATGTCCTCCCCTTGAAGCATAGTAACTTTGTAAATTTGTCTTTTAAGACTAACTTTGCTTCTTTTGGCTCTAGCTCCAAATTAACTTTCTAGGACATGCCAGGCTTCATGTGCATGCTTACATTCATCTATGAAATGCACATAGTTATCATGCAAAGAAGTGATGATAATTCCCAATGCTTGTTCGTCTTTGGCCAAATTTTGTGCACTTGCTATGAGTGTAGATGCCCTAGTGTGCACTCCATCGGGTTCGGCTTGTTGCTCTAATGCAGTGCTAATGACATACCACAAACATTTTTTCATAAGGTAGCCTCTTAACTTCATTTTCCAAGTGTGAAATCCCTCCCAATTGAATTTCTATATTCCCTTGTCCCCCATCTGTGCCAATAGAGGGGTCTTAGCTTAGGAGACTCTCCTAGCCAGTGTCTGCCTCTTTACACGAGCACAATCGATGATAGAAAATTTATTTGCAAAGTTTTGTGCTTGGTTGCAAGATTTGAAATTTTAATATCTTCTTAATGAAATGTGAAGTACCTCTTCACTCGAGGTGAAGTCACCCTTCACATACACCTTTGAGTTCTTCCTTGATGCCTGGGATGAGCCTTTGAAGATTTGATAGTTGGCTTGGAGTGCGAAGCTTTGCAAAATTTGTTGTTGTTTCCACCTCAGACTTGATAATAGAAATGCTTGCTAAACAATTATAAGCACCGTTTTTGTAAGATGCTGGAGACGTGGGAATACCTTGAGCTTGGGAGCTTGGGCCTCTGGGATCTTTGAAGTCTCTTGGAGGTTTGCCTTGGAGCAGCGCGGAAGCGGTCCCAAGCAGTGGCTTGGTCAAGCTTCAACAGCGTGGGAAGGGCGGTTTACAAAATCCTTGAAGTCCTTACCTTGGAGCTTTGAGGCTCGGATGCAGTAGGAAGGCGGGACCCGGTGCTTACGGCCAATGGGCAAGGCAAGCCTTTGAGGGCCTTTGAGGCAGCACCGTGGGAAGGGGGGCCCCGTAGGGGCGGACCCGAAACTTCTTTTAAGGACGATTGAACGCGCGGGAAATTGCTCCTTTGTGGTCGGGGCAGCTTGGGCAATTGGGCAGCGACACCGGGTAGGCGGGGGCAGGTCGGGCTACGGACAGCGTCCCCGGGAAAGCGGGGACAGGCAGGCAGCCGATCGGGCAGGCAGGGCAGCGCGCAGTCGACTGTGGGAACGCCTCCTTGCGGACCCGCCAGGGATTTAAAACTGGAATTGAGAGAAAATTTGGAGTCCGTCCACGTTGCGCAAGCTTACCATTGATCCCACGAATCCAGAACGACTTTCCCAAAGTGAGCTAGCCAACAAGCCTTCACGGGCTGTGTTGGAGTATCCCCTTTTAATAAGATTATGAATCAATGCCAATAGGTAATGCACACACACACCCTTTTTTAGTAAAAAATTGAAGATGGAGTTTAGAGCGTTTCCGAGCTCAGATTGCAGAGTTGAAAGGCTTTATGGAAAGCTAATGAGAAGCACTTTGATAGGATGTGAGTGTTGTTAGGAAATTGCGAAAATGGAGAGATTAATTGGAGGTGCAAATCACTAGAAATTTGACACAAAAGTGGCTTAGAAATGCAAAAATTGGATGCTAATCTTTTCCCTAATCAAACCTATCTAGCCATGGAGGGTAATTTCCTCTTGGGTGTGCCAAGGACATGCCCACACACAACTAGATTAAGGCCTAATTAGTGAGATGCAACTAGTCATGAAGAATGTTAATGGGCCGTGATAATGAAATGCTAATCCATCTAATGGAGATGCTAATGATTAACACACACTAATGCATAATGAAAATCCTAGCTAGCACGCCATGGCTCTGATACCAAATGTTAGGATTTGGATCGTGCTAGCTATGGTGGATGAAAGGGAAACATGGTGGAAGTGTGTGAGTGTGTGTAAGCAAGGTTATCACTCAAGTGAATTAGGTTCCAAGATAGGATTAGCTTGGACTCATAAACACAATCTTGAGTATTGACTTAGCTTAGCACAGGCTCACCATAGACAAGCATGTAGTGCAAAATGAGATGTTTATTGATTCAAGAAATGAGCTTTAAGTAGCTCTACAGCCTTGCTCCACAGTATGTGGGATAAATCCACTCTCCTCTCCTTGAATCACACCTTAGGACAAAGCTCACACTTTACAAAAAGTGTCCTCTACATTTTATGGTAGCAGTCATGTCAGAGTAGAAAACTCTACTAGCTAGAAAAAGAAGCACCATGCAACCCTTTCTTGTGTTGAAATAAAGGTTGAAGTAGATAACTCAAAGTCCACAAATACTAGCATATATTGGTTTTCTTATCCTCAACCTCTTGGATATGTTCTCAGGAGGAGTATGGCGAGCACGTTGTACCTAAGAAGAGCTTGACAAGGCACATAGAATACACACACAGTGGGTGGTGAAAGTATGAGAAAGACTTACATGAGTAGTTGATCTGCAAGGGGATACGCTAGTAAGAAAGTTGTGTGCTCATAGTGCTCTGCCTGAGACTGAGGCTATCACCTCTGGGATTGCATAGTTTGTTCATGTGCAAATGATTGTAGAGAGAAAACCAGGGTTTGACACCAATCTTTGTAGACAAGCTTTGATAGAAGCAAGTTTCACACTTGACCAAGGATGAGTGCCCAAACTAGGGCATGTTTCTTGGCAAAAAAAGGGAAAACTTAAAAACGCTTCTGATTTTAAGGTAAAAAATTGAAACATTTTCCTATTTTTACACTAAAACTCGTAAATTCAAAGCAAGCTAAGAACTTGGTGGGGATTTTAAAAAAAATTCCGGTAAAAAATGCAATAAATCCCATTTTTTGCAAATAGTGGCTCAGACTACTTATGCTTAGTTGGCCTTGTCGTATGTATATATATTAATTTTTATTAAACCACAAGCATCATAGCATGATAAATGCAAGTAATCTTTAAACAATATAAATGTGTGTTTTCAAATTAAGATACATGAAATTGATAGTATACATACAATGCACATTGCACACCCAATGAAGGATATCTTTCGTACCCAATTAAGGATACTTTACACCAATCAAACCAAGGATCTATGTTTGCCCAATACTCTAGTATAAGACAATAGACCCTTGCTTAATGTGTAACACATCAAATATCAAGAACCAATACTAGCCCCTAAGGAAGACTCTTGGATCCATCAAATCCTTTATAAAATAGCATGAGGGAGCAAGCAACATATAAATTACCTATGCTGCTCAAATATAAACAAGCTCAAGTGAATCCAACTTTGTCCCTAAATCTCCTCAGGTATTAGCTACGAGCCACACTCTGCCCAAAATTCAAAGAATTGAAAACTAGTGGCTCAATAGCCTTAGGCGATCCTATAATGAAAAAGGTTGTCCCTAAAATAAGGAACTTCTTCTCAAAAGGACTCTCCTAGCCAACCGGGAGTTTTAAACACTCTAAATATTTCCCAAAATGCTAAAAATGAGCCTAATCATCTGCTTTGTATAGTAATGACATATCCTACTGGGATTTAGATATTCACAGCAGGCCAACCGGGTAAACTTAATACCCAACGAGCCTCGCCAAGTAAACTTTTAAGCCAAGCAAGTCTACAGGCACATCAGGTTTAAGCCGGTCATTGCAAAACTTGTGTGAATATAGATGTGATCACAACATAGATTATCTTATTAACATACATTATTAACACACGTTATTAATGTATTCATGCATTTGGAAACGCGTTAATGAAATCCCTAATTTGCACCCTTGAGCATCTACGTAAACTAGGGCTCCATGTGCATTTGTTCACTGTAAGAAGATTGTCGTGTATTTTGGTGTGGTCAAAGGGGTTTGGTAGGTGCTACCTCCTATAGTGCCTTATTGTTGGAAGCCTCCTAGTTGTTAGCAAGTGAAATGACTTCTCGAAAGGTGTCATTATCACCACCCTCTTCTATGATTGGAGATAAGGAATCTAGCCCCGCTTTATTTATGATTTCTTCTATTGATACCAAACTTTCTTGGTCAATTGCGATTCTACTATCTCTCAAAAGATATCTACCCGGACTCAAATATAGAAAATAAGACAAATACACTCTTGCAAAAATCCCAACCTGTTACTTGTGAGGTTAGCTAGCTCCTTTGTGCAGGCTTCTCTCTCGGGTAATCTAGATACCTATGTACACAAGATCAAGCACTTTACCTCTTGACCCTTTGAGTAATTAGTCCAATTTTCTCTCCAAAATCCTCATTGAAATTTACAAAAATTCTAAAACTTAGGTAAAAAATTTGAAAATTCAAGCCCTACCTTCCACAAGGTCTTTGGGAATGATTTTGAAGTCTATTTGGCTCAACCAAGGTATTTATGAAAACCTTGTAGGATGGCCTATAGGCTTGTATGGTCAAATCCCCAATTTGGGCGTAGGTGGCAGTGACCCCGGTAGCTACCATTGGTGATCTTTTTAAGCTAGTCACTTCCTATTATGGTTGGCCACTCTCTGGTGAGTATACAATCTATATGAGGTGTTTGGATGCTTTTTGGTGTCTATTTGGTTCAATTATCAAATTTTGGCTTTAGACTTTAGTTTTTGGGTGACTATAGGGGCTTTGACTAGTCCGAATGAGTCAAGGAAGGTATATTTGGGATCCTTGTACTGCTAGGAATCAAATGGCACCAAGATAGTCTCAGCTCGACACAGATAGCAACAGCCATGATTGGTGCCACTGGTACGATTTTTGAATTCTGCATCTTCCCTATCCCTTCTAGAGTCTTTTGCACCTATGGGTGACCTAAACTTTTTTACCTATCAAAAGGAACTTTGTTTCTCCAAGTCTGGGTCACTTAGCTAATTTTGGATGGTTCTACCCAATTCCTAAAACTTTTTTATCTTTGGAAAGTGGATTTGGCAAGTACAGGGCTTGAGGATCCTCCTGGTATGCTTTGGAGATGAAGAAGTCTCAGGTGAAAACAACCACTGTAGCTATCACTCATACTAGTTTTCTATCTAGTCAATTCTTGTATGTTCCTTACCTCTAGGGATTCCCAATGACACCTTGTATCACTTAAAATGACCACTTATTGACCTTTGTCCACATTTTTAAGTCCAACTTAGCCCAATATTGCAAAATCTGCTCTAACTCACAGCTGATGATGCAAACACCAACCAAAATTTCTAGATATTTGCTATTGAAGTATATGCAAGTGCACAAATAAGAATTTATCAATTCACACGTCCCATTCTCAAGTTATGCACATTTCTTGTCTATTCAATCACTTTAATTATCAAAAGTCGCAATATGGAATTCACAAGCAACTTAAGCTGATCTATGCAACACCCAAACTAATCTCTAGACCTAAATACTACTTCTATCTCTAATCCAAAACAATAAAGTAACAAAACATAAAGAAAAACGATATAAAATGAAGTGATAGCAAAGTAAAGGATAGCAGAATTTTTGAATCTAATCACAACTCACCACAACCACCTACTAAACAAAAATTACAACAAGACTCAAAGCACGGAATCGGTGCACAATGCACTAAAACCCACAACTAAGGGTGTCCTAACCTATAAGGCAACCAAAAGAGAATGCACAACTCCTTGGTCCACTTGAGAAATCAACATTTCTCGTTGACTCTCATACCTAAAGGTAAATGTAATGAGCTGTAACACTCGAGCACTAGATAAAGAAGAACCTCACTGCGACCTCCTCCACTAGTGTAAGTCCTACATCCTCGGCAACGGCGATGCTGGAGGACCGCCGCGATCGGACAGAGTAGCCTGGAGAGAACTCAAACCAACATAAAATATGTCAATCTGAGCCTACAAAGATAACCCAACTAGTGCATCGAAATGTTGAATGCAATGTCTATTTTCAAACTCTCTTGCTCATCAACAAATGGCAAAAGAGCAGCCTGCATGGAAATGGTGGATGATGAATGGTGGAGAACACTATGATTTGTTGCGTAACCTTGCGATGCAAGCTGAAAAAGAAATTGGAGCATATAAAAATATATTCACAACACTACTCCCAATCAACTTCTGCTAGATCGTGCAGATAAACTTGTTTACAAATTACATGTATTGGAATGAAAAAATTATATGAAACATTGAAAGAAAATAATATGAAGAAGATATACCCAGATGGATGTACGATTGCGATGATGTAGAAGGCAAACACTTTGACGTTGGACCTGTGCTGTGCACAAGCCTTGAGCTAGAGAAAAATCTTGATATTGTCTTAGACAAGCTCAATCAAGCATGCAACAAGCTAGGCATAGATGACAAAAGCTTCGAAAATGATGACAATGAAGATTAAGCAACAATTTCATTGAATTTGCAAAAGTGTGTAAGTCCTACGTCCTTGGCAACGGCGATGCTGGCGGACTGCCGCGATCAGACTGAGTAACCTGGAGAGAACTCAAAGAAACATAAAATATGTCAATCTGAGCCAATGAAGATAACCCAACTAGCGCATGGAAACGTTGAATGCGATGTCCTAAATGAGGTCTATTTTCAAACTCCACTCATTAACAAATGGCAAAAGAGCAACGTGCATGGAAATGGTGGATAATTAATGGTGGAGAACACTATGCTTTGTTGCATAACCTTGCGATGAAGTTTTTAAGTCAATGTTCTTTGAATTCAAGCTCAAAAATAAATTGGAGCATGTATAAATATATTCACAGCACTACTTGCAATCAACTTCTTGTAGATCGTGTAGATAAACTTGTTTACAAATTACATGTATTGCAATGAAAAAATTATGCGGAACATTGAAAGCAAAGAATATGAAGAAGATATGCCCATATGAATGTACGATTGCGAATACTTAGAAGACAAACACTTTGACGCTGAACCTGTGCTGTGCACAAGCCTTGAGCTAGAGGAAAATCTTGATATTGTCTCAATCAAGCATGCAACAAAGTAGGCATAGATGAAAAAATCTTGGAAAATGATGACAATGAAGATTAAGCGACAATTTCATTGAATTTGCAAAAGTGTGTCATATTACTAAAATATTACAATTAGTTTTTGTCTTGGAATAGATTTTGAAGTACACTAGGAGTTGCCTCTTGCTACCCTGGTGGTTTGTATTCATTGGCCATGCCAAGTATGGTATGTAGGCCTTCATTAATTGCTGCACCACACAATGCACATGTGGACATATTTCTCATTTGTCTCACCAAGCATATAAGATGGTAATAGTGTCCACATGGCCACATATAATGGCCGCTCCAACCGCCAAAGACTTTGTAGCATAGGGGTCGTTGGTTGGTGGAGGAACTGTTAGCCACATTTGAGACTCCCACAACCTCATGATGTGTTAAAAAGTGCCAAAGATGTGATTGCCTTGGGATAAAGGATTTTAACGCTGAGACAGACCCTAGACATCTTGACTAGGATTGTAAAGCTGCACTTCAACCCTTGTAGTGGTCGAGGGGGGGGGGGGGGGGGGGGGGGGGGGTCTCCACTTGTGATAGTCTCTCTGCTTCTTTCTCTTTCTCTGTGAGATTTTTCCCCATGATTTCATTGACCTTGCTCAACTCGATTCCAGCCCCTTCCACTATAAGAGCAAGCTCATATCTTGTGAATGTCATTATCTCCTCATGCATATCATGGGTGCTAACGGTGACATCTCTAGACACGAAGTCCACTCGCCTATCCAAGATAAAATGCATATAAAGCATTATAGCAAAGTAGAGTGGTGCATCTGCATTATGGAGCGAATGGACGTACACCTCCATAAGGATTTACTCAGTGTTAAATTTGATGTTATTATTTTGGCACCTTGACACCTTCCATCTTCCCTTCTTGATCTCACCTTCTAGGCACGGCCATATCTCTTTGATAATATCCTTTGTGACATGTTTGTTTATGCCACTCCATTGGGCACGAGTGGGATTTTCCATTTGGAAAATCTGCATGCCATTCTAGTTGCCTGACGGAAAGTCAAACCATGTGCGAGAGCTTTAAGTCACTCGTATGCCTTTTTAGCCAACTCATGGTGCTCGTTATCTTGTCCATCTACCATATCTACAAAAATATAGATGATATAAGAATCTCAGTGAATGAAAGATTGATACATAAGATAAACTGGTCATTGGCCTCAAAGATTGAAAGATAAAATGCAATAATCAGTGAAAAGCATCCAGTAAAGACAAGTACACCTCAAACATGAGACCAAATAAATTATCTTAACCACATTTAAAATTATCTTGATCACGTATTTAAAATATAAGAACCATGCTCAATTACAAAATTGGATTAAACAGCAGAGAGAGTTTGACTAGCGGGCGTTGCGCCCTTGCCAGCTCAGTCTTCAATGATCTAAAAAACTCTTTCACTTACATCATAGACTTTCTCTCTTCGTGATTTGGCAAGGACATCTAGCTTCTGTCTCTATAAAGTATAGCTTCCATGGTGGCTTTTTTGTGGGTACTACCACCCATCTACAGATCCTGCACATCCTTCCAAAAGTCATATAGCACTTGCAATAAATATCTCATCGCAAAAACATTGCTTGCCAGAGTATAGGCATCTTCAAGAAGGGGATCATATAACTCGAGCGCGAGCCATCCTTGCTTTTGTCACTCTTGATCAGCAGTAGATTGAGCATGTGCCACCTTTCTTGGGATTCTATCTGTCTCATACACAAAATTAAGCAAAAATCTCTTTTTGGGCACTCTTAGCAACAGATCCCATTGAATGATGTCGATGCATGTCTTCAAATCTTTAGGGAAGTCCAGCGCTACATTAAATGGGTGTAGGTCAGTGTGAATAATGCCCACCATATGTGCAACTACCATGCTATCCACAAGAGCATGCATAATGGCATACTCATCACTTAGACCTCCTTGACCTAGGCAAGCTGCTCTTGTCTTAGTCACATGCAGTCAAGAGGGGGGGGATTTTTTCACCCTTGATCCAAGCGATACATCACTCTGACAAATTCATTGTATTTGAAGGGCACCCTCAAGAGAATGTTGTCGAGCGAGCCTCCATTATAGTAAGGAAATATTGTAATCCAAGGCAGCTCATTTGTGAAAGCAATGCAATTGACAATTTTTGGGTGCAATACTTGCGTGCCCTGATCTGTGTGAAAGCTCTTGAACTTGAAGCTATTGTTTCCCTTGTATAACTTTCCACAATATGTTATGTGCTTAAGAAGAAAAAAAATCCCTCATATTTTGTACTCTTTTACTTCACCAAAGGCTCCTCAACCAATTCTTTGTCCTTCGATTAATGCCTCGTGTGGAATGATGATGGCATGGGCGAACGGCCTGTTCGAGTATTAGAAATAACCCAAATACATGATGATGGTGATAGATTTTGCAATGACCTCATTGTCAGAGACACAGACAACTACAATAGATATGGAGACAATGCGGCAAAAGGGAAGATGGTCATGGAGACCCAAGAACTACCTCCTAAGCTCACAACCTTTCTGAAGATTTTTACATTCATGACAAGAGAATGACAAGAGTGGCTACAATTCATGAAAATATAGGGATCTATAGACACGAGGATGGGAGGGTCATCTCTTACTATCGATGCATGGAACCCCAACACCCCCCTTGCTTGCTTGGAGTGAGTTGTAGCTTTTACACATGTTTCAAGCTCATTGGACCACATTCTACATAACTATATCTATCAAAATTCAATTGTTAAAAAATAGTTTTTTTTGCATCACCACATTCTACATAACTATATCTATCAAATGACCGTAGGATGTTGAGAAATTAGCCTTGCATCTATAGATATCTCGTGTAGAAATAGTGATGTAAGAATTGCTAAAATATTTCACAAAGATAATTAATAATAATTTAAAGAAATGAAGAAAAAAAATCCAATCATTCCAAATATTCTCTTTAAGCATATGCAAGATTCATATGCAAGTTTATTTTGAAATTAAGTAAGTAATAAGAGACCTATATAAGAATCTATGTTAAGATCACAATGTTGTGACTGGTCAAACTAAGAGATATCTTACACACATAAAGTACCAATTTTTTTAGTTTGTTTAGAAATTGGACCTTTTTGGTATAGTACTTATGTCTTTTATGTGGCCACCAATTCTTGGCTCTTAGAAATGAGTATAGTTAGGGTGTCATGCAATAACATTTGCATAAAATGATTGCTTTTTTGCACTCTAAAGTTGCATAGATTACCAAACTTGGGTACACCTGATCTTGCATACACCCGCCTGCTGCTTTCCCTATGTAAGGTTGCATGACGATGAGCGTCTTGAGTTCCGCCAATCAGGTGAAAATAGCATCGTGAAGTACACCAGTTTGCTTAAGACATAATTGTTTTCCCTAAAAAACAATAGTGAAAGCAATCTAGCAATCTGAGTCTGATAAAGTTGTGGTACATGAGAGAAAAGAAGAAGTGACCTTTGTGGCTGTGAAGAAGTTGAATTCACATGAGATGACAAGTGGCGAGATGATGTAGTCACTGCAAAAGATGTGGGGTTCGGTGTCGATGCAATGGGGTTCTATGTTGGAGGTTGGCCGTCTGTTCTTTCATCCTTTTGCACTCGTACATGCCACACTAAAAAAATCAACTACTCATCGACTGCGCTGCTATCTACAGCTCGTCTCGGCTTGCTATGCCCCCTCTAAATTAGCTACCTCCTTGCTCACTCCCACGGTACTATGGGAATGGCCTTTTTTAAAGCATTTCTCTTTTTGCCCCCCTTAACGTTGTTGATCGTCAGATATTGTTTTCCCCCCTGCTGCTAACATACGGTGTTGCAGTCCGGTTTCCTCTCCGTGCTCTCTTCTCTCTGCAAGCGTCGCTCCTCTGTTATCTGCTCGTTGGCTTCTTAGGTTTGCCAGCGCTGCACTTGGCTTGTAGGCCTCCTCTGTGCTGCTTCCTTGTCCGGCGGTTCCAACTTATTGTCGTCCCGTGCCAGCTCTCTTTCCTGATTGTGCACTCCCTCCTTTTCCTCTGTCGATGCCTCTCCCTGGCTGCTCATCATCTGTCGTCCTTGTACTGCACGTCGCCTTCCCCCTTTTCTTCACTTGTTTTTTTTTTTTTTTTTTGGTGTGTGTGTGTTGTGGATGCACCACGTGGTGGCTTGTGAGCTCAAGGATACGAAAACGGGCCTTGGGCTCACCAAGTAACAAGGTATAAAGAACCTACATTGAGATTGACTCTGGGAATTATATAGTATTTGTTCTTCTCTAATCAAATGTTTTTTAGTCTTTTTGCGTGGAAACCATTACATATACACAAGAACATTTATAAATTTTCTCATGTAGGAAAACGGAGTCTTTTCCAGCGCTTTTCATACAATGAATATCATCATGAGCTTATGCTCGAGAGGCTTCGCATACCTAGCTAGGTACGATTGGGGGCAAGGGACCGCCGGCCCGGTCCCTTGCCCCCCCACCAGGCCGGCGGTCCCTTGCCCCCAATCGTACCTAGCTAGGTATGCGGTGCCTCTCTCACAGAAGCTCATGATGTTGATGAGAATTTGTCCAAAACTTCTTGTGATATTCACCACTTGATTTGGCAATTTCTTTTGGACATTTTTGTATCCAATTAGAACAATGTGGCGCCTCTAGAACAGGAGAATATCATTGACAACGGTGATCACACATGCTAACATGGGAATGTACCGAATGCCACATGGGAATTCACTATCGAGGAAGCCGCATGCCGAGGCGGCAGGAGGAGGAGGAGGAGGAGGAGAAAAAGGGAAGGGGAGGGGGGGGCGGGGGGGGGCGGGGGAGCAAAACGGGAGAAGGAAAAAGAAAGCGGGCTACCTCTTCAAAAACACCCCTTCTCATTAAACCTCTTTGGGGCCTAAACTAATTAATACATCTTTGAGGCCATCATAAACATAGTCTCTATTCTTTAGAGAGCACTGAGGATGCAAAGCAACAAAAAGCCAGCCTTGTATTGCACCTTGCTTGCATAGTGTATCAACGAAGGAATACCAAGAACATTAATTTTTTATATATGTATTTTTGTTCCAATCGCACATACCCGTGCGAGTTGAAGCAAACGCACATGAGCATTACCAGAGTCTCCTGGCTGAGCTCAAACCCATGACCCGGGTTATGGCAGCTCCTTTGGACAAGCATTAATTTGAAAACAAGAGCTCCTCCATAGGTGCTCATGTGTTCAATTTGCACTGCTGCTTTTCAGTAATGAAATGACAAAGTAGTTTTGATGGGCTTTCGCAATAGTCACTGCTGTCGACGGCTTACCTCAATCACGACTTTTCTGAAACAAAGACCATAATAGTTTTCTTTTGATGATGTCCTCTCATTTACATTCATTACCGAGCATTCATACGAGGAGATCTTCAAAAATCTTGAAGTCGTCCTTCATTACTTTCACTAAACCGCACAAAATTATTTCAAGTCGTTACAATTATAATTTGCAGCTATGCAGAAAAAAAAAGCACCTCTTTTAAATCCGAAATTCTTTTACTTTAACTTCGAGTTACGGAGTTTAGTTGAGGATGGCATTTCCTCATGTACCTTGGAATTTACATCCAATTTTGGTCCCAAAAGCACATTTGCCAAAGCTAATAGAGTTACTCAATGAGAAGATTAGCATGGGTATTTTCGAGCCTTCTTGTGCACCATATTCAACCAGGTGGTTCAAGGCAGAGAATATTAAAGTTGTTCAAAGCTGCACAAGAAATTATATACAATCATGGGAAAGATTGTCCAGTCGAATGGGAACATAGATGATTGCACTTATTACTGTGTTTCTTATTGGTAAATACTAAAGACAGCTTTGGCCAGCCATTGCACTTACCAACTTCTGCCAAACAGGATTGTAACAAATTGGATAAGGTGGATGTGTGGGTGCGTAAACACTCAGGTTCGATACCCAGCAACATCTATCAAATTTCAATTTTACCTCAAAATAGTAAAAATAAATAAAAAAACATCTCCAAGATGAAAGGCTCTGACATCATTTTAAACAATGCCAGGAAAGCATGCGGCTTTCAGCCATTATTTTTAAGCAGGAATTTTCGATGATCTGACACTGCAGCCTGCACCCAGTTCTTCCTATTGCATTTGGCATGATAACAAACTCATCTCTTTCCATAATCACCTGTTTTTTTTTTTGAATTGCCATTCTGTGGTTTGCAGCTGATAATCAGGATATGGATTTCACAACCATTGTCCAATTCATAATAGTATCACCGCATGTCCGGAAGCTCCTGTACAATCAAAATGAGTACTCTCATATTGCATCAACCAGACAGCTTTAAGGCATCTGCTGCTTGCCAAGCACAACCTTCTGAAAGATGCGTCGTATTATGATGTATGATTACTGCAACATGTAAGCTCATTTTGATAAACCAGTCCTAACAGAAGGGCAATGCAGTAAAAACCTTTTAAGAGAGGCTGTGTTTACCTTTGGAAGACATATAACACAATCTACTCCCTTTTTTGAGATAGGCAACCAAAACCCACATGCTCTGCATCAAAATGCTTCAAGAGATTTTCAGTGTCGAAGCGAATCATATGAACAGCCTGAACCTCTGCTCCCTTGTGTGCCCGTGTAGGGGTTGCGATGGAGTGAGAGTCATCCCGATTGCTACTGCAGCTATCAGCGGAGTCCTTAACAGAAAGCCTCTTCTTCCAATGGGAAATCATTCTTGTTGCCAGAGCAGAGGGAAGCTCTACCACAATAAATGCAAGAAGAGAGATTATGGCACAAGGGCAACAACATAACGCTGCACAATCCGCTGCAAAGGCACCTGCACACCGGCAGCAAGCTTTTCGCATTGAAACCCCCATATTGCATTGTTTGCAAGAGCCCATCAATGCCCTCTTGCTTCCTCTCGAGGGTTTTCTGCACGTGCATTTTTGTAAGTGCCTTGGACCTGTGGCATCATGAGCCCGCGTATCAGAAACCATATGCCCTTCAAGCAAGTCTTGCTTTCTCTGATGATTCTTGATCTCCTGTCTGTTTTGGCTATCCGAGGAAGCAGAGGCAAAAGACGAACCGTGATGCGTGAAGGAGGAAGACGATGACGATCCTGGGAGGGAAGGAGACGACGAGGAAATAGAGGTTTCTGTTTGTGAAGGGGAGTAAACTGAGCCGTCAGGAGAGGAAATGGATGATGCCGGTGGGGGTACGGAAATGTGAGCAGGAGAGCCCATCTGAAGAAGAAAGGGGGGGTTTCTCTGCAGACCTGGAGTGGAAAGCTTGGGACGCAGCCCGGAAATGGGTGCTTGCTAGATCTTTGAGAAGGGCATCGTGCAGAGAGAGAGAGATGCGTTTAGCAACCTGCGCTCATCAGCACCATGTCTACATTTCAAAGTGGCGTTTACCAAAGAGAGGCGATGTAGGAGTCTGCATACAAAAATAGGGGTGGAGATTTAAGAAAGCACCGGTCTGAGGCGCTGGACCATGCAGGTGTCCGCCATTGCTTCTCTAGGAAGGGCCAGTTTTTAATGGTGGGTAGCCTACTTGCTTTGTGGACGGTTTCAGACGGTGGTGCCGGGGCCCAGGATAACAACAAGCTCCTCTTCCTTCTCACCTCACAGTGGTTTCACTAGTTGAGGAGCTTGACATTTGAGCACAATCTGTTTTCACACCGAAGCGCAAGGCGGAACTGCGGTGTCTAGGTCTTTCACACATACGCTAAAACACACCTCAGAGAAGAAGGGATTTGGGTCTATGCCTGTCATTTGAATGTTTTTGTGAGTTTTCTAGACTCAAGCCAAGCATCAAAAGCTTCTATTGTTTCACAAGACCCAAGTGAGTATTCACCTTAGCTGCGCAGTGTTTGTCTCAGCTTAATATCGTGTTGTTTTCAATTTAAAAAATGCCGGTTGAGGGCAAGGGGAAAAGGAGAAATTCCGCCCCAAATTAGACAAAAATAGCATAAAACAACCTAATTTTTTGAAATTTCCTCTTGGCAAAATCAAGGAAAGGAATTTTGTGTGTTTGGGAAAATGATCTTTTGCGAACAGTGCCTTACCCTAAAACATGCCCCTTGCGATCCCTTCCCAAGGCCCTTTCCTTCCCCTTTTTTTTTTCCAGCAAAGCAGTGAACTTTATATTAACAAAAGAAGAGAGAAGACAAAATTACAGCAGTGACATCATACCCTACATGACTCTCATGTCCAAGACCATACCCAGGGAGACTCTCCCTCGTTACAAAACATGATACCCGATTGTAATGCCAATTGTTTTGTATCTGATCTAGGTCGGCATTACAATCGGGACCCCACCTTCCCTTTTCATTTTGCAATCTAATGTTTCGTATCATCTAAGTTTATGAGATTTCACCACATACCAACACCAGCATGTCGCAAGGATCAAACCATAACGGACACGCTTAAAACCCGTCGCCTTTACCGCTATGCCAACTCTTCCCATGGCCCTTTCCTAATCTAGCTTTAGGCAACCTCTCTCAAATAAAATCACTTTCTGAATCTTGTGCTTCTCGTGCCCAACTCCATTTGGTACGTTCACACATTGAACACTACTTATAGTACAATTATAGCTTTCACATGGTTTTGCAAGAGCCTCCTCAACACCTTTTTCTCTTGTGGGTAGTAGTTGTCCCATTCAATCGTCATGTCTAAACATCTTACCAAACGATTTCCTTGGTGTTATTTTACCTTTCCATCCACTGTTCGGGAAATATCATTTTCTCAAACACACAAATTTCCTTTCCTTGATTTTGCCAAGAGGAAATTTCATAAAATTAGGTTTTTTTAAAAAAAATTACACTATTTTTGTTTAATTTGGGGCGAAATTTCCTTGCCCTCAATCGGCATTTTTTAGTTTGAAAACAGCATGATATTAAGCTGAGACACATTTTTCACGAACACTGCTTCCATCGCATGACAAACATCTCTCTATTATTGAAAGTAGTGCATCACACTCATTCTCACCATGCAACAGACTTAGACATCAAGTAGGTGAAATAAAGGTTGTGGCTCTCTCTCTCTCTCTCTCTCTCTCTCTCTCTCTCTCTCTCTCTCTCTCTATTGGTTATCCTATTGCTCTCTTGAATAAGAGGTAGTACGTTCAAACCCGATCGTCATCTGCGGCGGATAGATCTTTGAAGTCTCTTGGGAATGTTAAGCTATTAACATAATATGGCGGAAGGGGGAGCCCTTTACATATGTCGCAATCTGCGACCTGAAGGCTAAAGCCCAAAACAAAAACAAACCCCTTTGCACGCGATAAAGAGGGAGAGTGGGGGAGAGAAAGAGGCCACCAAAGACGACCGGCCGTACTAGTTTTAGTGTGTGTGTGTGTGTGTGTGTGTGTGTGTGTGTGTGTATATATATATATATATATATATATATATATATATATATATATATATATATATATATATATATATATATATATATATATATATATATATATATATATATATATATATCGTTCTCCTTCGTTCACGCCAATGCAACTTTTCAAGAAAAACAATAATGCAAAAAGGGTGTGCTAGTGGTAACAAGCATACAACTTATGAGGGGGCCCACACTGCTTTTGAGTCACCCCCCTGCTCCCTCCACTAATTGCACCTCAGAAGGGTGCAAATTAGATTTTAAATATGTTAACGTCAAATTGACCTCCTATTACCATTACACCCCTTGTGTGGGAGGCACCATATATGGTCGGTGCTACAATGTGTATGTTTTTGCTCTGTATTTGTGCTAATTAGCAACAACGTGTCTCATGATGCAAGAAGACAAAATAAGTTTCCATCGTCAAGAAGTTAGCAGCCATCCGAACAACTCAAACATGCAGAGGCATACATAATTGGTGGCCTTTAGGAGGGGCTTAGCGAGTCTTTGAGAAAAGTGTGTTCAGCACAAGTGCAAATGGCCAAGACAAAGATTATCCTCAAATCTTGAAATTTTCTATTTGAAAGGCATAGAAAAGAATTGTGTATGGTTAAGAAAAAACAATGGGTTTAGCCATCATCTATCATTGAAATTTGAAAGTAATCAATCACCCTCATTCCCACGATGAGATTGGAACAGAAACCATTTAGATGGAATTAGGGATGTGACTAGCTTGCACGCTCTTACTATAACACAAATTAAATTAATTTAATGATACTTGTTTACATGTTGTCAAATGCCAGTTACTCCATGTTGGGTGCAAGAGCGAACGAGAGAGAAAGAGGAGGGGGGGGGGGGGGGGGGGGGGAGAGAAGATTATTGTGCATTTGTGTCGTGCATTTCATACGGATTGTCCTTTCTCCCTCTACCTTCAATGAGAGAGAGAGAGAGATTACACAAAAGCACATCAATAAAGAGAGAGATTTCAAACCAAAAAAGATTGTGTAACTTTTTATTTCAAAAGTTACATCATTGTCAAAAAAGCTTTGGAATATATCTACGTAGCACTCTTAGTAATGCTATTTCAACAGGATCAAGATATTGAGCTAGAGCTGACATACTTCGCTTAAATCTATTTTTTGGATCCAACTCAAGTAAATCTTGTAATGACGAATCAACCCAAGCTTTTTCTTTAAGACCATGAGCTTAAGATTAAGAAAAAAATAGAGATCAAGCAACCTAATGTAAATTGTATCCAACTCTTCATCTATATGTGACCCCCATGCAATGAAATTGTGTTCGATCACTTCCCATGCCCATTGCCATCCCCACTCAGCAAATAACAAACTTTCTTCAAAGGCATCAATAATAAGATTTTTTACACTTGGAAAAATATTCACAATTTAGTGATCCATTTTTTTGGCTGCAAGAAAAGAGGACAACATTAGTGTTCAAAGCTAAAAAGTGCGCTCGCACACACACACACAGCGAGAGAGATTTATTAACATGACCACTTGCAAAACATACACTTAAATACTTGGAAAAAAACATAAGCACAATGTTAAAATATATAAAGAGCTCCATCACGTCAATGTTTACAATTATCGCAATGTTTATGTTTACAGTGACTCATATTCTACTCTAGAGTTGGATGGTTGATGATCATTCCAATAAACCTCATTAATAAACTTTACAATTAAATTCAAAACTTCAAACTCTTTATCTGAAATATAAGACTTATCATTGTGATATATCTTTCGCAATGGAATATCACAACCATAAACATTGACATAATAAACATCGACCATATGTAGTTCTTGTAGAGCTCTCATCATTTTTATCTCGCTAAAGATTTGTGACACTTTACAAAGCGTATGCTTAAGCGTCCACACTTTCCATACCATCCGTTTGCATACGAATAAACCCAATGATACCACCAGCACCGTGCACCATTTCCTTGACAAATACACTCATCTTTAATTTTCAAGTAAATAAGCATCTTTATATTTATTGGGAGAATAACCAGTACATCATGACCCATGTTAACCTACATTACCAATAAGCAAAGTTCACTCACTCTCTCTCTCTCTCTCTCTCTCTCTCTCTCTCTCTCTCACACACACACACACACACACACACACACACACGCGCGCGCGCGCGCAAAGACATATGTGTGGATGTGTAGTAGATAAAAAACCACTTCATTAAACCAACACATAAAAAACACATGATTCATGGAATGTAAAGACAATTTATCCATTTGATCATTTATTGAGAGAAGTTTGGCCTACGATAAACTCTACTCCGGACTCTCAAGATTCAAGGTCCCCTGCGTCGAACACTCCGACCGAGGCGTCGAGGTGTGTCATCCAAAGAATAGATTCTAAAAATCCATTCATTGATTCTGTATGGACCATACAGAATACAACAATTTATAGACCATTGCATACCTAATTCTCGTACAGTGACTTGCGTGTCATCTATATCAAAGTCTATGTGATAATAACCTACAATACTTCTAAAATATGGTGCTTCGTACAATGCCAAAATAGAATGTCTGTAGTAATACTGAAGCTTGTAATGAAGATAAGAACCCATTTAGGCATAAAAAATAACAACTTATTTAATGTCATATTGATTCAAGTTCAAGCTACACACACCACAGGATCTCAAAATCCTCGATAATGCGCACTATGTCCTCAGCAAGTGCGGGACCCCTCCACAATGGAGGATCTAAAGAGAAATTCACACGCATAAATGCATAGAATAAAGGCCCTAACTCTATCGAGGTAAAAGTAAATGTCAAAAGATCAAATTTTTTGTACCTCTAATATAAGAAGGTGCATCATTGAGGGTGTACGAAACCATTGGGTATCGTGCCATTCTTTATCTGCTCTAAAAATGGAGCTTTAAAACTTTAAGAAGGAGAGAGAATGAAATTTGCCAATCATAACGAAGAGGCACACACACACACACACACACACAAAAGAGAGAGAGAGAGAGAGAGAGAGAGAGAGAGAGAGAGAGAGAGAGAGAGAGAGAGAGGATGAGAGTATTGATAAAATATAGAATGTAACAAAGACAATACTAAAGAGCTATCGTCCAAAGTGTAGTCTGCGAGAGACAACATTACATATTCTATAAGTCCAAGGACCTATGTTATATACATTTTGCAAGATACCGGGGGGGGGGGGGGGGGTTCAACTTGCCTGAATATTCTCAATCGATATGGTGTAATTCGGTCTCCGGCAACCCCCACTTGTTGTGTATTAACTGGTCTTTCATCATTCACAAACCAAATACTGACTTGAATTTGTTGAGCTCTTGGTCTAAAGAAGTGGTTACATGGTAGTATCCGAGAACTTCCATAGCCATATCAGTATCTCTATGTAAATATAGCATTTCATAAACTCCTACAATAAAAGATCCTCGATGATAATGATATCTGCAAAGACATCCAATATTATGTAGCGTAGTATGAAAACTTAAAACTACAATTTTGCCATATAAAAACTCTTACAATTTAATATGGTTTGTATCGAATAAGATCACCAAAAACATAGCTGGAACTCTTCCCCTCCACTGCGGTGGATCTTCAATAAAATAATTTAATGTGTAAACCATTCTTCTTAAGAAAATAATAGGTCACCTAGAAAAGAAAAAGAGAAATACCTCGAATAAATTCAGTGATATGACCCAATATGTGCGATGCACTGCGTCAAGGATCCATTTGTGGAAAATACTTTGATCTAAGTGAAAGCCAATATGTCAATAATATACGTGATATTATCAATTTGCTAGTTGCAATACTTCCTTGAATACAATGTTTGGAGTATAGCATGACTCCGCTTGAGTGTCTTCAGTGTTAACAACAATTCTCACAGCAGCTACACTTCGCACACGTGACATTCCAACATATAGTTTTCCATGAGAGAAGACTGATGATGCAAGATATAGACCAAGAATTCCCAGTGTTTGTGTCAGGACAAGGGTCCTACGGGGCAAGGCCCAACCTAGGGGGTCAGGGACCTAGGCCAAGGGCATGGACTGGACCAGTGCGGGTGAGGATCCGCTTGGGGCAAGAGCTAGGAGCTAGGCCTATATAAGGGGCGGTAGGGAGGAGGATCCTATGTTCAGTTACCCTAGGTCTTACATTGGTATCAGAGCTCAGGGGGAGGGAGGAGCTATGGAGGAGGAGGAAGCCTTGCTCAGATGATTGCATGATCTCTCTCTCTCTCTCTCTCTCTCTCTCTCTCTCTCTCTCTCTCTCTCTCTCTCTCTCTCTCTCTCTCGGGTCGTGGGCAAGCCCTCTTGCATGCAGAGGACCAAGGAAGAGGCATGGCCGTGGGCATTGTCCCCTGTAGAGACGAAAGGGGTGAAGTCGCGGAGCGGAGCGTGGGTCGACTCTCTCTCTCACACACACACACAGTGAGCTTACACAGTACACAGTACACAGAGAATTGTTAGAAGGGTTATCTCCCAATTCCTTAGTATTCACAAAGAATAAGTTAGTATATACAAAGAGTTAGAGGTAAGTGAGTTAGGCGGGCGGCCGGCCATATCCGCATAAGAGGCCACTTGGGCTTTAATCCCAACAACCTCCCACTTAAAGTCCAATGTGGCACTTTAAGTAACTGTAAATCTATGAACATAAATGTACAAAGATTTACATGGCTGCCATCTATCCAATGCCCAATAACTCACGACAATGCACAAAGCCCTCTCCTGGAAGTCCCTTTGTGAGTAGATCAGCAGGATTGTCCTTGGTGTGGATCTTCAGCAGTTGTATCTGCTTGTCTTCAAGTACTTCCCTAATGAAGTGATACTTCACATCAATATGCTTAGTCTTCGAATGGAACACTGGATTCTTTGCCAATTGTATAGCACTTTGACTATCACAATATAACTCTGGCATATCTGCATTGATTCCCAAGTCTGCAACCAATCTACCAAGCCAAATAGCTTCTTTGCATGCCTCATTTGCTGCAACATACTCAGCTTCTGTAGTAGACTGCGTAACACAATCTTGTAATCGAGATCGCCATGATATGGCACCTCCAGCCAATGTAAAGACATAGCCTGATGTAGATCTCCTCTTATCCAAGTCTCCTGCATAATCTGAGTCAGTGTATCCTCTGACACTCAAATCCTGACTACCATAGCATATGCGCATACTCTTTGTATGTTTTAAGTATCTCATGATACCTTTCACTGCCTCCCAATGTTTCTTGCCGGGATTTGACATATATCTGCTAACCACTCCCACTGCAAATGCAATATCCGGACGTGTAGCAATCATTGCATACATCAAACTACCCACTGCAGACGCATATGGAATCTTATCCATTTCAGCCTTTTCTTCCTCAGACACAGGACAATCTTGTTTGCTAAGTTTCACATATGGTGGCAATGGAACACTCAATGCCTTTCCCTTCTCCATATTGAAACGTTGCAAAACCTTGTCAATATACTCTGTTTGAGATAACCAAATCAACTTCTTTGATCTGTCTCTCTCAATGCGCATACCAAGTATATGACTTGCCTCACCCATGTCTTTCATGTCAAACGATTTTGCCATCTTTGACTTCAAAGCTGAAATTTCTTCCAAGTGTTTGCCAGCAATCAACATGTCATCCACATACAAAATAAGAATCAGCCAACTGCCATCCTTAGCCTTCTTTGTATATAGACAGTGATCGAACTCACTACGTTTGTAGCCTTGAGAAAGCATAAACTGGTGGAACTTATGGTACCATGCCCTCGGTGATTGTTTTAAGCCATAAAGACTCTTTAACAACTGGCATACCAAATGTTCCATGCCTTTCTCAACAAACCCTTCTGGCTGCTGCATGTAAATTTCCACATCTAAATCACCATGCAAGAACGCTGTCTTGACATCCATTTGGTGCAACACCAAGTCCAATATAGCAACCAATGCAAGAAAGCATCTCAATGTAGTCATCTTGACCACTGGAGAGAAGACTTCATCAAAGTCAATGCCTTGTTCTTGCTTAAAGCCCTTGGCAACAAGCCTTGCTTTGTACTTTGGCTGACTATCATGAGCGGTGATCTTATACCTGTAAACCCATTTACAAGGTAGAGCCTTTTTGCCCTGTGGTAATTTAACCAACTTCCATGTCTGGTTTTTATGCAGAGCTGTCATCTCTGACTGCATGGCCAACTGCCATTTTTTCGAGTCAACCACTTGTAATGCTTCCTTGTAACAAGATGGTTCTCCGCAATCTGTGAGCATGACATAATTTAGAGATGGCACATAACGATCAGGTGGTTTGGAGACACGCTCAGAACGTCTCACCACAACTGATTCTGCCTCTCTAGCCACTATAGGCTGTTCCTGAGCCTGACCATGCTGTCTTGATGTGCTAGCACTAGGTCCATCTTCCCTAAAGACAACTCTTCTGATCTCCTCTGTCTTCTCTGGCTTAGCGTGAAACTTGGCTTCATTGAAATGCACATCATTGCTACGAATAAGCTTTCTGGACTCAGGATCCCAAAGCCGGTAACCCATCTCGCCCGATTCTCCGTAGCCAAGAAATATACACTTCTTGCTCTTTGGTTCTAACTTATTTCTGAACTCCTTAGGAATATGGCTATAAGCTTCACAACCAAAGACTCTGAGATGCTTATACGAAGGTGCCTTGCCTGTCCATAGCATCTCGGCCACTGCACTCTTATCCAGAACCCTACTAGGAGACCTGTTGATCAAATGGACTGCTGTAGCCACTGCTTCCGCCCAAAATCCATTAGGCAACTCAGCATTTGACAACATGCTTCTGACCTTCTCTTGTATGGTCCTATTCATACGTTCTGCAACCCCATTCTGTGAAGGATTATATGGTGCAGTAAGCTCCCGCTTAATCCCTTTTGCTTCACAAAAGTCTTGAAAAGCTTTGGAAACGTACTCTCCACCATTGTCAGTTCTCAAGCACTTCAGCTTCTGACCACTCTGATTCTCCACCAGCTGCAAGAATGTCTTAAAGACCTTGAGCACCTCATCCTTGTGCTTCAAGAAGTAAACCCATACTTTGCGAGAATAGTCATCTATGAATGTACAAAAGTACGCTGCTCCCCTAGTGACAAACTAGGCATTGGTCTGCATAGGTCACTGTGTACAAGAGCTAACCGTTCGTCCCTACGATTCCTCTTTGATCTGTGCGGTTCCTGTGTTTGCTTACCATAAACACAATGCTCACAAAACTCGAAATCTTGAAATGAAAAGCCAGGCAAATAACCATAATGAGAAAGTATTTCCATTCCTCTTTTTGACATATGTCCCAACCTACGATGCCACAGTGACACACTTGGCTGCTCAATCACATTAATTACATGGTTTTTAACCTCTGAAACATGTAAAGTGTACAGAGTTCCTGACTTGCTGCCATGTGCTACAGTCATCGAACCTTTGGAGATCTTCCAAGCGCTGTTCCCAAAAACTGTCACATAACCCGCATCATCCAACTTCCCTGTACTAATCAAGCTCTTTCGGATTGCTGGAACATGTCTGACATTCTTGAGCCATAAAGAAGAGCCATTCTGAAACTTCAACTGCACATCTCCCACTCCAAGTATGTCACAAACCTGTTCATTGCCAAGTCTGACATAGTCTTTAGTAGCCACATATGATGTAAACCACTCTTTGTGCGGAGAAACATGTAAAGATGCCCCTGAGTCGATAATCCAATCACTCATAGAATGTCCATCCTCTGCAGTCAAGAAAACAGAATCAAGATTGCTTGTAAGGAAGATGTCACCAGCTGCTATACCAGAATCACTGTCTGAACCAGATCCTGTGACATTCACCTCTTCAATCTTCACTGAACTCTTCTTTTCATCTTGCTCAAAACTCTTTGTTTTGCCTTTTTCTTGTTTCCACTTCGTACAGTCTCGCTTCATGTGACCCTTCTTGCCACAATGGTAGCATTCTATGTCATCCTTTGACTTCGAATCACGAGACTTACTTCGGTTTTGTGCCTTCTTACCCTTCTTCTCTTTAAACTGTTGTCTCCCTCGAACGACCAAAGCACTATTGCCTTTGCCTTTGTCAATGTTCTTCCTGTTCACTTCCTCTGTGAGCAAGCTGCCTTCTACATTGGCACTTGTAAGACCTTCTGGCGCGACAGAATTACTTAACGCTGTACGAAAAGTATCCCAACTGTCTGGCAAAGTGATTAAGAGAAACATAGCCTTCACTGAATCTGGAAAGACTATCTCTTGTGCTGTTAACTGGCTGAAAATTGAGTGAAATTCATTCAGATGATTTGACATGGCTGTCCCTTCCTTCATCTTCAAATCCACCAATTTCTTGAGCCAGTAAATTTGAGAAGCAGCACTTTGTTTCTCGTACATATCACATAGCTTTTGCCATACGCCATACGCTGTAGTCTCTTCTGCTACGTTGAAGTAAACATTTTCTGCCAGTGTCAGCATGATTGTAGAACAAGCTAACTCGTCAAGCTCTTCCCACTCATCTTCAGCCATACCTTCTGGTCTCTTCCCTTTGAGCTTCAGTGGCTTCACTTGTTTTTTCTGCACCAAAACCTGCCAAATCTGCTTCTTCTAGAATGGAAAGTTTGTGCCATCCAGCTTCTTTATGTTGTAAAGAGTCTCACTGTGAGAAGATGCCATATCTGCCAAACTGTTTACTCCTGAGAAAAATCCGGCAGAGTTTCCCCTGTAAACTGGCCTCTGTACACAGTAAACAAGCTATAATCAACAAGCTGAACACCTCTCCTCAGGAACTGTCAGTATTTTTGAAAATTTTTGACAGAGTCTCCCCTGTAAACTGAGCTCTGGGAACCAAAAGATAGCTCAAAAAACAATCATAAATAGCTGACCAATGACGAATCCTGTAAGCATACACTGTCTCCTCTCTGGGCGATGACAGAACCTGTATCTGTCTCAAGACTGAACTCTGAACAATGCCTCAACGGCCTGACGCATAAGATGCAATCCAGTGTCTACACAAAGTCATACATCCTAAGGGATAAAAGTCGCCGAAGAGGATGCGTGTAGAGGGGAACTCCAGCAACCTAATCCACCTCACACTGGGTAACCCAGCCCCCAGTGCTTGGCTTCAAAAAACCTCACACACGACCCTCTCAGATGGCTCAGCAAACTGCCCAGAACTAGCATACATCCTATAATAGACCAATCACTGTCCTATGACCGCTGCGGCGGTCTGTCTGCTAGCGTGACTCACAACTAGCAGACCCACAATCACAGTACATCAATCTGCAATACATGCCAGTGGTGTCAAGCCGTCGTATGGCCACACCTCCCCTGGAACCTGGCAAGCACAAGAAGTAGCAATGCAGACTGCAATATATATATCTGATGATATATATGTGTACCTGGTCTATAGATGATGCTCTGAAGACGAATAAGTGATGTATGTCGATGTCGATATTGATGTCGACCACCTCCTGCTTGCCAATCTACACAAGACGGATTTCTTTGCGGCTGAAATCTATCTTCTGCTGTAGTGCTCAGAACGAAATTCTGAGGGCATAAACGGCTTCGAAAGGGGGGTAAAACCCCAGGTCGCCTGTTGGAAACGCTCCCGGAACGCCGAGTGTGAATTTTCGAACTCCGGATCCAGAATCTGCCGGAAAAGTGCGCGCGCGCGCGATTGCGCAAATCCGCACTGAACCAAGGCTCTGATACCAATTGAAGTCGCGGAGCGGAGCGTGGGTCGACTCTCTCTCTCTCACACACACACAGTGAGCTTACACAGTACATAGTACGCAGAGAATTGTTAGAAGGGTTATCTCCCAATTCCTTAGTATTCACAAAGAATAAGTTAGTATATACAAAGAGTTAGAGGTAAGTGAGTTAGGCGGGCGGCCGGCCATATCCGCATAAGAGGCCACTTGGGCTTTAATCCCAACAAGGGGAAGGCTATGGGAATGCCTGCTTGCAAGGAGGCGGGGAGATCAAGGCCAATCTCTGCCGTGGGCAGACACCCTTGCTAGGCGAGAAGGACGAGGCCTCAAGGACGCGGGCAAGCCCTCTTAGCAGGAGGAAGGGGAGTCGACCTCCACCATCTTAAGCGCAGATGGGGTTGTTGGCGTTGCGCTGAGCTGCTGAAGAAAACCCGTAATGGGTGCGAGGGTGGGGGAGCACCACAGCAGGCGAGGCCAGCCTTACCTTCTTAGCGTAGGCGGCCGCCATCGCTACAGGTAAGCTTTGTGTTTATTTATTTATTTTTTTAAAATTTTTGTTGCATGCGGCCGCCGACGGGCGACCTAGGGACACCCTAAGCGGGCCCTCCCATGGTTTGAAGCGAGAACCCTTGCCGCTATCGTTTTTGGTTGAGCATACGGTGCAGAACTTCATGGTCGGCAATGGAGATGGAGCTGATGCTGCAGAAAATCAACGTCAACACTGGCCATGACGCTGATTTTTTTTTTATAAAAAAAAAGAACAAAAAAAAACCACCATACTCATGCCATGCAAAGGCTTGCAACTAAGGGCATGCACGCCGGGCTATGGAGGCACACTCTGATCAACCACGAATCTTGTCGAGGTTACCTTGAAAGAACTCAGTGGGGGATGAACAGCTTAACACGGACCATGCGGAGTATCCACAATCATGCACGACATGCAAAGCACAGCCTGCAAGGCATGTAAGGATTCACATCAGCTGGAGGACATCCAACAAACTGTTGACGCTAACGCCATGTCTTTTGGTATGGGGCACTTTCAATATGAAGGATGCTCGAAAACGCAAGCACTGTGGCCGATACACAAATTGCTCGAAGGCATTTAGCAGGTAAACAATACGAGGTAAATAAAAGATTTCAATACCGCTTTGTTTTCCTCAAGAACATGTTGCATCAAGACACGACCAAGGTTTGTGCAAACTCAGTTGTTATCAAAATTGCTTGCACGCATGGCTTATCCAAGGCATGAAAACCCCGCACGGTTGGATCATGTTAAGGGTGGTGTTTAGCAAACTTTGGTGGTCCAAAGACCAATGATTGTTTTGATGAACAAAATCAAGCAAGGCTTGAGTAAGAAATGCTCTCATTTACAAGCCAGGCTTCTTGCATGGCAAAGGTCAAGGCATGGCAGTGCTTGCACATCTCATGATGGTTGGCACAGCCTGTTTTTGCAGGTCTTGTTAACGGTGGCACAAGTGCTCGGCAAGGTTGACTTGACAAGTTTTTCAAGACATACCTGGAGCACGGCTCCGTCTAAGTAATCCAGTCAAGCAGATATGACACATGGTACAACTCGACAAGGTCAATTCTTTTTGAATGCTCGCCAAGGTCGATGTTCTCTTGTTATGCCATTGTAAATTGTCAAGCGTATGTATTTGCTATGACCACGCTCCTTTGGGGAATTTCTTCATATGCCTGCAGGATATTTCAGACCAAATTTCTCTCGCGCAACAGAGATGGTTATGCTCTACATTTGAGCGAGCTTTTGACATCTCCAAACAACTGGTTTCAGCAGGATGACCAGTTCTTTGACAATTTTACATGAAGCAAGGCTTCTCCCTTGTGCCAAGGTTCTGCCCAATGACTCGGAATCACGAGCAGTGACACACAAGACAAGGGTCCTATGGGGCAAAGCCCAACCTAGGGGGTCAGGGACCTAGGCCAAGGGCCTGGACTGGACCAGTGCGTATTGGGGATCCGCTTAGGGAAAGAGCTAGGAGCTAGGCCTATATAAGGGGCGGTAGGGAGGAGGATCCTATGTTCAGTTACCCTAGGTCTTACATTGGTATCAGAGCAAGGGTTTCTAAATTTGGGAAGGCACAGCCGTGGTCTTGCATGCTTTTTGCATGTCAGGGTCACTGAGGGCGTGGAGACCATCTCCTGTGAAGGGGACGAAGAAGGCGGGACTGCGTGGGCAAGCGCCCTTGGCAAGGAGAGCCGTCGAGTGAAGCTGCTCCATATCGACCGCGGGCCAGCTCAACAGGAGCGCCCCGGGATTCTGAGTAGGATTCAACACAGGGGCGGCGCTTGTTTCTCCTCGCAGCGCTCCCCCTCACCTCCGCTTGCTCTCGCATTGCCTGTTGGGCTACCATCGCCTGTGTGAGGTCTTTTTTTTCACACCCCATGGGCACCCAACCCGTTTGGGGTTAGAGGCCAAGGGTTTTTCACCATCCAAGGGATGATACCCACAGCGGGGTACCCCCCCCCCTCCCTCTTGTGAAGCTCGAGCACGGCTCAGCATAGTGACAAGGGTCCTGTTGTCGGCACGGCCTCTATTTTTGGCAGATTTTTTGAACTTGCAGAATTTACAATTATCTCCAGTGCATTTGGATGCTTGTTCTTCTGCTATTTTTCGACACTCCAAGGCCCTGAAGACCAGAAATTGTGGACCAAAATTTGGCAACCAACATTTGCAAGATCCTTCATCAAGTCCGCATACGGTGACTTGCAACTTGCGGGACTGCATCCGATGCCAAGGAGTTTATTGGGAAGCTCGACTTTTGAGACACCTTCAAGGTCATCGGCAATTTGAAATTCCTCGGCGATTTCAACTCTTCACGACTTCTTCCGTGGCTTGAAATTTACCTTCTTTACGGCCGCAAGCAAAAGTTAGTACGGCTCATCACCGGCCTCTGTGTTCGATACGGCTACGAACTTTTTTACACTCCAAGGTACTATTTTCTCTTTTGTTCACACAACACGGATTCTCCATGAGTGTGGAAATTGATGATCAACACATGTTTGACTTTGAATACTTGGCATTTGTTTCACCTGTGAAGGCCATGTGGCCAGATACTCTCACGGAGGGTACCCACGTGGCAACCGGGATGGATGATGCATACCCAAGCAGTCTATCTTTCTCTCCGCAAGTATCTACGCCTCCTCCTCAGAGCGTGTTTGATATTCTGGAGGATGATAGTAACTTGCCGGATGCCAGGGAGTTCGTCACTCGACGGGACTAGCAAACTTTTGAGACACGATTTCGCAAGCTAGCTGTACGGGTCCAAATATTGGCTACGCAAGTGGACAACCTCACATGATTAATTTACAATATGTTACCAGAATCAGTTTCTCACTCGCCAGCAACCCAAGGGGTTGTCTGCCCAACAGTTATGACCAAAGAGGTCCAGCAGGTACAAGAGAAATCGGTTGTCGATACAGATTTGGTCATGACCAACGTGGTCAAGAAGCGACTCTCACAATCAGACTTCCAATGTGCAAAGCGTCAAAAATTATGCTTTTATTGTTTAGGAACGCATCAAAAGAAGCAGTGTCCACATGTCCGACGACTTAAGCATGATGCATGAGTTCGTGATTTGACATAAACTCTAGTTTTGGTGCACGGCACAGTAGTTCTATGGCTTTGCACATGTTATGCTTAGCCATTTTCTCATACTTGAATATGGATTTTCAGCGTATTGTAAGCTTTTTCAATTGGGTACTGTTATGCCCCAATTGCTTTTTTGCTTTAGTCATTTTTGGTACGACCAGTCACATCATCTCGGCTTATACGATCCGCTGAAAACATTATGAGATGCATGCAAGATCACTGAATTAGGTTGTATATGATACACGTGCCCTACAATTTTACGTTTTGCATTTACTTTGGACAGTATTGTTTGTTGTGCAAAGCCAAATGCTTGGCCCATTTCACATGAAACAAGGCTTCTACTTCGTACTCCGATTTACTCGGTGTCAAGAGCAGTTGGCAACCAAAATTGGGGTACCTACATTAATCACGATATCATCTCATCGAACCCCTACCAGTATAGCTAGTGCAAGGCACTTATGGTGTTGACTTTTACGGTTGTCACGGTCACCACGGGATTCTGCTTTTGTATGCGCGGTATGCTACCTAGGTGGTATAAAGTACGCTCTCACACAGTCACTTTGTCACGGACAATATTAGTTATGCATTGTTTCCCATAATTTTATTTATGGTTGCTATCAAGGCACACACCACTAAAAAGAACTTAAAATTTCTACTGGATTCACTGGCAAGGTGCCCTATTCAAATCATCCCCATACAGTCACAACCCATACACAGTAGATGGTCAGGATGTGACTTGTGTTACCTTTCGTGATGCGAGCATCATACAGTCAGATTGTCGCATGCTTATAGGATAAGCTGCAAATCAGGCATAAGATGCCTAAGAGCACACATTCTGGGCACACACTCTAGAAATTTAAGGAAAGTTCCTCGGCCCAGCATGCTCGTCTTCTCTTTCTTTTTCTTATTTCTCTCAAGAAAAATGAAAACTTTTTCAGAATCTTTTGATACATGTTTTGCCCGTAAGTCAGCCTGAGCCAAACTGCTCTAACTCTCAACTAACATGTGGCTAAGATGCTACTCCAATTAGTCTTCATCGGTTCGTTCGTTGAACACTAATTTGCATAATGGCTATGAGCCACACCGGCTAAGAGCCCTTGTTAGGGCAAGGGTACGACCTAACTATTGGCATTCTTCGGATAAGATCAACTAGATCTACCCTTGGAAGTACACAACGACATTACTGGACAAGCAAGAGTCTTGTCATTACGGATGTCTAGGGTGTCATTTTCTTTCACTACATGTTTTCGGTGCGACACCCCAGTTGAGTTTTTTATACTCTTCAACTCATAGCAACTGAGCTCTACAAGGCAGTATCGATGCAGCAATCAGTTGCGACAGCATGGCTGTCCATAAGAGCTCAGCAGTTCACTTGTGTGGGTCTCCTGCTCTCTCTATAGCACTACGGAGTGTCTATGGACATACTGTTTTGGGGTAAGACCCGGCGGGTGATTGCTACATCACCCCATAGGCATTAAGGATCACAGTTTGATCTTCACAGTTGATCTCTCCCAGTTATACTTTCAAGGAAATACTTCTGCAATCTACCACGCGGTAGCGACCGAACACACTTTTCAAGTTGATTCCAATCATTCTGTACACGGTTGACTATGTTGGTTACCGTTATCTGCTAGTTGAGTAGTTTCTACAAGGCGTCTTACCAAGGGGTTTGACTACGTAGATTCTAAATCCAAGGGCTTGGATTGCAAAGGCAACACCCAGGGTTCCCAGTGCAATGCTATTTGTTTTTGCAGGTAGGGGACGTGCTCCTCTCCACTTGAATACGGGTAAGTGAACATTACGTTCAAATCTCCAGGTACGCATCTATTGATTTGGTGTTATTCCATTTTTAGTATGCTTTGCTCGGCTTTTCAAGACATATAAGTGCGCTTGAATGTTATAAAGCCATGCCAAGGGCATGTCGGCACAAAGTATTTTGGGCCAAGTGTCCAATCTATCTTTCTGCCTTATGCTGTTACGAACCTACTTGTAGGGTTCAATTGGGCACATGTTGTCACATGGGATACAACATGGTCTCGGAACTCAAGGAGTTCGGTTTAGCCAGTGTGGAGCAAGGCTAATGAGGGTCCCTCTCACTCCCGTCATAGAGTGTTTGCAGTTACCTCCACACACAAGTACATCTTGTACTTGAAGGATGTTCTTTTTTACACATCCTTACATGAGACATATTCCACATGTGGAGAATATGAGTCTCTGGACTGACACTGGCGCCATTATTTCAATTATGTGTCACAACAAAGTCCCTAGGTGCTGGTCACATCTATTTTCTAGACCATTTTTAGCACGACGTATCAGGAGTAATTTCATGGCCAAAAATTGTTGGATACTTAGAATGACTTGTTAAGGTCCAAGTACTGCTAAACAACATTACAGATGGTTGTTTATACATATAGCAAGGCTATAAGTTGTTAATGAAAAAGTTTCATTGTCTGTACCTAGAAGTGATCAATGTTTCACCTTCTATTGTGATTCAGACGTTTTAGCAAGGCTTGCAAAAGATTGCAACTAAAAGTATTTAGTTTCTTTTCAGAACTATTTACATTCCTTTTAATGCGTGCTAGGCGTATCACATTTGCCATAAGTGTTGGCAAGGATCATTATGGATATACAGGTTTGGGTTAGTTTTGCCTAAATGCATGCACATTAGGTGTTATGGGCCCTAGTGTTTAGCAAAGGCTGATTTGGAACGGCATGCAGATTCCTCCGGTTGTTGCTTATGAAGCATTTTGCACTCTATGTGCACTATCTCTATGAGATTACTTTTGGGTCTACTAATCACCAATAGAGATCATGGCTCGATTTGGGCGTTTGTGGATTTTTTCAAGTTAACCACGATGGTTATTTTGGACATTGTTGATTCCTCACCAATGTTATACACTATTGTGATTCCCCATTTACCAGTCATCTGGGATGACTGTCTATAAATTGTGAGGAAAACACACCTCAGTACTGTCGGTTATCCAAGGGGATAGGCAGATTACAAAGATTAATCTTGTGCTAAAGGAACTGGTAAGAGCATACGTTAGCACAACGCATTTCTGAATAGATGATTTTCTCCCTATTCTAGAATTTGCTTAAGTACGGTTTTCGACTTTGAACACCTGTTGTGGTGGGGTTGGAGATTGTGTCAATACTTTCATACGTCAAGGACTTACCAGGTGTGCTGACAAAGTATGTTGGCAAGTAAGCTTCATTAGGGATGAACATGTAGTTCTTTGTGTTCCAAACTATTCAGAGTTCTAACACGAGGACACTCCCTATCTATGAACTTTTCAAGATACTCAGGCGAGTAGGAAATAGGGCTCACAACTACATGGAAAGTTACGCCACGGTTTCCTTGCATTATTCCAGTACCTTCAGAAGATCTGAAAACTGGTTATGCCTTTGTACAACTTTTAGTTGTGGTTACTCCTTTACAGTACTCAAGTGAGTTATAAATGGAGTTACCATTTAGACCCAAGTGACTCTTAGTTGTGGTTGCTCCTTTACAGTACTCAAGTGAGTTATAAATGGAGTTACCATTTAGACCCAAGTGGTTGCAAAAGGACAAATGTTACCATATACATGTGGTAGTGATGTGTGTGAACACACTAGGACCGCCGGGGCATTTTTTCCCTCTTTAGGAGGTTTTTTCCCCCGTGCATTGTATATATACGCCCATCACTCTAGGGCTATCTATCTTTCCATTGCACACTAAGTAACACACTCTCTATTGTGTGCCTTGAGCTTCCTTCATCTTCTCCAAGCTGTGTGTGTTTCTCTGCAACCCAACAATTGGTATCAGAGTAGGTCACATCCTCCCGGGCTTAGTCGCCAGCTGCTCCAGCACACGCGTGCTCACTTTCTCCGATTTCAGTGAGCTTTGGCGAGCGTTCGCAGGTTGACAAATATTTTGGGCAAGCTTGAAGAGCTTGGTCTGCTCAGAATTTTGATTTGGGCTCATTTCAGCCTTCGTTTCCACTACGGGCAGTACTGCACAGGCTATTTCGTCATTTTGTGCAAATTTTCTGTCAGTGCCGTTTTTTGCATAACAGGTGCCTTATAGTCTTCTACGGTTTGTGCTATATAGCACAAGTTGTTCCCGCTCCATTTCTCCTATTTTCGGGCAGTTTTCACATCAGGTGCAGCATTAACCATGGCTGACAACAACAACAGAGATGTGTTCAAGATGTTTGCTGCTGAGGACAGGTTGGATGGGGACAACTACCCTATGTGGGCTTATATGATGCAACATGTTCTTGTGTCAAAAGGTGTCTGGAACATTGTGCAGGGCATTGATGTACGTCCTGGTTCTGAAGATGTAGGCGATATTGAGGATGTTGCAGGTCTTGTTGCAAGGATTGCAGCTGTTAGAGTTGTTTTGCCTACGGCAGAACAAGCTCGTTGGGATGTTAAGGATGCGCAGGCTCATGCATTGATTGCGTTGTCTGTGAAGCGCACCATTATTCCTCACATCCGTTCAGCAAAATCTGCAAAACAGGCTTGGGATATTCTAGCAGGTCTTTATGCAAGCCGCAATGAGGCTAAAATTGCTTTGCTGCGTAAAGAGCTAGAGTCGAAGATTATGCATGAGGAAGATGATATGGACACTTTCCTTGCTAGTGTCAAGGATATCAATGAGCAACTCATTTCTGCAGGTGAAGTTATTTCGGACAGTTCCCTTGTGCAGACTGTTCTTGATGCCTTACCAGATTCCTACCAGACTTTTGCTAGTACTTGGAGACTCATGACCCAAGGAAATCCTGAAGTTGTCAAGTTTGATGCATTATGCACATTGCTGTTGCAAGAGTCACTTTCTAGAAAAAACAGGACTAGGCAGCGTGCAGTTGAACAGGCTTTTATTGCTTCTCAAAGAAAGGGTGGTAACAATAATGCAGCCACTTCTTATGGTTCTGCTGCGAGTGGCAAAAATTCTGTTCCTAATGCTTCTGCTGGCAACACTTCGTCTGGCAATTCTGGTGATAAGGGCAAAAAGAAGATGCGTTGCCATTATTGTAAAGCCAATGATCACTTGATCAAGTTGTGTCCTAAGTTGAAGGCCAAAGAGGCTAAGAAGAAAGAGGGTGGTTCCACTGCAAATGCTGGTTCCACTACAAATGCAGCCATTGTTGAGTCTTCTGTGAAAGGAGATTGTGATGCTGATGTTGATGCAGAATGGGCTTTTAGCGCAGAGTGCACTTACAATCCTGCTGTCCATGATGCATGCTTGTCAGTTGCTGCAGATTCACATGTGTGGTATTTCGACAGTGGTGCTACAAAGCACATTACCTCGCATCATGAATTGTTTACCTCTCTCCAGTCTGTCCCTCATGGGAATTCAGTCACTTGTGCCAACAACGCCTCTTATCCAGTTCAGGGAGTTGGAAAGATTGTGCTCACTGCTGCTAATGGCAGTTCCTTCACACTTGTTGATGCACTTTATGTACCTGGGATCAAGAAGAATCTCTTGTCTGTATCCGCACTTGCTAGACTTGGACTTGTAGTCAAATTTGTGGATGACAGATGTACAGTTCATGATCTCAGTTTTGGTGATGAAATTGTTGCATCTGGGCTTTTGTGCCGTGGGCTGTATAAGCTCACTTTGTATGACAAGTGTGGACAAAATTTTGCAAATGCTGTTGCAGATTCAAGGGCTATTTCAGATGTAAAACTTTGGCATGCACGTTTTGGTCATCTGAATTTTGCCAGTTTGCTGCATTTGCAGAAATCTGATATGGTTGCTTCTTTGCCGCCTCTTGAAGCACCTGTCAAACATGTTTGTGAAGGCTGTATTCTGGGTAAAATGCAGCGTTCTAAGTTTCCAAAGGATGGTTCAGTTAGGGCCACATGCAGGTTGCAGCTTGTGCATAGTGATGTTTGTGGGCCCATGCAAACTCCGTCCTTGGGCAATTATCTGTACTTAGTGACTTTCATTGATGATTACTCCAGGCATGCATGGGTATTTCCGCTTAAAGCGAAGTCCGAAGTTTTTATGTGCTTCAAACAATTTTTGGCTATGGCTGAAAATGTCTCAAAATGTACTATGGGCACCCTCCGTTCCGATCGAGGGGGGGAGTATATGTCTCATGAATTTAATGCATTTCTGGCTAGTCGTGGGATAAAACACCAATGTACAGTGCCTTATACACCTCAACAAAATGGTGTTGCTGAGAGGAAAAACAGGTCACTAACGGAAATGGCACGATGTATGGTCAAAAGTCAAGCTTTGCCGCATTCTTTTTGGCTTGAGGCCATCATGTGTGCCACTTATGTACTTAACAGGTGTCCTACGAAAGCTTTGCAGTCTATTACTCCATATGAAGCATGGCATGATAGAAAACCTTCTATTGAGCACATGCGTGTTTTTGGCTGTTTGGCATATGCTTTGGTGCCACAAGTGCAGCGCAGAAAATTGGATGATAAGGCTGTCAAATGTATTTTTGTTGGTTATAGTGCTGAAAGCAAAGGTTACAGGTTGTATCATCCGCAAACAAAACGTATTCTGGTTTCATGGGATGTAGTGTTTGTGGAAGATTCTATTCAGCCCTTGCTGTCATGTACTAGAGACAGTAATGTAAGCTCACAGGACATTTATGACACTTTGTTGCCTCTTTTCAGTGGTGGAAATACGAATGTAAGTTCCAATGAGGCAAATGTACAGCCTATGGGGGTTTCTGAAAATGTTTTAGAATAGCCTATTACTGATGCAGATGTACATGATGTACTTGATGAGGAAAGGGCTGAAAATGAGCAGGCTAGAGGTATGCCAAAATGGCTGGTGCACACTTTGCGTGACAGTAAATTGGATGCACCTTTATCTAGTCGTACTCGTTCAGGCTCTCGCCATGCATCTTATGCATCAGATTGTTATGCTTTGGCTGTGTCTACTTTACATGATGTTGAGGAGCCTCTGTCTTTTGATGAAGCACAGAATTCAGAAAATTGGATTGCTGCCATGAAATCAGAATATGATGCACTTATAGAGAATGACACATGGACTTTATGTGATTTGCCTCCTGGCAGAAAGGCCATTGGTACGAAGTGGGTTTACAAGTTGAAACGCAAGCCGGATGGTGAGATCGATCGCCATAAGGCTCGACTTGTTGCAAAGGGTTATGCACAACAAAAAGGCATAGATTATGAAGAGACTTTTGCTCCCACTTGTCGTATGACTACTGTGCGTTTTCTATGTGCATTGGCAGCTCATTTTGGTTGGGATGTACATCAATCAGACATTGTTACTGCTTTCTTGAATGGTGACATATTTGAGGAAGTTTATGTAACGCAGCCTCGCGGTTTTGTCATAAAAGGACAAGAGGACAAAGTGTGCAAATGTAAGAAGGCTTTGTATGGGTTGAAGCAATCTCCTCGTGCTTGGTATGAGAAAGCTGACACTCATTTGGTTAAGCGAGGCTTTCGTAACAGTCCAACAGAAGGCACATTGTATGTAAAGCGTGAGGATGATGTATTTCTCATTGTGGTTCTTTATGTTGATGATTTGCTGATCACTGGACCAAATGAGAGACATATTGCTGAATTTAAGGCTGATTTGAATGCTACTTTCAAGATGAAAGATTTGGGGCTGTTGCATCATTACTTGGGTATACAGTTTAAGCAGTGTGATGGTGGTATTGCCTTGTGTCAGAAAAGTTACATAGAGACATTGCTATGTAAGTTTGGACTTGAGGATTGCAAACTAATTGCCACTCCCATGGAAACAGGTTTGAAGTTGAGTCTACATGATGCTGGCGATCCTGCTGATGTCACTCTTTACCAAACTGCTGTTGGCTGCCTCATTTATGTATGCAACACGAGGCCAGATATTCAGTTTGCAGTCTCGCAGGTCAGCAGATTTATGCATAGCCCAGGGTCTAAGCATTGGCAGGCTGTCAAGAGGATTTTCCACTACCTTAGTGGCACTTTACATCTTGGCTTGTTTTATCCCAAGGGGGGATCATTGCCGCCAGACTTACATGCTTTTTCGGACTCAGATTGGGCTGGTTGTTTTGACACGCGAGTGTCCACAAGTGGTTTTTGTTTCATGCTTGGCAGTTCATGTATATCATGGTTGAGCAAGAAGCAACCTAGTGTGGCCACTTCGAGTTGTGAGGCTGAGTACAGGGCAGTCTTCACAGCTACGGTTGAGTGTGTATGGCTCAGACGCCTTATGGCTGACTTGGGTGTTGGACAGGACACTGCCAACACTATCTACACTGACAGTCAGAGCGCATTGGCAGTTGCGAGGAACCTAGTTTTTCATGCTCGCACAAAGCACATTGAGGTGCATTACCACTATGTCAGGGAGAGGCTCTCAGCAGGAGAGATCAGCTTGGCTTATGTGCCAACACAGGACAACCTTGCAGATCTTTTCACGAAGGCATTGTCTCGTGAGAAGCTTGAAGCTTTCCGCAAAGCTTTGGGCTTACTCCCCTTTGTGGATTGATCCTGTCCTCAGGGCATGGCACTTCCCTTTACTCATGTGCCAGCTCTCGTTCACCGCATCACTCCAGGGGGGATTTGTTACCATATACATGTGGTAGTGATGTGTGTGAATACATTAGGACCGCCGGGGCATTTTTTCCCTCTTTAGGAGGTTTTTTCCCCCGTGCATTGTATATACGCCCATCACTCTAGGGGTATCTATCTTTCCATTGCACACTAAGTAACACACTCTCTATTGTGTGCCTTGAGCTTCCTTCGTCTTCTCGAAGCTGTGCATGTTTCTCTGCAACCCTAATTCCAACAACAACAATGTTGAAAATCAAGATATTCCTCTTGGTTTCATTGAACCTCCTCACTGCACCAATTATCAATCATACAGACAACTGGCTCACGTATGGGACGTCAATACATAAACCATTAGTATTCTTAAGAAGATATTACTACTTGTGTTTTTAAGGATGAAAACTCTTCCTTAAGGGGGGAGTAATGTCAGGACAAGGGTCGTACGGGGCAAGGCCCAACCTAGGGGGTCAGGGACCTAGGCCAAGGGCCTGGACTGGACCAGTGCGGACTGGGGATCTGCTTAGGGCAAGAGCTAGGAGCTAGGCCTATATAAGGGGCGGTAGGGAGCAGGATCCTATGTTCAGTTACGCTAGGTCTTACAATTTGTCCTTGTGCTTTGTTGATGGTCATTCCAAAATCTAGCTTGACTGGACTGGAAATTGACGACGCTTCATTTGGAATGGAAGTCCCTGATGAGTTCCGGCAACAAAATCTAACCTTGGGATAAAGACTCTATCTCCAATATTTGATCCTGTTATTATCTCTGCCTCAATTACCTTGCGATTGAACTATTTGCATATCATTCTGGTTCCATTACATAATCCACGTCTTGGACCTAAATTCCGCAATAGCATGATAGGAGCATTTACTTTCAAGAACAAAGCATGAGGTGGAAAACCACCACCAATGTAAGGCTATTCAAGTATTCCATTGTATACAAACGTGTGTTTTCTTCAAACATGCAAATTGAATCTGCACTAAGATACTCTTTTGAGTCTCCATATATTTTTTGCAATGCATAGTCATTGACTCAATCAACCTCTTTGTTCCGAAGACCAAGTATCGCTCGTTCTTTGAAAAAGCTTGCATGATCTTGTACACAATGCAAATATCCATATATAAAGTTGAGAAGGTTTGTCAAGCTGTTAGTCAGAAGCATCATGTCTGAAGGTATTTTGACTCTATGGTCTCCTCCATCATCCACATCCCCATTGCCAATGTCCAGCACCCAATGTGAAAAACTTTGTTGAAGAAAATTTGTTCCAAAGTCAAGTATACGCATGTTTATGATAAGCCTCAGTATCTTTGTATATTTCCATATATGAAAATGACAAAATGAAGCATTTACAATGTTTGCACGACTACCTTTTCGTACAACTGGTAGTATTTGTCGAAAGTCACCTCCAAGCAAAAGAAATTTTCCACCAAACAAAGTGTCTTGCTGTGTAATATCCCTTAACACTAGTTCTGTAATTGGACATTTAAGTGTCCTGAGACATTAAAGTGTCCTGTTTTTCTACAAAGTTTTAGCAATTTATTTGTCAAGCTAGAAAGAAGCCTTTAACACCTTGCTTCTACCATAGATTGGTTATTAGAGAAAGAAAACACTGGATTTTTTTCTCCATATCAAAATAAAATCCGTATGGAGAGAATTCTAGTAATTTCGAAGACATAAATTTTAGTGAAATTTCAAGCTAATTTGCCAAAAAAAGCATAAAATGATATATCTTTTTGTAGAGATGGCCCTTTTTATGTTTATAAAAGCCAAGTATTAGCACTAAGTGATACAAAACAATGGAAAGCACTTCAAAGATAAGTTTTCAAGTCACATGCCAGCTATAGACATAATTTCATACTTGAGCACGTGCTTAATAAGAGCATAATTTTGGTCTTCCAAAGGTCCCCTCATGAAATTGGTACTATTCTAGTGCAATTTGACAACTACAAATGACTTTATATGTTTAAACCAAGAAACTATGTATTTTTTGGGCTCCCTAACTCAATTAAATCACATTGCTTGTGTAAGAAATGCGGAATACAATAAGGATCTAGTAGCAAGGAGAGTAGAGAGAGACACAATGCAAAGTAGATTAGTGGCAAATCAAAAACTTTAGATTGGCACACTATACAAATTGATGGCGTCATCCACCCATGCGCTCTCAAGGTAGAGCTTAGATGGAGATTTAGACAACTAGAGCAAGTGAATACAAGGGACTAATAATCCTTACACAAGGATGTGTTGTGTGCGTCAAGTGTGCACACCATTCTACCAAAATACTCATGAAAAGGCCTCCTTATATAGTTGTAAGGGAGCCTCTAAACGCTCATGTGCAACCGCCCTTAGATAGCCAAGTCCAAGTAGGACTCTCCCATGCGCCCATGTGTAGCCGCTTTTGGGTAGACAAGTCCTACTAGAAATCGGCCACCGGCCAAAGACCACTGGCTGCCGACCACCGACCAAAGACCATGGACCACCGGCCACCGGCCGGCCATTTTCCAATTGTCTTCCGGCCAAGATATTCCGGTGAAAAGGAATATTTCGGTGAAGGGAAAAAAAAATTATCGGGGGCTTCTACCCCCGAGGCCCCCAAAGTTGCCCCTGAATTTGCTTTGTACCACCCACGATCACAAATAGAGATCTCATCAGCGTGCATAGCTGGAATCCACCAAATATATGTGCACCATTGGCTTCTCCTCATATGGGGGCCTTACAAACTGTGCAGCATATATTGTGGTGGAAAAAGTTAGAGAGGTGGGCATTGCAAGTATACCAACACCCCCCCTCAATGAACAATCGAAGATACTCTATGTTGGCCGTGTGCCAACTCCAAGTTGATGAAGATGTCGAAGTAGCTGGTCTTTCCCTAGAGCTTTGGTGAAGATATCTGCACAATTATCTTCAGTAGAACAATACTCTAGCTCCACAATTTCATCCTCAATTAGCTCTCGAACATAATGATACTGAACCTCAATATGCTTTGTGCGTGTATGGAAGACACGGTTCTTGGCAATCGCCATGCAACTCTGGTTGTCGCATTGAAGTGTTGGTGCTGAATGAAGAGAAACACCTAAGTCCATGAGGACTCGCCTTAGCCAAACTGCTTCAGAAGCTGCAAAACAAGCAGCTTTATACTCTGCTTCTGTTGAAGAAAGAGCGACGATCACCTACTGCAAAAGAAGTATCCGGCCTAGTGTTGCACAAGAAAATTAAGCTTCCCACAAGTTTTCTGTATTTTTTAATGTCGACTAAGGGAGAAGAATCTTCCATGGAGAGTTTTGCATTTACCTCCATTGGAGTGCTCACAGGTTTGCAATTTATCATGCCAAAAGCTTTTAGGATCTCTGTTGCATACTTTTGTTGAGAGATGAAGATGCCTTTTGAGGATTGCCAAACCTCAATCCCCAAACAATAATGCAACAAAACTAAGTCTGTCATTTCGAATTCAGAACTCAAACTCTCACGAGTTTGTTGGATGAGCTCTTTGTGATCACATGTGATTATCAAGTCATCAACATACAAGATAATAATGACTTGTTTTCCATTCTCTCTAAGTACATATAAATTTGCTTCAGAAGCACTTCTTCTAAAGCCAAGTTTTTTTAAAAACTTATCAATTGTGACATACCATGCTCTTGGAGACTGTTTCAGGCCATATAAAGCCTTCTTCAATCTGCAAACCTTCTGTTTTGAATGGGGTGTCTCAAATCCTCGTGGTTGCTCAATATACACCTCCTCCTTGAGAATTCCATTAAAAAATGCAGACACGACATCCATTTGGTAAACAACCCATAAATAGATAGCAGCAAGAGCAAGCACAAGACGAATAGTTTTCATTCGAGCTGTGGGAGCGAAGGTGTCACTAACATCAAACCCATCGACTTGAGAGAATCCTTGTGCTACTAGCCTGGATTTATACTTTTGCAAAGAGCCATCAGCTTTATGTTTGAGCTTGTACACCCATTTTGTGCGAATGACTTTCTTCTTTGGAGGCCGATCCACTACTTCCCAAGTTTCATTCTTTATGATGCTGTCGTATTCAAACTGCATCGCTTCCTTCCATTTTGGATCAGCCATGGCCTCGTCGACGGAGGCTGGCTCCTTCATAGAGCCCACAATTTCTGTCATGAGAGCCATGTTGACGATGTGTTCGGAGGCTCTCCTTTGCTCCTCTATTCTCTTTGACCGTCGCAAACCCCCCTCCTCTTCACAAGGATTGTGAACTTGAGGGTTTCGAGCGTCAAAAAGCTGTTGAGCCCACTTTGGTAGTGGCTTTCCCTGTGATGCTGCAACAGGTTGGTTAGATTTATTTGAGTCATCATCAGACAAATCCTCCTCTTGATTTTTTACTTGACTTTGGTCTGGCACATGGTGAGTTATTTCTTCATTTGATGAGAAAGTGGACGAACCTGGTTTCTCCACCGTATGTGGCCCTTCTTCAAATACCACATCCTGACTTGTGAGTATTTTCATTGCCTCTGGATCATAGAGTCTATAAGCCTTAGACTCTTCACTATATCCAAGAAATACGCACTTCTTGCTTTTGGCTTCTAACTTATTTCTTTGAGAATCAAGAATATGAGCATAACAAAAACACCCAAATGTTTTGAAATGCAAGACTGAAGGTTTCTTACCAGAATAGGCTTCTTGAGGTGTTTTCCCTTTCAAAGCCTTTGTGTAGCTTCGATTGAGAATGTACACTGCTGTACTTACTGCTTTGGCCCAAAAGGAATCTGGCATACCCTTGGTTTTGAGCATACACCTTGCCATTTCTACCACCGTTCGATTGCGACGCTCCACAATGCCATTTTGTTGTGGTGTGTAAGCTGTAGTAAGGTGTCGTTTTATGCCATGCTCATTGCTATAATTGTTGAATTCATTTGAGATGAATTCTCCTCCTCGATATGTGCGAAGCTTCTTCACCTTATTTCCTGTTTCATTTTCTACAAGATTTTGCCACATTTTAAACTTTCCAAAAGCTTCAGACTTCTCACGAATGAAATACACCCACATCTTTCTACTAAAGTCGTCGACTAACAGAAAAAAGTAGAAAGATCCACCTAAAGCAGATGTAGACATTTTTCCACAGAGATCTGCGTGTACCAACTCTAGAGGAGACTGAGCTCGATTACTACTCTCTTGTGGAAATGCCTTTCTTTGTTGCTTGCCCATCATGCAAGCTTCACAAACTTCATTTATCTCTAAGATTTGAGGCAAGTGTGCTACCATCCCAGATTTTTGCATCTCTTTTAGCACAGCAATGCTTAAGTGACCAAATCTCTCATGCCATAATTGAGTTGTACCTTTTTCTGTAGTGACCGTAAGTGCAGAAAGTTCGTAGAGGTTGTTGCGCCTTACACCCTTTCCCACTGTGTTGCCTTTAGAATCCAAGATTTTTGCTCCATTTTCTTGAAACGGACTTCAAGATCATGATCAGTGATTGCAGCAATGGACTACAAATTCTTCTTGATTTGAGGCACGTACAACACATTAGAGAGCTCTTTAGTTTCACCTGTAGCTGCTAAAAAAGAAATTGTCCTAGACCCTTCGGCTGGACATTTGGCATTATTCCCAACAATTACACTTATGGGTTCCTGTAGAGGCTTCCAGGAACTATACCAGTCTTTCTTACTAGTCATATGTCGGGATGCACCACTATCTAGAATCCAAGAACCATCAACAAGCGGAGTTTGTGATGATGAGCATACCTCTTCTATGACAGCCCATAGTTCAAGGTCTGTTTCAGCATTGTTGGCGGATTCTCTTTCCTTCCAAGAAGCTTTCATGGTGCCGTTCTTCTCATCTGCTTTCTTCTTTCTACAGTCTTTAACAGCACGACCCTTCTTGTCACAGTAAAAACAGCTACCTAAAAATTTCCTCTTCTTGGGCTTCTTCTTAGAAGCATAATTGATCTTGGAGGTCCTTAATCCGCTTGATGAAGGCCTCCAATTTCTCTCCATCAGCAAGTTTCTCAGCAGCAAGTTGATTTTCCAGATTTTGAATTCTGGTGTGATTGTACGCCTCATATTGGCGAGCCAATATGTTCCAAGCTTCATGAATTCTGGTGTGATTGTGTGTCTCATATTGGCGAGCCAATATGTTCCAAGCTTCATGTGCTTTAGTGGTATGCTGAATCAAAGTGAGGACATAATCACTTACACACATGACAATGGCGCATAATGCATCTGCGTTCCTTCTTTTCCAAGCACATAGAAGAGTAGCATCCGGGGGAATTACAACGCTTGGATTTGCTGGATCATTTGTTGCAGTGGGCTCCGGGTCTGCACCATTTGACCCCAACACCCTATCCAACAATTCATATGAATCTAGAATTGCAGAAATTTTGAATTTCCACAATGTGTAGTTGGTGCCATCAAGCTTTCCTTCGGTGAATGCTGATGGACGAATGCGAAGCGGAGTAGCACCGGCAACGACACTTGAAGACGCCGACATAATTGATTTTGCAAAGTAATACAAGTACTTCTCGTACTTTCTTAGCTATGAGCACCTATAGCTCTGATAACATGTAAGAAATGCGCAATACAATAAGGATCTAGTAGCAAGGAGAGTAGAGAGAGACACGATGCAAAGTAGATTAGTGGCAAATCAAAAACTTTAGATTAGCACACTATACAAATTGATGGCATCATCCACCCATGTGCTCTCAAGGTAGAGCTTAGATGGCGATTTAGACAACTAGAGCAAGTGAATACAAGGGACTAATAATCCTTACACAAGGATGTGCTATGTGCGTCAAGTGTGCCTCCTTATATAGTTGTAAGGGAGCCTCTAAACGCCCATCTGCAGCCGCCCTTAGATAGACAAGTCCTCCCAAAAATCGACCACCGGCCAAGGAAATCCGGCCACCGGCCACCGACCACCGGACATCCATTTTCCGATTTTCTTCCGGCCGTCATCCGGCCAAGATATTCCGGCGAAAAGGAATATTCCAGAGAAGGGAAAAAAAAAGGTATCGGGGGCGTCTACCCCCGAGGCCCCCAAAGTTGCCCCTGAATTTGCTCCGTACCACCCACGATCACAAATAGAGATCTCATCAGCGTGCATAGGTGGAATCCACCAAATATATGTGCACCATTGGCTTCTCCTCATATGGGGGCCTTACAAACTGTGCAACATATATTGTGGTGGCAAAACTTAGAGAGGTGGGCATTGCAAGTATACCAACAGCTTGAACTCTATCCTGAATTCTTTATCGTGCAAAAACTCTTGAAAATCTTGAGTTCTTCATAATAACATTGAAACCAAGGTTTTACGCACCCCAATTGTGTATGTACCATGTACTTTGATACATTTAGTTGATCTACATGGAAAGTTTGATATTATTTGAGGTTTTGAATGCTTATGTCTCAAGAATGAAAATATGAAAGTTTTCTCTTATGCAGTTTTGAATATTCAAAATGATCCAATAATTGTTTCATACCAAAGCCTTTCTACTTGCCACCTTGAGTGCTCAATGGAAAGAGCAAGCAATGTATCACTTTCTAAAACTCACAAATATATCAGAAACATATTTTTCTTTGTATACAAGGATATGCTTGAATTGACCATATCAAACACATGGAACTTTCCATTTTTTTATATGCTTCAAAGTCAAATTTTTTGGACATGAGACTTTCAATTATCTATAGCAATATTGTGGAAGAGTCACCTAGAATTTTCTACAAGGTCGCTTCATTTTTTCTTGAGCTTATAAAGGTGATTTCTTCAAAGCGCCAATCGCAGTCTTACGAGGGTCAACTTGATGAGTATAGTTCTTGATCATGCTAGATTCTAAAATGCAAGATTATATTTTTAAAAGGCCCTCTATCTAACATATTTAAGCATATCAAGAGGGTTCTCTTAAATAAACTGTCTAATGCAAGTAGCATTTAATTTAAATTTGTTAAAAAAGGACACTTAAAGTGTCCTGTTTTGGTACCAAACTAGTGTTAAGGATCTATCCAATGCCTCAAATGCATATCGATGTGTCATGGGAGCCTCATCCCATATAATTAGAGCTGCTTTCCTTAGAACTTCAACAAGTTGACTATTTACACCTTTATATTGCAAGCTGATTCGGAATAAAGCTCCAAAGGTATCTTAACCCTAGAATGAGCGGCTCTTCTATTACTCAAAAGCAAAGCTGCATTACCAAATGATGCACATGCAAGAGAAATTTCACATCTTCCTCGTACTCGTGATAGAAGTGCGTTATACAAATACGTTTTTCCTGAGCCACCGGGTCCATCTAAGAAGAATACCTTTCTTGAATATGTGTCAATAGCTTGTAGCACTTGGTGATAAGTATCTCATTGATATTCATTTAATGAATTCTCCATACGATCTGCTACATTACACTGCTCATCAACATTGAACATTGTCTCTTTAGCCATAGCACCAGTTCGAGTTAAACGTGCCATTGTTGTGTTTATTGCAGGCAACATATAATCATAATGCCTCTTGCCATGTTGTTGTAGAAAGCATTCTATGTGAAGCAAAGCTTCATTTTTTGCCACATCAACTCGTACACTTGTATTAGGAATACACATCCTTAAAGCATAAACATAGTCCTCACAAAATTCGTTACAAAATCGGTCCCATAGAGCACTTGGATGTAGTGGCTCACAAAAGACCAATATGATTGCGAAGAGCTATCTCAATTGCATTCCATTTTGAGAAAAAGAGGCCTCCTGGAGGCAAGTAACAATTCTTCATCATCTTGCAATAATCCTCTAGCTATACATGCCTCCTTATATGTAGCATAAAAGGGACAATCATATGTCTACAAGTCTTCAAAGCATTTACATCCCTTGAAAATATTCAGTAGCATTTGCAGATAATAAACTTCACCAGCAGTTGGGACAATATTATACATTCTTCCAATAGAAACTCCATGTTGTCTTGGAGACCATATCTTTTCTGTTTTATTCCAAACCCAAGCACTTGGAAAGTCTGCATATGTGAGGCTATTTGCTCTAGATAGTTTTGATTTGCAACAAACCATTTTGTCAAGGTAGTTTTTTTATTTCGCACATTATTCAATAAGTCTGATATATCATCACAATCTTGGAATGTAACCATATTCTGTGATGGAAGGTGTACTTGGAGTCGTTGACACTACAAGAGGTTATGTGCTCTTGTGACGCTCTTAGCGACGGAAATACACTGGGTTTTTATAACCCCCGGCGTCGCTATAAGCGTCGCTAAAAGCGTCGCTACGAGAGCGTCGCTATATGCGTCGCTATAGGCGTCGCTATAAGCGTCGCTATAGGCGTCGCTATATAGCGACGCTTATAGCGACGTCTATAGCGACGCTTATAGCGACGGTCTCACAGAAGAGTATAGCGACGCATATAGCGACGCTACAGAGCCATAAATAGCGACGCTTATAGCGACGCCTGAGAGAATATTTTTTTGGTGGCAGGGCATTGAATGCCCTGCCACCCATCAACCATATTGTACTTGATTCACTTTTTAAAAAAAGTGCAAAGGTAAATAATAGACCCAAAATAGTCACCCACAAGACGCATTGTTTGCAAAATTGACAATTGTACACATCATAGACAAACTGAATTGATTGGCAAATGTAATAATGACAATTGTACAACATCATAGGCATAAAGAATTGATTGGCAAAAGGAATTGCGGTGACAAATGTAATAATATACATGGTTCAAAAAGACGTATAAAATCCGTCTCATGATACATAAGCTATGAGAAACCCTAAACTAATGCTATCTAGCTACGGCTAAACTGACGTCGTCTAATCAGACGTCTCATCGCGTCCAAGCGGCGTATCTGTCGGATTCTGCAAAAAAAGACAATAAGACAGTTTTCAGTAAGTATAAACATATAACGACATTTATAAAACAATACAAAAAATAAAAAAGAGTAAACCGTAATACTAACCATGCCGCTGCGAGAACTGAGAATGTCCATCAGGGCGTTTAAGCCCTTCCTGCCTGCGTACTCGCGCTCGCACGGTGTGGGATCACGTCCTGTCATCGACCACTGTCAAAACATACAAAGATTTCATTATGTTAGAACTAAAAAACTCATAAACCCTAAACTATCGAACATGCATAAAGAGCAATGTGAAAAGACTTACAAAATCGGCCTCAAATGATGCCCATCCACCGCTCCCCAAGTGGTGCGAGCTCCCTGCCTCTACTCGCGCTCTGGCTGCATCTTTTTGTTGCTTCCACTTGTCGGGATTCTCGCGCGCTGCTTTCTTCGCATTCTTCCAATCTTCTTTGGCCAGCCAATCTGGCCTATTCCACCCATTCTTGATTGCTTTTTGCACTTCGGAACGCTTGTGTTTGCAGTATTCGCGCATTCGAATCTTCATCAGGTCTTCATTGAAGCGCTGATCCCGTGTTGGAACGGGAAACTCATCATGAAGTATGCTGATGACTCTGTTTTTTAAATCACTTGGTACTTCACTCCATTTGTTTAGTATATAGTGTCTAAACAGCTGAGAGCAAAGACCACGCATGCGCGAGATCACCTTCTTGCCGTCATCATCCATGATGATGCCGCCGCTGATGTCGACGGAGTAAGGCAAGCCCTCTGGCCGGTGACGCGTGAACCTGGGTGTCCCGGCAGGGGTCTCTAGCGGCGTGTCGATGGGGGTACGGACGTCAGGTGTCTCCACCGGCGTCTGGGCCCCGAAGCGAGGAGTGTCGAGTGGGGTGGCTCCTGGCGGAGTAGGTAGAGGTGTGTAGCTTCTAGGAACAGTCAGCCGTGCAAAACCTGGCGTAGACGGCGATGCTGTGGCTGGTGTGGGGGCGGGCAAAGAAGGGGAGGGTAAAGAGCCTCGTCGAACACGAGGCGGTGTGGAGGCATCGGTGGCGGAATCCCCACAACAACCGCCACCGCCACCACTAGAGCGCCGGTGTCTAGAAGAGTGTGACGCTCGTCTCGTCGACGCCGAAGCTTCGGAGCGCGCCGAATGCTCCGAAAGAGAGGGAGATGCGGATGGTGTAGGAACGCGCGATGATGCGCCAGAGCGATGACGCTCCACGTACCACTGTCTCTGCTGCGGTGACAAAGAAGAAAGAAACTCCTCATCATCCATACCTGCATTAAACACACGAATATTTAAACTTAATATTGAATGAATAGAGTAGACAATGACGCAAATACCATTAAATACAATGACGTAATGACGCATATAAATACAATGACGCAATGAATCGAGTGGTAGAAGAGGCAAGTCGAAAACTCAGAATTTTCAATCAAAAGAGCTAGAGCTTTTACAGCACGGAGCAAAATTGTTCAAATACAATATTTGTGGCTTTAAGAGATCTCTCTCTCATCCTCGCATAACTCAGCATAACTTCCTATATCTATATAGAGCTCTCCGTTTAAACACATATCCTCTGTTTCATTTTGTAGCTCCTCTGCATGCACCCCATATAGAGCAGTAGCATCTTGATGCTCGTCTGGCACCACCGCAGCGGCTTCTGATTGAGCATCTTCTCTGATCTCCTCCATTGATGTCGTTGTGATTGGCACATGGTAGCCTTCATACGTCCTTGCACTACGAGGGGCTACCTCTATGACGTACCACCAGTTTGATGTAGACTTTGTAGGATGAAATACTACCTGCCAGAGCCACATAACTTACATGAGAGCTTTCAAGCACATAACTTGTAAAAGGGGGATGTTAACTATTTATATACTTACTTGTTCACAATGCTCGGGTAGTACGAAAGTGTCTCTTAGGTCAGTCCATTTCTTAGTAGAATCCACCTCAAGAAAACCAGACTCTCCTCTACGCACAGTAGCGTTTCGACCCTCCATGATTATCTTGAACCATTGCACGTCCAAACGTTCAATGGCCGTTCAAACGTTTATAAATAAAGTCACTTGCTAGTCGTACATTGCAAACTTACCTTGGTCGCGCAACCCCGAGAGTACTCCCACTCTTCTTCAGTCACTTCGTCACCGCATTGTTGTGCGCTTTTCAATTGGTTGTGCAACCATCTTAAGCTCATGAAGGTTGGTAGGCTCTCCAGAACCGCTGGATAGTGCATCGGTGGTCGTCTTCCCCGTCTCCACTCGATTCGTGCCCTTTGTCGCTCTTGCTTTGCATCCTCATATTGTGAAATCCACTTTTGCATCACTGGATTGTGAAGCATGCAAAATCGGTTGATTTTAGCCTCTAGATCTTCCGTCATCTTCTTCTCAACACCGAGATTGCACATGACAATCCCAGATATGCGCTCATCATCTATGGTTCGCCATAGCGTATCCCGGGATTTATCAAATCCGTCTAACCACTCTCCAATGTACACTAGGGACTCTGATACCAACCAACCTTCTGCCATGCTACCCTCCGGACGTGCCTTTTGACGCACATATCCCTTAAGCGTTTTCATGAAACGCTCTAAGAAGAACATCCATCTGGAATGAACTGTGCCAGCTATTTCCACCTCATCAACTATGTGAATAAGAAGATGCACCTGAATGGTTAGCATTGTAGTAGGAAAATGTTTCTCAAACATGCACACAAGCTCCGCAGCATTTAGTTTGGCGAATGGTATGGAGTCTACGTCGATCTCCTTTTGTGAGATCCATTGCATTACGCCAGTGGGGGTCCGCAAAGATCGACTGGCCTCTTTTACTTTGCGTTCTTGGGCTCCTGTGAAAATCCATGGTGCTTTAGGAAGTTTTATCGATCCATCAGACGCTGTTTGCGGCCAATATTGCTCCATACGATCCACATTTCTAAGGTCAACTCTGGCTCCCAAAGTATCTTTCTTGCCGGTCAAATGGTCCCATAGTAGATTACCCACATTCTTGAATATGTGCATTGGATCGAGCAAGTGATTGATCACGAGTCTCTTCATCCCTGGAGGCAATCCGTCATCGCACATCTCCTTCTGCTCTAACCATGCTTGTGCAGACATCCTTGGTGGCTCTCTTCCCAAAAAGCCGTCGCGTAACACATGATTCTCCGGAAGATACGCTTGATGACCTTCGTAGATTTGCTTCTTCAGTGAGGGTGCCCTACGTGCATTCAGTCTAGGTCCACATGTGACACATGCTCTGTATCCGCTTGTTTGAAGCCCTGCATGTATACATATGATAATAGATCAACTATGGGGAAAAACAAGATTTACAGTGTCTGAGAGAGGAGTGTCAATAGATCACCTGAGCATTCTGTTAGCCCGGGATAGTCATGCATGGTCCACATTAGAATACCTCTGATCAAAGCATTCCGTCGTCCTGTGTGTCGGCTCATATCCACCACCTCTATGCCAATCCACAATTGTTGTAGCTCTTCCAATAGTGGACGAAGATACACATCCATATTCCCCACTTTATATCGCCCTGGCACAATCAAGCTTAGCCATAGGTGCCCCTTCTTCGTAGTCAACCACGGGGGAATGTTGTAGTTGACGATGACAACGGGCCATACACTGTAAGATGTTGATCTTTGACCAAATGGATTTACGCCATCCATAGCCAGGCCTAAGCGCAAATTTCGAGCTTCCCTGGCAAAATCCGACCATGTTCCATCTATATGTTTCCAGGCTGCGCAATCTGCAGGAATTCGTAGCACACCATCCGAAGATTTATTCTCCTCATGCCATGATGCTAGGGCGGCCATGGACTTACATTCGAAGAAATGCTTGATGCGAGGAAGCAAAGGAAAATGTCGCAAAACCTTTTGTGGAATTTTTGTCCCGTGGAGATCTACTCGATATCTTTCGGAATCACATTTCGGACACTTCTCCATGTCTGTGTATTCCCCTCTGAAAAGAATGCAGTCATTAGGACAAGCGTGGATAGAATTGTAATCCATCCCCAAGTTTCGCAAAATCTTTCTTGCTTCATCTCGGGAATCTGGCATCACATTGTCAGCTGGTAGAATGTGCTCTTTCAGCAATCTACACAACATAAAAATATGATACAGTCGTGTAAAAATCTATCAGATCATTATACACCATGAGTTCTATTAAAGTAAACTAATTGTAATAGATCACCTGAAAAGCGCTGTGACGCTAGTGTCACTCCATCCAAACTTTGCCTGCATGTTGAGAAGAACCAGGAGTGCTTTCAATCTAGACATACGTGCTCCATTATACAATGATGTATCGGCTTCACTTTTCATATCATCATAGATAAGCCTTTCTGAATCCATGATCGTCTCGATCATTTCATCAATCTCGGGCTCAAACATTGCCTCGTTGGGAATGTGCTCTGCATGATCATCCCCCGAGCTGTCAGAGGCTACATCTTGTGGCCTCACATATGCTGCTTGACCAAAGCGCCTGCGAATACGTCTATTGGGTTGCAAGATTGCTGCTTGTTGGCCAGCGTCAGAGTCCGACGAGTTATAATTGGCAACAACTCGATCTATAATAGATGGATCGAACTCGCCAAATTCACGAACGTGCTGCAAAGAAACACGTCTTGTCCGTCGCACAGCATGCTTGCATTGATTACAAGGACATAAGACCCTCGTTGAGAGATAGGTGTTTCGGTTGGACGGTCCCACATCCTCGTCGCTACTCATAATGAGGATAAAAAACTTATAACCTAGACAACAAATTTAATATTCTATTGGCATTCTTCATCTTATCTCTCTCTCTCTCTCTCTCTCTCTCTCTCTCTCTCTCTCTCTCTCTCTCTCTCTCTCTCTCTCTTTACCTCACATTCTCTAGTCATGTCCAATCCCCGCACACCTCGGTCTAGAGGTGCACGGAGATCAGAACCACCGGGTTATAATCTCGTCTTTATTGGTCAATACCTATATTTGTGGGTACAAGAAATCTAGACACCCACGTCTACATGATACTGCATGTAGTGGACAAAATCCCTTTGCCTCTTCTCTAGCTGTAGCACTTCACTTCATCTTAACATCTTTTCACAGTAGATCTTTTCACTGTTCGTCTAACTCTAAACCCTAAACCGTAAGTAATTCTTGCGTGGACTCGATCTAACGTAAATAAGCGTAAATCTAAATAAACGTAAATCTAACTAAAAATAAAGCTAAATCTAATTTAACGTAAGTCTAATGACTAGAGGTTGTCTAGATGGTCATTGTGTCGGGGATGTAGTGACTCTTGCCGCCCTGAAGATCCACCTTCTTCCCTATCTTCTGAAGACATTTCACCAGTACTTTTGGATCGACGGAGCCCACTATGAGTGAAGGCAGCAATACCCTATATTCCATTGAGGGCTTTCTTCACCCGCTTCATGCAGGCATCGCAGTCTATGGAGACCCGCATCTAATCTAATATAACATAAATCTAAATCTAGCTTAAATAAATGTAAATCTAGTTAAAAATAAACCTAAATCTAATTTAATGTAAGTCTACATATAACCTAATCTTTAACGTCTTTTAAAATAGTTTCCTACGACGTTATAACTCTCTTCTTCCTGTGTGTGTGCGCGTGTGTGGATGTGTGTGCCAATAAAAAGAGATAAATGGTATAACCTTTCTATCACTCATGCCAAGTATGATAGATTGATTATGCCATTTCTCTCTTGAATAATAGGTCTTCAGTTCAACTCCTCGTCGGCTAGATCTTTAGGTCTTTTAATTTTAATTAGTTTCCTACGACGCTCCCTTAGTTTCTCTTTCTTTCTCTCTCAATGTGTGTGCGTTTTTTTGGATCGTATGCATGTTTTCTTTCTCTTTTCCTCTCTCAATGTGTGCGTTTTTTGTTTATGCATGTTCTCTCTCTCTTTTCCTCTCTCAATGCGTGCGTTTTTTGTTTATGCATGCTCTCTCTCTCTTTTTCTCTCTCAATGTGTGTGTGCATTCTTTGTTTATGTATGTGTGCGTTTTTGCACTCTCTCTCTCTCTCTCTCTCTCTCTCTCTCTCTCTCTCTCTCTCTCTCTCTCAAAAACACTATATGTGTGTGTGTATGTGTGTGTGTGTGAGAGAGAGCGCGATGGAGAGAGAAAGAGGGGAAGGGAACATGAGAATGAGGAGAGAGAAGGAGCATACCTGGCTCTCCTTCCTCTCTTCGTGTGTGTGTGTGTGTGTGTGTGTGTAAAAGAAAAAGAGAGAGAGAGAGAGAGAGAGAGAGAGAGAGAGAGTGAGGGAGAGCGTTACCTGCTCTTTGCTTGAGGGCGCCGAAAAACTCAGATCTGAGATCTGAGTTTTTGGGCGCGCTCGGTTATTTTTTTTACCCCAGTGAGCGTCGCTATGAGCGTCGCTATGAGCGTCGCAAATTTCTTTGTAAATTTGCGACGCTCATAGCGACGCTTATAGCGACGCTCATAGCGACGCCGGGATTTTTTTTTTTGAGCGTCGCTGTGTGAGCGTCGCTAATGTGAAGAGCCTCTTGTAGTGTGAATAGATGGCTTTTCATTGTGCATGTCAAAGCCAAATATTCTCCACATAGCCTCGGATGCAGAAACATAACGTGCATTGAGATTACTATTGATTTCATCAATAACTCCTTCAGAATCTTGAAAAATGACAGTGGCCCGATCATGTCCCTTATAAACATATTTATAAAGGTATTTTACAGGTGTGATAGTTGAGCAAATCTCAACATTAATATGGGCTTTGTACCTCAATGATAGGAGAGGGCTATAAGGAACAACCCAACGATTATCCAAATTGTAATATTTTGATGGAACAAACCTTCCATCATCTCGTTTTAGATACAGTGGATATCCACTTTCATTTACAGTCATAGACATACTAAATGTACGTAAAAACTTGAATCTACATTTTCCATCAACCATGCATGGAGAATTTGGGTTCAAAGGACCACATGGTCCATGAACATTACAGTGACTCACTATATCAAATAATTCTGGAAACACATTCTTATTAGTGAGCTTAGCACAAACCAATTTATCATAGTGACTTGTATCTACAGGCTTGTATTTCGATGCGAGTATAAACAATATATGAGCATGAGGGAGACCTCGCTTTTGAAACGCTATCACCGAGACATGCCCAATGACCTCCCCAAATAAAGCTTGCTTGATGAGTAAATGCATCATATCTTGAAACTTCTGATAAAACACACGTGCAATGACATCAAGACGATCGACATCATTTTGCCCAAGTAGTATAGCATCATCGATTTCCTTCCATCGTGGGTTACATGTGAATTTAATGAAGAGATCTGGTTTACCTTTACTATGAACAATTGCCATTGGATCTTGGTATAATTGACACATATACCTTGGACCTCCAACAAAAGAAGAAGGAAATACAATTCTTCGGCCAACATTTTGATCTTCAACCCTCTCTAAGCCATCTCTAGCTTCAACCATGTCAACCAATCCTTGGTACACTTCAGCACGAAGTGTTCTTTGATTATTTCTGATCCACAATAGTCGTGACTCCTCCATAGTACTAAAGGCATCAAGAATATATTGTTGTAGTAGCCTACCCCCTCAAAGAAAACATTTCACTGTATCCTCTCTTATTTGTAAGTAAAAACTATAATATTGCTTTTGACTCACCTTTTTTCCATCGCTAGTCTCTAAATAAGGATGCCACCCATCTTCTCTACTTGGAAACAACAAAACATACAATGAAGACATATATGCTCTATGCATACTGGAGACTCTTTTCAAGCCTCCATGTTGAGAATTCAACACAATGTCGCGATGGCCAATATTCCTATCATCCCCTTCTCCAGGCACAATGGCAGCAACTTCAGAACCCCTTGGAGCAAGATATTGCCAACATACCTCTCCCACCATAATTAATAGTGTCATCAATATGGGCACCAAGAGATGCAAATGCCAATACATTATTATATCCCCAAATATTCTGTAGAAACTGTCAATCAAGAGTACTTCTAATCTACATGGCTTCAAATAAAAGAGCATTAAACCTTTTCTATTTAATTGTAAGGTTTTATCTGCCCAACCACTATAATTTTTTGTAGACATTGAAATGGAGATTGCTCATGCTATACCTTCTGTTATTGCAAGCAATGGAGTGCCAACTCCTCAAATAGTGTCAGTATCTACATTACCTAATGATGAAGAGGATATATTATCGTCTCCTCCTATTTGTAATGTACGTGCAGAAAAAAGAACAGCCCAAAATATCAAAAGGATTTCAAAAAGGCAGATTATCGATGCCCTTGAGGAGATCAAAGCCTCCTACATTAGAGTTGAGACAATGCAAACCAATGTCTCTGGCATGATTGAAATGCTTGGCTCTATGTTGAATATTGAAAGTGGGATTCTGTGGAAATTGAGAGAAGAGGCAAAAGCAACAAATGTGCAGAGATTGGAGAGTGAATGCGAGAGAAACTTTCTAAAGTTGAAGAAACTCAAAAGATGATATTAGCATCTATTGAGAATCTGCACAAAGAGGTTTCAAGAAGTCAACGTGGACCAAAAGGTAGAAATCAAGATAATACTTTGCGACACATTATGTCAAGATTCAGGAGTACTATCAACAAGTTGGGTGCCTTGACAAAGGTCCAAGGTTTAAGACTTTCAGAAATCTGAGCTACTTCAAATCAATTAAGTGCTTTAGCTAGATTGTGTCGACATAAGCCACACAATGCCACAAAAATATAATGCTATGTTGTATCCTCATGAAACTTTGTTTTCAAGTATTTGTACGCTAGCAATGTGTCTATTGTATTCAATTCTATGTAGAAGAGAGACTTTGATATTCCAATGTGTATTAATTTTTTGCCATGTTTCTTGTTGGTTTATGTATAAGAATACATATAGATTATTATTAAACAAAGTAGTTATGTGATGTATCTATTTGCATGTGAATTCTTAGATGGTATCTGGACCACCTATATTATCAGTTGGTCGCACGATGCAGTCAATTATGTGATGAAGGGAGAGACTCCACAAATATGTAGACAAGTTTTGGGACCTACAACTCAAAGCCACTGTCTTCAAAAAGTTGGATTTTGGAGAGAAAAAGCAACAATTTTGTGCGGGCTTAACGGAAGAAATGGCGGAGTATGTCAACTCCCAAAGGCCACGAACCATATCGGTGGTAATACACCATACTATGGTGGCCCATTGAAAAAAACAATGAAAATAGACAATCTCTTTCTAGCTTACTATCTACAACCATACTAGAGAGACAATAAGCTATGAGGTATAGCGAGAAATTACATGGAAATTTTCCATCAACTCAAGTTACTCTTCACATAGCTACAATCAAATGAAATTGTTTTTTATCATTACATGATCAGCCCCATCTACATTTGAAAATTGGGAAAGAGCGTTTCGCACTCAGACGCTTGAAAGCAGGCTCTGTGTGATTCTCTATCTTTTCAGAGCTTACAATGCTCTTTAAAAGCATTGATTTTACTGTAAGCTTCACAAATAGAGCAACAGCCTAACTCGGAATCAAGGTAGAGAGCATCCGAGTACCCCAACTTTACTCGTAACTGTAATAGGCGTAAGTTACAGAACCATTGACTGGGATCATTTTGAATTCTGACAAAAACCTGGTGAAAGGGTATGCCATCTCGAGTCATAGATGTACGATCATAGATTCTCCAAGCTTCCTCTATAGTAATGCCTGGAAAGAAACCTCGAACAATGCTTTGGTTAAAATCAGCTTTCTTCTCTGGAGAGTAATGGATCATTATATGATCAACTACTATCTCCATTGATTCAAATCCATGACCAAAGCATTCAGCAGACACTTTAGCTACCATGAGGTCTCTGCTTTACAAAACCAGGAGACAATATAAGTTTAATTGCTCTAGGATCCTTCCCACTAAGGTATTCTTTTTTAAAGAAAAACTTGATGTCAAAATTTGTCTCTTTAGTAAATGCTCAAACCATTAGAAAACTCTCTCTCTCTCTCTCTCTCTCTCTCTCTCTCTCTATATATATATATATATATATATATATATATATATATATATATATATATATATATATATATATATATATGTATGTATGTATCATTTTGTATATTCATATCTTGTTTTTTATTTTCCATTGTGTGGGACTAATCATCCCAGAGACCTTTGAGATTTGTAGGGTGTGAAAGTAAGCACAGTTAACTGGCATACCCTCCCGCTCATAGTAACCAAAGGATGGTAGCATAATTTTTCTATCACCCAAGAGAGGTATTTCAAATGTGTGTGTGTGTGTGTGTGTGTGTGTGTGTGTGTGTGTGTGTGAGAGAGAGAGAGAGAGAGAGAGAGAGAGAGAGAGAGAGAGAGAGAGAGAGAGAGTATGAACATGAAGAGGAAAGTGTAGTATCCTATTGATCACACATGTATCTCTACCTATCTATCCCTTTTGAAATCTCTCTTTTGGTTTTAGGATCCCAAGTGTGAAATGTTGATGTGTGAAATGTCCCTCTAGAGCTCTAGGATATTAGAGCTTTCTAAGAATCATGCTTATAAAGTGTGTACATCTTTGTCTTCTACATATCAAATAGCACACTTACCTAGCATTGCTCGAGGGGTAACAAAGCATTGGAAATTTCTCCTCTCTCTCTCTCTCTCTCTCTCTCTCTCTCTCTCTCTCTCTCTCCCTCCCTCTGTAACAATAGCTAGAGAAAGAACAAAGCATTGGAAATTTCTCCTCTAAGCCTCCTCATCTATGTTGCACTTTCTAGATATTAATGGGATGTAACTTTTAGTATCGTAATTTATTGTGGAATAGATTCTTAGTTTGCTTCTTTCTCACTCTCTCTTTGCCTATGTAGTTCATCATGGGGAAAACTTTTGAAGACTTTAATATAAAAGTTCATTTCAATTCCTCTCTCTCTCTCTCTCTCTCTCTCTCTCTCTCTCTCTCTCTCATATATGGCGCATTGGGCACCCATTATATCGGTGATCACACATATCCCACATAGACATGGTATCAGATTCACCAAATTGTAACAGTTTGGTCTCAATTATACACACAATTTTAGTAATGAAACACACCCCAGATAGTTTCAGTAAGTAGCAACCCTACATTAAATATAGCATCTCCTTTTTTTAAGCGCATACATGGTATCATATTTACTAGTATGTAACGGTTATGTTGCATTGGGCACCCATACAGTAGGTGATCACAAATACCCTACACAGCTATACATGGTATCAGATTTACCATAGTGTACTCGGGCTGCTCTCTCTTCGGTTTTTGATAATCTCTCTTTTTTTAATCTGGATTCATTTTAGGGTCTCTTTTTGTTATAGGCAAACATGGTATCAGATTCACCAAATTGTAACGGTTTGGCCTTGATTATATTGTAAAGGACACACATTATACCAATGATGACACACACCCTACATAGTTCCAATAAGTAGCAACCCTATATTAAATATAGCATCTCATTTTTTTAAGCGTAGACATGGTATCAGATCTACCAGTATGTAACGGTTATGTTGCAATGGGCACCCAAACAGTAGGTGATCACACATAACCCACACAGCTATACATGGTATCAGATTCACCATAGTGTACTCGGGCTACTCTCTCTTTTTTTAATCTAGATTCATTTTAGGGTCTCTTAATTTTGTTATACGCAAACATGGTATCAAATTCACCAAATTGTAACAATTTGGCCTCGATTATATTGTAAAGAACACACATTGTACCAGTGATGACACACACCCCACATATATAGTTCCAATAAGTAGCAACCCGACATTAAATATATCATCTCCTTTTTTAAGCGCAGACATGGTATCAGATTTACCAGCATGTAACACTTATGTTGCATTGGGCACCCATATAATAGGTGATCACGCATACCCACACAACTATACATGGTATCAAATTCACCATAGTGTACTCGGGCTGCTCTCTCTTTGGTTTTTTGTAATCTCTCTTTTTTTAATCTAGATTCATTTTAGGGTCTCTTTTTGTTATATGCAAACATGGTATTAGATTCACCAAACTGTAACAGTTTGGTCTCGATTATATTGTAAAGGACACACATTGTACCAGTGATGACACACACCCCACATAGTTACAGTAAGTAGCAACCCTACATTAAATATAACATCTCCTTTTTTTAAGCGCAGACATGGTATCAGATTTACTAGTATGTAACGGTTATGTTGCACTGGACACCCATATAGTAGGTGATCACACATACCCCACACAGCTATACATGGTATCAGATTCATTATAGTGTACTCAGGCTTCTCTCTCTTTGGTTTTTCATAATGTAGATTCATTTTAGGGTCTCTTTTTTGCTATACACAGACATGGTATCCAATTTACCTCTCTCTCTCTCTCTCTCTCTCTCTCTCTCGCTCTCTCTCTCTCTCTCTCTCTCTCTCTCTCTCACACACACACACACACACACACACACACACACACACACATGGCATTGGGCACACATGTATCAGTGATCACACATATCCCACACAAAACCATACATGGTTTAGGGTTCACCAGTTTGAAATGGTTTGGTCGCCTAGGCAACACCAACCTCTTTGAGATGTTAATACTTCATTTCATTTCTTTCTCTCTTTTTTAATAATTTGTGATGTCTATTTTCACTTCTCTCTCTCTCTCTCTCATACACACACACAGTGGCTGCGGAATGAGTTGTGCTCTCTCTCTCTCTCTCTCTCTCTCTCTCTCTCTCTCTCTCTGGCTGCGCAATGAGAAACACGCTCTCTGGTTGTGCCATTGTGGCAGTGCTCTCTCTCTCTCTCTCTCTCTCTCTCTCTCTCTCTCTCTCTCTCTCTCTCTCTCTCTCTCTCTCTGGCTGCGCAATGAGAAACACGCTCTCTGGTTGTGCCATTGTGGCAGTGCTCTCTCTCTCTCTCTCTCTGGATGCGCAATGAGAAACACGCTCTCTGGTTGTGCCATTGTGGCAATGCTCTCTCTCTCTCTCTCTCTCTCTCTGGATGCGCAATGAGAAACACGCTCTCTGGTTGTGCCATTGTGGCAATGCTCTCTCTCTCTCTCTCTCTCTCTCTGGATGCGCAATGAGAAACACGCTCTCTGGTTGTGCCATTGTGGCAATGCTCTCTCTCTCTCTCTCTCTCTCTCTCTCTCTCTCTCTCACACACACACACACACACACACACACACACAGAGTGTAGTCTCTCGCTGCCTCTCTCTATGTGGTTGTGCAATGAATAACGTGCACTCTCTCTCTTTCTCTCTTACAGCAGGGACGGCGAATGGTGCAGGGGTGATGCTGCAGTTGGTGTAGGGAGCTCCCACTGCCGCAGGCGGCTGGTGCAATGATGTTAGCTCGTGTAGTGTGGCCAAGGGACGGAAGCTAGAGGGAGCTGCTACAATGACCAAGGGAAGGTGGCTACAGTTGGGTGGAGGAGGTCCGCTTGGTCGCAGCGGGGTGTTGCTGGCATGCATGCAGTTGGCGTGTGTGGCAGAAGGCTCCAACGACGGTGTAGTTGGTGTAGGGAGCTTGGGCTACTGCAGGGTGGAGGAGGGTCTGCTTGGTTGGAGCGGGGTGAAGTTGGGGTGCGTGGCGGAAGGCTCCGACAAGGTAGCCTGGCCTGCAATACCTACGTGCATCTGCGCTCACACAAACACACACACACACATATACATCCTAAACCGGCTCACCTACAGGTGTTGGCGATGGAGATGGAAATTCTCTCTCTCTCAGAGCTTGGACTGGCTATAGAAATCTCTCTCTCTCTCTCTCTCTCTCTCTCTCTCTCTCGTCGAAGTGACGATAAGGTTGGGGAGGCGAAGCTGGAACTGTTTATCAAAGCTGGAGGCAAAGGTTTCAAATTTGTGGGCTCCAATCATTAAACGTTGGAGAATTGTGGGCTCCAATCATTAAACTACTAGAGAATGCTCTGAGGACGGCGATTGACGATGGCGGATAATTCTCATTTGGACTGTAGCCTTCAGCTTTCATTTTCCTACACTATAAAGGTAGCCCGGGCTACTGTTATAGAATACATATAAATTCTCTCTCTCTCTCTCTCTCTCTCTCTCTCTCTCTCTCTCCCCCCCCCCCCCCCCCCCCCGGTTACTCGATTGACCTAAATCATTTTTTTGAAAGGAGGCCATAGAATGCTTCACATAGCATGATAGTAGCCGTGGATCAAAACACAACATCAACCGTTCTTAAAGATCGTCTATGTTCAAGACAACAACACCCCCATGCTTTTTAAATCTCATGTGTAATCACAATTTCATGTTGTGCATGCTATGTTATCTACATCACCATGCTTTTAAAATCGCATGCAATGATGATGATAGACATGATAGCATAATTGAACTCCATAGTTGAAATGAAGGCAGAAGTCTCAAAAGAGATGATGATGGAGATCGTAGTAGACATGATCAACACAATGATGGAACCTGTGGTAGACATTATCAACATGAGAGGACATATGAAAGATGAAAAGTGTCACGACAAGGGTAAGGCCAAGGAGTCATGGGCTGCGCCAGGGGCCGGACTAGGCAATATGGACAAGGGAATCCGGCTAGGGAAAAGGGCTAGGAGCATTGCCTATATAGTGGGAGGTCATGAGGTGGATTCTAGGCTCTAATCACCCCATGCATTACACTGGTATCAAGAGCAAGGTCTATTCTAGGCAAGAGGGTTGGGTCATGGACCTCTACATTTTTTAGCATGCACATGCAAGCTTAGAGGGGCAAGGAGTTGGAGGTGGGCATGGCCACTTGCTAAGCAACAAAAAAATCGCACCCAAGGCAGCGTGTGCAGGCGGGCTTGGCCGAGGGAGGGAGCAAGTGCGACTTCCTCCATCTCTGGCGCTCTTAAGCTCAACGGGCTCGCGCTACCCCTACGATCAATTCGCGATTCCTCGGCAGCCCTGATGGAGCACCACGGGGTGCTACGACTTTCCTCATAAAGCCAAAAGCGGCCTGCAGCACCATAGCTTCTCACAGAAGGTTCGTTTTCACATGGGCTTGCCCTAAGGTCCAAAATTGGACAATTTGTCTGACTAAGGGGGCATGCCCACCCGACGGCGGTACCTTTGAATGGGTGAATTTACGGTTCACTAAAGCTTGGACTACCAACAAATTTACCGGTCGCTTCAAGCTTGGATCACTAACGTAATTAGCACGGCTAATTACCTGTTGCGGTGCATCATACGGCTACGAGATTATTTTTTGACTCCTGGTATTTTTCCTTCTATTCCTTCCACTGTACGGTGTTGCCATGGATTCAGATATCAATATGACTTTTGGTTTCGAGCATCATACACCTGATCCTGCCCATGATGGCTCGCGGCGGATGCTCTCACGGAGAGTGCCCACGACGCTACGGTGGGTGACGATGCTTATGAATTGCTTGATATTCAAGAATTTTGTGCACTTCAGACACACATATTAGTCATGGAAGGAAATTTTGCATCTTTAAATAAAAATGTCACTAAATTATCTACATTAGTGATACAACTTACGCAACAGTAGGCCAAGGGCCCTATTGACACACAAATGCATGAGCAAACTGCTACTCAAGGGCAAGGCCCTTCTGATCATGGACAAGGTCCATCTCCATATCCTTTGCACACTCTCAGTGCAAAGGAGGCGGATGAGTTGTTGAAGAACACCAAACCGCCGACTTTTAAGGGAGAAGACCGAGATCGCAATAAGGATATAGTGAATAACTTTCTCAACAAGTGGAATGGAATTCACGCCTTACGACGTACTCCGGACGCAGTTAGAGCACTGCAAACAAGCTTAACTCTGGAAGGCAAGGCCTACAAGTGGTGGATGTCTCTCAAGGAGAAGAATATCATACCACAGAGTTGGGCAACCTTTGAGGCTATGTTTCGCAAAGAATTCTTGCCTACAAATGAGGCAGATCGGAATTGGACGGCTTGGGACACGTGTTCCATGCGGCAACACCCATCATTACTAGAATATATCTCTCACTATCAGGATGCTATCCTCAAGTTGGAAGGACTAGACACCTTTCATCAAGTACGTGGATTTATCCGCGGTCTGACACCGGAGCTTAAGAAGCACGTCAAGACTCAAGACCCTAAAACACTTAAGGAGGCCATAGTGAAAGCACACATTCATGATGATCCAGATGAAAAGAAATCACATAATAATCATGTGCCTGCTAATACACATGGTAATACACGCACACAGTATGGGCACAATAAAAGGAAATTTATAGTAGCTAATTCTGAAGCAGCTAAAAAACCCAAGGGGTCCAGAGATCCTCTCTCTCCTGAGAACTTTGATAAGGCTAAAAAAGAGAAATTATGTTTTCAATGCTTGGGAAGAGGCCATGGAAAAAAGGATTGTCCCAAGGGGAAATCTACTGCTCATGGTAAGGAGAAATCAGTGCACATGGTGCAACTGCTGTCTCTTGAGTTTTCCTCACGATTCTCTACAGTGGAAGTAACACACACTGAGGTGGTGCATGAATGCTGTCTCATAGCTTCCATGTGGCAACAGACCTTCGGACCACATGAGTTAGTACGAATGCATGGATCTCTGCAAGGGCACAAGGTGCGCATCTTGGTAGATGACGGTGCTACTCACAATTTCATTAATTATGGATTGGTGAAAAAAAATCAACTTGCCTCAAAATCCGAGTACCCACCGCTACAAGGTAGCAATGATGAATGGATATGACGCGGAAATCTGGGATACTCAAGTTCGAGTTGTATCGCTAGAAGTACAAGTCTACTCCACATCCTTGGATTTTCGGGTTACGAACATGGAGAGGGCAGACATGGTCCTTGGTAGGGAATGGTTGCATAGCCTAGTACTATCACTGAAGCATAGTTATGAGCACAACAGCTTGATGTTTGAATCCCATGGCATACATGTGTTTTTGTTAGGAGAGAAGGATGTGCCTTCTTCACCACTGATATGTATAGTTGAGCTTATGTAGCTCATTTCTGATAATGAAATAGATCAAGTTTTCTTGTGTTACTCATTGTCTCATTTTCTCTCTAACATTGAATCTGTTGAACATTCCTCAACGCCGCATTCTTCTCTCTCATCTCTTCCACCAATGGCTACTTCTCAACAAGCAAAGGTTGCTAGTGATTTTAAAAATTTATTAAAGGAATTTCACGATGTTTTTCATAATGATTTTCCATCAGGATTACCATCGACATGATCGGTGAAACATAGCATCGATGTGATTGAAGGCAGTAAACCAATCAGTAAACCACCCTACCGCATGAGTTACTCTGAAGTTGCTGAGGTGGAGCATCAGATTGTTGACTATCTTAGCAGAGGGTTTATCCAACCAAATTCTTCATCATGGGCTTCTCCTATCCTATTAGTGAAGAAAAAAGACGGTAGTATGCGCATGTGCGTAGACTACCATGGCTTAAATGCGGTTACTGTTAAGAACAAGTACCCATTGCCACGTATGGATGAGTTGTTCAACAAGCTCACTCATGCTCATATTTTTACGAAAATAGACTTGTAGTCAGGTTATCACCAAGTACGATTCGACTTGATGATATACCCAAAACTGCATTTCCGAACAAGGTTTGGACACTATGAGTTTTTGGTTATGCCTTTTGGGTTAACAAATGTGCCCGCAACATTCATGAAACTTATGGATAGTGTCTTCAAGCCATACTTGGGCAAATTTGTCATCATTTTTCTCGATGACATTCTAGTATATAGTGCTTTTGAAGAAAACACTTACAACATCTGAGGTAGGTGTTCAAATTGTTACGAACAAATCAATTATATGCCAAGGAATCTAAGTGTGATTTTTTGAAAGAAGAAATTCACTATCTTGGACATGTTATTTCAGCTACTGGGCTACATATGGATCAATCCAAAGTGGATACCATTCGACAGTGGCCTTCTCCTAAAAATCTGGAAGAGTTACATATTTTTTAAGGATTTGCAGGTTTTTATCGAAGGTTCATTAAAAACTATGCTAATATTGTTGTTCCCATGACGGACCAACTGAAAGGCAAAGGCAAAGCTTTTCAATGGGGACCCGCTCAAACAGCATAGTTTTGATACGCTCAAGGATGCATTAGCTACAGCTTCAATCCTAGTTGTTCCCATGCTCCAATCCTATGCTAATATTGTTGTTCCCATGACGGACCAACTGAAAGGCAAAGGCAAAGGTTTTCAGTGGAGACCCGCTCAACTGCATAGTTTTGATACGCTCAAGGATGCATTAGCTACAGCTCCAATCCTAACTATTGTAGATCCTTTGAAACCATTTGTTTGGAAACGGATGCTAGTGACCGTGCTATTGGAGCAGTCCTGCTACAAGAAGGGTGGCCAATTGCATTTGAAATCAAGAAGCTTGATTCAACACAACAGAATTACTCTACTTATGAACGCGAACTCTATGCAATAGTGTTTGCCTTGAAAACATGGAGACACTATTTGTATGGTGCTTAGTTTGAGATTGTGTTTGACCATGAAAGCATTAAATGGTTTACACAACAAACCAATTGAAGGGTCAAAAAGCCAGATGGACTGAGATTATTCAGGAATATGACGCAAGCTCCGGTATCGTAAAGGACGATACAATGTGGTGGCTGACGCTCTTAGTTGTATGCCAGAGATCAATTCTCTCTTGTTCACGAAACTTAGTAGTGAATTTTTGGATTCTCTACAAGCCAAATATGAGTAGGATGATGCATATTCCAAAGTGTGGAGCCATGTACAAATGAGGGATCCTTCTCACTCAAATGATGGTAGTGTATCGTTAACCTCCACACACAGTTCTCCTCTGTCGAGTGATGAACTATAGGGATGGAAGAATTTTACATCGACAGTGGGTACCTACTCCATAAGGGGAGAGTTTGTGTACCAACGGACACAAACATTTGGTGCCAAATTCTTTATGAATGTCATGACAGTCCAAGTGTAAGGCACCCCGGTATTAGCAAGACTTATGCTCTTGTACGAAGACAGTTTTACTTGCCAAGTTTACATGGCTGTTCAGGATTATGTCTTGCATTGCCAAAAATGTCAGGTTAACAAAGCAAAGCGCCTGAAAGCAGGAGGACTCTTACATCCTTTGGAGATTCCCAATGGTAAATGGGAAAGTATCTTTATGGATTTTATTGTAGGTTTGCCAACCACTGTACGAGGTCATGACTCAAGTATGGGTGGCCGTAGATCGTTTGACTAAACTATGTAAGTTTATTCCAACCAAATCAATGATTAAGACTCCAAAATTAGCCAAGTTATTTGTGGACAACCTATACAAGTTGTATGGCTTGCCAAGTAACATTGTCAGTGATCGTGATCCCAAGTTTAACAGTTATTTTTGGAGGGTTGTGTTTAAACGATTGGGTACACAACTAAATCTCAGTACAGCCGATCATCCAGAAACAAATGGTCAAACTGAACGAGTTAACCAAGTGCTAGAGGATATGTTACGCGCATACGTTAGCAAGAAACAAACAAACTGGGAAGAATATCTACCTCTTCTCGAGTTTGCTTACAACAGTGCTAGCATGTCACGATTGGATTTAGTCCTTTCATGCTCATGTATGGTTTTCAAACTAGGTCACCAGTTACGGTGGTATTGGAAACCAAAAAACTCCAACAGGTTAAGGATTTTCTCCAAGACCACATGGATATGCTGAAAATCGCTTGTCAGAACGTCCGACAAGCGCAAGATTGGTATAAGAAGTACGCTGATGAGAAATGTTGGAAAGTTACCTTTGAGGAAGGGGAGGAAGTATTTTTTTGTGTGCCAGAGCATTTAAAAAGTCTAAAAACTGGGTCAACACCTAAATTATCTCCACGATATAGTGGACCTTTCAAAATACTCAAGTGAGTGGGTGATCGTGTCTACAACTATTGCTACCTACACATTCTCGTATTCATCCGGTGTTTCATGGAAGTCGTCTACATAAGTGGTTACATGGGGACGACAATGTCATTTGCCAATAGATTTTGGTCGATTTCGTTGAACCTCCTACCTTACCGCATGAACCTGAACGAATTCTCGACTATCATGATTTACGTACGCATCATCATGTACGTCGACAAGCTTTAATCAAGTGGAAAGATCTACCTGAGGAAGGTGCCACTTGGGAAAACGTTAGTGTTCTTAAGAAGAAGTTTTCCACTTTTGTTTTCAAGGATGAAAACTCTTCCTTAAGGGGGGAGTAGTGTCAGTACAAGGGCAAGGCCAGGGAGTCATGGACTGGGCCAGGGGCCGGACTAGGCAATGTGGAAAAGGGAATCCGGCTAGGGCAAAGAGCTAGGAGCATTGCCTATATAGTGGGAGGTTGGGAGGTGGATTCCAGGCTCTAGTCACCCCATGCATTACAAAGAGACCATGATAGAGAGTATGAATATAGAAGGGATCATAGGCACATGGATGATGATCAAAGGACTCATTTAGAGCATGATGATTGCATGGATAGACATGACGGATATCCTGGCAGTGAGGATGATGAAAAACACAGAGACAAGCAAGAGCAAGAGGGATTGAGATAATAGAAACCCTAGCTCTTCAAAAGAACATCAACTACGTGAACTTTAGTTGTAGGGTTTCATGGGTCATGGATCATGGCTACTTTGTGCAACTTGCAAGCTTTTGTGATCAAAAGAAAGGGATTGTACATGTATCACAAATTGCCACACATATCATTACTAATGCATAATATGTTGTGAAGAGATATCACGAGGTATGGATTAGGGTTGTTTTTGGGGATAACCCTATGTTAGCAGTGGCTAACACAGGCTACACCAAATATGCATCAAGCAGTAGATATGTTATGGTTGTGCATAATATTTCCAACTCACTTTGTATAAGTCTTGGGCTCATTGGGAGTTCCAAAGTTGTATATGCTAGCTAGAGGGCTCAAACTTAAACCCATAGTAGAAGGGATTGTGGTGAAAGCCTTTATAGCCTTTATGCAAGGAGGCTTCATTCTTGAGTATCCGCTCTTGAGGATCCACTTTTGAAAGCTCTCTCTCTCTCTTGAGTGTTCACTCTATGGATGGCCTAGCCTTGAGCTTGTTGCTCATGATTAAGAGGCTAGTGCTAATCCATTGTAATTATAGAATCATCCTTAATATAATCTCTATTTTCTCATTAGTCTACTTCTTATCTATTTCATTATGTCGTGAAGTACTTTCATATTTCTCATTATTCTAGATTTGAGTGTGTGTGATGACTTCTTGCTATTAACCACTCCTATCCTTCTATAAGCACTCGGTTTGCGATATTTAACATCACTAATTAGGTTGATTAAGTTGGTTCTTAATCTTATAATTAGTGTGTGTGCCCTATTGTTTGCTTGTGTGTGGATAGGTTTTATGAAACTCTAGCACCATGCACCTTGTGTGTGTAGCTTTTGATAAAGTGTTGTGATTGGCATGTGGTGATTGGAGAGGCCAACACCAATGCAATTAGTGTGTGCTTATCATTTGTGTGCTTCAAATTGGGTTTCTAGTCTATGGTAAGTCGGCGGACTTCGGTGGGCGTAATGAGTATAGGTGATGCTTGATTAATGATGTGGTTAGAGTTAGTGATTTAATGACTAACCTCTATTGCATTGGATGAGCATACTCATGAATCCTCTTATTCTATTCATCCGATGCTTGTGCTTCCATGCCCTGGCCGGGTTGCCGATCCACAGATTGATAATTTGTGTGGGTTGCGATTAGGTCGTTGCTACAACACCTCCCTACTCGAGCTCCTGTGTTGACCAATGCATTTGTGCCATGATTGTTCATTGTGCTTCATGTTTTATTCATTCTTGTTGGCCTTTGATGCTCATTACTTGTCTTATAATTTGCAGCTCAACATTTCTTCATGATGGACTTGCTTTCTACCATGTCACCGTGTTTTGCTTCACCGGCACACGAGGACGTGCGCCAAATTAGGAAGGGGGGAATTTTCGTAGTGGCTAACACAATTTACACCGAATATGCATCAAGTGGGAGATATGCTATGGTTGTGCATAATATTTCCAACTCACTTTGTATAAGTCTTGGGCTCACTGAGAGCTCCAAAGTTGTATATGCTAGCTAGATGACTCAAACTTAAACCCATAGTAGAAGGGATTGTGGTGAAAGCCTTTATAAGGAAGTCTTTATGCAAGGAGGCTTCATTCTTGAGTATCTACTCTTGAGGATCCACTTTTGAGAGCTCTCTCTCTCTTGAGTGTCCACTCTATGGATGGCTCAGCCTTGAGCTTAATGCCCATGCTTAAGAGGCTAGTGCTAGTCCATTGTAATTAGAGAACCATTTTTAATCTAATCTCTATTTTCTCATTATTCTACTTCTTATCTATTCCATTATGTCATAAAGTAGTTTCATATTTCTCATTATTCTAGATTTGAGTGTGTGTGATGACTTCTTCTATTAACCACTCCTATCCTTCTATAAGCACTCCGTTTGCGATATATAACATCACTAATTAGGTTGATTGAATTGGTTCTTAATCTTGTAATTAGTGTGTGTGTCCTATTGTTTTCTTGTGTGTGGATAGGTTTTATGAAATCTAGCACCATTCACCTTGTGTGTGTAGCTTTTGATAAAGTGCTTTGATTGGCATGTGGTGATTGGAGAGGCTAACACCAATGCAATTAGTGTGTGTTTATCATTTGTGTGCTTTGGGTTTCTAGTCTATGGTAAGTCTGACTTTGGTGGGCTTAATGAGTGTAGGTGATGCTTGATTAATGATTTGATTAGAGTTAGTGATTTAATGACTAACCTCTATTGCATTGGATGAGCATACTCATGAATCCTCTTATTCTATTCATCTGATGCTCGTGCTTCCATGACCTAGCCAGGTTGCCAATCCATGGATTGATAATTTTGTGTGGGTTGCAATTAGGTCATTGCTACAACGCCTCCCTTCACCCTAGATTACCCTAATCTTATGGAGACACTCCCTAGCCATGCATGATGATTAGATGATGTAAAATGATGCCATATGATATGTATCCTAGAATATCTCCAAAATTCATGAACCCTAGATGCTACCACACCTCACACACACATGAAATCATCCAACCTACCGCTCCTTCTCCTATATAATGAGCTCACTTCTATGCTCAATTGTATCACACTCTTCCCTTGTAGCTACATGCTGTCCTAATGCAAAGAGAAATATTAGCATTGAGTCTCTCTAATTAAGTGTTACTGTTAATAATCATTCTAATCCAACAATGAATGCTACACTAACACATCCACCCTACTATCACTAATCCTCACAAGTGATTTCAAAGTCGATGGTTCCATACCTAGGCCTATAAATCCCTATGTGCTAGTGTTTCTATTAATCTAGCATTAGAAACTAGTTCTGCATCGGCATTCCTCCAACACTAGATCATGCCAAGTGTGCATACTCTCTCTTGCTTGACATGATCATCATTCAATTTCACTCACATTGCATTTTTTATCAGGTAATGAATAAATATATGTAGGCTTTCCATTTCTCTATAGTTTTTTGTTATATACGTAAGGGCCCCCGGCAAGAGCTTTCATTTGAGTCCACCTAAGCTCAATTTGGAGCTAAATTGTGATTGTATGCCCTTAGCTCACTATTATAGCAAGGTCAACTTCTACAAAAGCCATTGCGTGCTACCATATACATGTGGTAGTGATGTGTGTGAACACACTTAGGACTGTCGGGGCATTTTTCCCCTCATTAGGAGGTTTTTTCCCCCGTGCATTGTACATACACCCATCACTCTAGGACTACCTATCTTTACATTGCTCAGTAAGTAAAAACTCTTTGTTGTGTGTCTTGAGCTTCCTTCGTCTTTGCCAACCTATGGTGTTTTTCTACAACCCTAATTCCAATAATTGGTATCAGAGCAGGTTACGTCCTCCCGAGCTTAGTCGCCAGCAGCTCCAGCACATGCCTCCTCACTTTCTTTGATTTTTGTGAGCAGTAAGTCAAGAAATACTTCGGGACAGCTCTCAAGAGTTGAGCTCTTCACAGCCGAGTCTGCTCAAATTTTTTATTCGGGCTCATTTTGACCTCCATTTCCACTATAGACAGCAGTGCTCGCAAGCAATTTCATCATTTTGTGCAGGATTTGTTTCAGTGCCATTTCTGCATAACAGGTCACTTACAAATTTTACAGTTTGTGCTATATAGCACGTGTTGTTCCCGCTTTGTTTCTCCTCTTTTCGGGCAGTTTTCACATTAGGTGCAGCCTTTGACATGGCTGATAACAACACAAATGTGTTCAATATGTTTTTTGCTAAGGATAGATTGGATGGGGACAATTACCCTATGTAGGCTTATATGATGCAACATGTCCATTTGTCAAAGAGCATTTAGAATATTGTGCACTGCATTGATGTACGTCCTGGTTCTGTGGATACAGGTGATGTTGAGGATGCTGTAGGTTTGGCTGCAAGGATTGATGCTGTTAGAAATATTTTTCCTACGATTGAGCAAGCTCATTGCGATGTAAGAGATGCGCATGCTCATGCATTGATCACATTGTCTATGAAGCACACTATTATTCCTCACATTCGTTCAACAAAATCTATAAAATAGGCTTGGGATATTCTAGTTGGTCTTTATGCATGGTCTTTATGCAAGTCTCAATGAGGCACAATTTGCATTGCTGCATAAAGAGCTAGGGTCGAAGATTATGCATGAGGAAGATGAGATGGACATTTTCCTTGCTAGTGTCAAGGATATCACTGAGCAACTTATGTCTATAGGTAATGTCATTTTTTATAGTTTCCTTGTGCGGACTATTGTTGATGCTTTTCCAGATTCTTACCATACTTTTTCTAGTACTTGGAGACTATGACCCAAGGAAATCCTGAAGTTGTCAAGTTTGGTGCATTATGAACATTGCTATCGCAAGAGTCACTTTCGGAAAAAAAAGGGCTAAATAGTATGCAATTGAATAGACTTTTATAGGTGCTCAAAGTAAAGGTGATAATAGCAATGTGACCACTTCTCATGGTTCTTCTGCGAGTGGAAAATCTTTAGTTCCTAATGCTTCTGTTGGCAGCACTTCATCTGGGAATTCTGGTGATAAGGGCAAAAAGAAGATGTGTTACCATTATTGTAAAGCTAATGATCACTTGATCAAGTAGTGTCCAAAATTGAAGGCAAAAAAGGCTAAGAAGAAAGAGTAGATCAACTACAAGGTCCAATACAAATGCAGCTATTGTAAAGTCTTCTATGAAAGGAGATTGTGATGCTGATATAGATGCAAATTTTGCAAATGTAGTTGTGGATTCTAAGGCTCTTCAGATGCAAAACTTTGGCATGCACATTTTGGGCATCTAAATTTTGCTAGTTTGCTACTGCAAAAATCTGATATGGCTGCTTCTTTGCCGCCTCTTGAAGCACCTATCAGACATGTTGTGAAGGTTGTATTTTGGGTAAGATGTAGCATTTAAATTTTCAAAAGGATGCCTTGGTTAGGGCTACATCCAGGTTGTAGCTTGTGCATAGTGATGTTTGTCAGCCCATGCAAACTCCATCCTTGGAAAATTAACTTAACTTCATGAATTTCATTGATGATTACTCCATGCATGCATGGGTGCATCCACTTAAGGCAAAGTCCGAAGTGTTTTTGTGCATCAAGCAATTTTTGGCTATGGTTAAAAATGTCTCGAAATGTACTATGGACACACTCCATTTCGCTCGAGGGGGGAGTATATGTATCATGAATTGAATGCATTTTTGGCTAGCCGTAGGATAAAACACCATGTACAGTGACGTACACACCTCATCAAAATGGTGTTGCTGAGAGGAAAAACAGGTCTCTCACAAAAATGTCACAATCTATGGTCAAAAGACAAGCTTTGCTGCGTTTGTTTTGGCTTGAGGCTATCATGTGTGCCACTTATGTATTGAACAGGTTTCCTATGAAAGCTTTGCAGTCTACAACTCCTTTGAAGGATGGCATGATAGAAAGCCTTGTATTCAGCACCTGAATAGGTTTCCTACAAAAGCTTTGCAGTCTACAACTCCATATGAAGAATGGCATGATAGAAAGACTTGTATTCAGCACATGCATTTTTTTGGCTCTTTGGCTTATGCTTTGGTGCCACAAATGCAACACAAAAAATGGAATGATAAGGCTATCAAACAAATTTTTTGTTGGTTATAGTGCTGAAAGCAAAGGTTACAGATTGCATCATCAACAAACAACGTGTATCTTGGTTTCATGGGATGTTGTGTTTGTGGAAGATTTTGTTCTGCCCTTGCTGTCATGTACTAGAGATAGTAATGTAAGCTCACAGGACATTTATGACACTTTGTTGCCTCTTTTCAGTGGTGGAAGCCTATGGGGGTTTATTAAAATGTTACAGGTTTGGCCAATTTTTGATGCAAATGTACATGATGTACTTGATGAGGAAAGAGCTGAGAATAAACAGGCTAGAGGTATGCCAAAATGATTGGTGCATACTTTGCATATGGTAAATTGGATGCACCTTTGTCTAGTTGTACTCGTTCAGGTTCTTGCCATGCATCTTATGCATTAGATTGTTATGCTTTGGCTGTGTCTAGATTATGTGATGTTGAGGAACATTGGTATGAAGTGGGTTTACAAGTTGAAACTCAATCCGATTGTGAGATTGATTGTTATAAGGCTCAAATTGTTGCCAAGGGTTATGCACAACAAAAAGGCATAGATTATGAAGAGACTTTCACTCCCAGTTGTCGTATGACTACTATGTGTTTTCTATGTGCATTGGCAAGACATTTTAACTGGGATGTACATCAATCAGAAATTGTTATTGTTTTCTTGAATGATGACACATTTGAGGCAGTTTATGTAACGTAGCCTCGTGGTTTTGTCAAGAAAGGAAAAGAGGATAAAGTGTGCAAATGTAAGAAAGATTTCTATGGGTTGAAGCAATCTCCTCGTGCCTGGTATGATAAAGATGACACTCATTTGGTCAAACAAGGCTTTCATAATAGTCCAATAGAAAGCACTTTGTATGTAAAGCGTGAGGGTGATGTACTTCTCATTTTTGTTCTCTATGTGGATGATTTGCTGATCACTGGACCAAATGAGAGACATATTGCTGAATTTAAGGCTGATTTAAATGCTACTTTCAAGATGAAAGATTTGGGGTTGTTGCATCATTACTTGGGCATACAATTTAAGCAGTGTGATGGTGGTATTTCCTTGTGTCACACAAGTTACATAGAGACATTGCTATGTAAGTTTGGACTTGAGGATTGCAAACTTATTTCCACTCCCATGGAAACAGGTTTGAAATTGCGTCTTCATGATGCTGGTGAACATGTCGATGTCACTCTTTACCAAACTGCAATTGGCTACCTTATTTATGTATGCAACATGAGGCCGGATATTTAGTTTGCAGTCTCTTAGGTCAGCAGGTTTATGCATAACCCAGGGTCTAAGCATTGGCAGGTTGTCAAGAGGATTTTCCACTAATTGAGTGGTACTTTACATCTTGGCTTGTTTTATCCCAAGGGGGGATCATTGCCGCTAGATTTACATGCTTTTTTAGACTCAAATTGGGATGGTTGTTTTGACACGCGAGTGTCCACAAGTGGTTTTTGTTTCAAGCTCGATAGTTCATGTATCTCATGGTTGAGCAAGAAGCAGCCTACCATGACCACTTATAGTTGTGAGGCTGAGTATAGGGCAGTCTTCACAACTACGGGGTTGAGTGTGTATCACTCAAAATGCCTTATGGTTGATTTGGGTGTTGGACAAGACACTGCCACAATGACAGTCAGAGCACATTGGCAATTGCGAGGAACCCAATTTTTCATTCCCGCACAAAGCACATTGAGGGTAATTACCACTATGTCAGGGAGAGGCTCATAGCATAAGAGCATCTTGGCTTATGTGCCAACACAGGACAACCTTGTAAATCTTTTCACAAAGGCATTATCTCGTGAGAAGTTTGAAGCTTTACTCAAAGCTTTGGGCTTACTCCCCTTTGTGGATTGATCATGTCCTCAGGGCATGGCACTTTCTTATACTCTATGTGCTATCTCTCATTCACTGCATCACTCCCAGGGGGATTTGTTACCATATACATGTGGTATTGATGTGTGCGAGCAAGGTGTGAGCACACTTAGGGCCTTCGAGGCATTTTTCCCTCACTAGGAGGTTCTCTCCCCCATGCATTTTATATATGCCCATCACTCTAGGGCTATCTATCTTTCCGTTGCACACTAAGTAAAGCACTCTCTATTGTGTGCCTTGAGCTTCCTTCGTCTTCTCCAAGCTATGCGTGTTTTCTTGCAACCCTAATTCTAGCATTACATTCAACAAGAAGGTGCATTTGGTGTTGTGGCTTAAGGCAGTGCAAGGCCATGGGGCGTGTCGTCGGACTCAACCTCCGGACTTCAAATTGATTTTTTGTGAAGAGGTGCTTCACGATAATGAAGAGTGACTTCATAAAGCTTAAATTGTAAATCCCCTTGAGAAACCACTGCATAAATTCACATGAAGGTTAAGAAACTAATCCTAGTGGGAAAAACCTACCTCTCACACACTTGTCTCAAGCACATACATGAAGCCTATAAGCCAAGTTGAGATCAAGCTATCCATGGAGAAGGCTGAACACCACAAGAGAAGGTTCAAGTACATAGGAGAGCTCATCCTTCAATGAAGGAGACCATGCAAATTGAAGATCATGAAGACTATCAACATGAAGATGAAGAAATGAAGAATGAAGGTGACCATGAAGACATCTATGAAGATGACATAAAGATCAACCATGACAACGACTATGAAGATGACAACTATGACACGAAGGACACCATATGAATGACATGATACACGAGAAGAGGACACACTTGCCTCTTCACATGAATTTTTTTTATATGAAATATTGTATGAGACTTAGGATCTCATGAGGACCTATGTGTTGTAACCGATTGAACCATGGTCGATGAATCTACTGAGAATCGTCATAATGTATCCAATCGAGAACCTTGAAGTGTTAGATCTAGTGAGAACCACCATGATGTATCACAAGAACCTTGTGAATGAGACCTAGGCACCATGACAACTTTAACAATCATCATACCATGATATGAACACACTAGAATAATCTAGGCTTAGGAGGGTGTATGTTGGGGATAGCTGTAGATTACCCTAGACTTACGGAGCCTCTCCCTATCCATGCATGATGATTAGATAATGGAAAATTATGCCATATGATATGTATTTGACTCATGGACATTTCTAGGCCCTCTACACAACATGGATACCCAGGGGGTCTACCTTTCAAAAATACCTATAGGACGTGCGTTCAAGAGGTATTTTTAAAACCCCTCCCTACACACACACACACACACACACACACACACACACACACACACTTCATCATGAATTTAAAGACCCCTTTTCCTTCATTAACCTGTAACTTTTTTTCAATTTTCCATTTGCAAACCCCTCTTGTACATCGAATGTTGTAACTCATTGTTATATAAAAAACCCCTCCGTGTGAACTCATGTGCTACACTTACAAATTTTTAGGTGAACCCACGGATATGGATAGAGGCGCATTTTGTGGGTCAAAGGTGCATATAGGATTTCCCTTAGAAAATTTTCCAAATGCATGAACCCTATGTGCTACCACACCTCACACGTGATCACTCCTTCTCCTATATAATGAGCTCATATCTGTGCTCAATTGTATCACACTATACCCTTGTAGCTACATGCTAGCCTGATGCAATGAGAACTTGACTACGTTGTGTTGGTGGATCTTGATTTTTTATATGGTCCATTTTGAAAGATCTTCTTCTTTGTAGCTTCCCTCGGCATCTAGGAGAATTGATGGCATTAGTTCTTTATTCTTCTCTATTATTAGCCATTTGAGTAGTGGATGGGGAAGTTCTGACTCAAGAACCTCCCCTCATAGATTCTCTAGAGTGATGTATTTTAATAAATTTGATTTAAGTAGACAATTCTTGTAGCGAAGGTTCCTGGCCACAACTTCCTTAGTCATTGCCCAATGTTCCTCTGGTAGATGCGAATACTCTTGAGGAAATTTGTGGGGTTCAGCTGAAGTACCCACATCAACCGGGCCTTTGAAATGCCTTTTCTCCTACTCTATCTCTTCTTCTGTTTGCTCAAACTCAGGCCTTGTTTCCAAGGGTCCTTTCTCTCTAGATGGGAGGTTTTAAAATTGCTCGACCGTTGATAGTTATTTCCTTAGCTCTTCCACTTCCTTCATGAGCATCTCAATGCTTTAGTCTTTGCTTTCCTTCTTCTATCATAGCTTTACTCTTTGTGTGCAGACTCTTCTAATGTGATTCTCGTTGTTTGGGAAACCTCCAAGGCCTGTTGCAAATCTGTTAGCTCCTTCTTGTAAATATCGGTCTTCTTAGAACCGCTTGTGGGGATGAGCAAGGGATCTTCTGTGAATGCTTCAAGCTGTTGATTTTGATTAGTTATTTGGCTTTTTAGTACATCTAGTGAGACTCTTTGTTTTTGAGCCAATGCTAGAGATTCCTTGGCACTTTGTTTTGCTTGTTAATATTGCTTCTCTTATTGTTATAAGGAAAGCTTACTGCTTTGAGCTATGCGCTCTTGTATTTGCCTGGCCATCTTCTCTTTCTTGTACATTTCTTTGTATTTTGCTAGCTCTGTCGCTCGCTGACATGCTCTAGTTTTGCATCCCTTTTGTGGAGATCTTCTACTAAGAGAGTGTTGTTTGTGACCAACTCCTTGTTTTGTACATTTCTTCTAGTATGTGACCACCGCTAAGCTAAGATCGATGTTGTTTTCTTCTTCTCTCTCATACTTGAGAGTTATCTGCATGATCTCTTTGTTCAAATCCTCAACTAGCTCGGATATAAGTGCTACCTTGGACATACTGAACATTGATTCATGGATGATTGGCCCTTGAATAGCAACTTGTGTCATCTTGGTGGTGGTTTTTGGCATAGACTCCTTGCTCTCATCTTTCTTGGTAAGCATAATTTCCGATGAGGTGTTGTTGTTAAGCTTCTGATAAATTTAGTAAACCAATCATCTTGAGGTTTTCTTGTATTTTTAATAAGCTGTTTGAGGACAAACCGAACGGACACCCACTTGGCCGGACACATAGCCGGACACCCATTTGTACTCTATTAGTTTTCCGAGCTAGTGTAGTAATACTCTGTGTAAATCCTAATTCCAGAGTAGCAGTCAATTCCCTGAGTTGTAATTCTATCATGACAATTGTAAAGGTCCGTGTGAGCCGACCACTGGACATTTAGAAATCCCTAGGTATAAAGGTCAATGACCTTAATGTGAAGGGAGGCTTATCTTTAGAAGAAGGGAGCTCAAAAAGCGTACGCTCAAGCTACGAGCTGCTCCACCTTGTAATCATCGCAGTTAATGAATGGGTAATCCGTTTTTTATTCCGAAACTTGCATTGTGTTCCTCTTTCTTTGCTCTTTAAATTTTTTGTAAGCATTTTCAGTTTGCTATGGTTCACGACTACGTGTCTGTGAGCTATAATTACAGATTTGAGTGCTTAAATCGCTGTTTTTATTCGTTTTGACCATAGGAGAGTGTTCCTAGACCATAGGTCAACAGTTCTGGATAGATTTGTTACAGTTTTCAGGACCTTTTTCATGATGGATCGTGATTTTGGTACCTTGTTGGATTGCGACCAGACTTGCTAGGATAGTGCCCCAAGGTGTCCTAGACCTCCTTCTAAAGTTTCGTTGCATTTCGAGTCCGTTCGAGTGCCGAAATGGCGTGATGACCTAGAGCTGTGAGAAAGGACACAGGCAAATTTCCCTGATCATTGAGTGTTGGTTTGCTTGTTGAGCTAGTGTGTTTGCTTGTTAAGGTTCACTTCGTGAGATTGATGATCTCATAGAGTCTCCGTGCCCCATCCGAGTCACTTTCCCTGAGTATTGACATTATGTTAGTGCCAGAGAGCTATGCTGCAGACGTCTATCGCGGCGACCCGCTAACATTGGCGTTGTTGCCGGGGATATGATCCTTAGATGGTGAGTGACCTAGTGCGTATTGAGAGCGTTCTTTTTCTAATGTTTTATCTGCCATTCCATTTACACCTTAGCAGTGAAGCAGCTAGACACGGGGTTTAGTGCTTGATAGAGTCTAGAAGTTGAGGACTTGCTAGATCTATTCTTGAGAAGTAAAGAGGGCTGTGAGTGAGATAGATAAAAGCATTTCATTCTTCAATTTTCTCTATGCTTTCAGAGTGCTGTACCATTTTCCGTTATGACTTTATTTTGTACCGTTTTGTTTGTTTTTGTTTCAAGTTTCATTTCAGTACTTAGGACTAGGGTAAGTAGAAACTACAACCATCAAATTTGGGCTAAAAGATTCAGGGAAAAAAGGGTGAAAACCATATTTTGGTAAAAATGACCATAGCTCTGAAATTTTAAAAATTTGATGGTAGAAACCTCAAAAGTGATCCAAATTCAAAAATTTGTGGATCAAGGGCATCAACATACTCTCTAGAATCAATCTGGAAAGTTTGGCAAGAATCTGTGGAGGAACATGGATCGCGATCCATGTACCCCAAAAACCATTTTTGGTGAAAAGTGACTAGTTACAGTGTACATCATTGGGAAACTGCTCTGATCAAGTTTGCTTGAAAGGTTGTTAGGGAAAAAACAACAAAATAGACATTGCAAACACAAAATTGAGAAAATCTTGAGATTTTGGGATCCAAATTCAAAAAGGGGTGAGATTTGGCATCTATAGGGGATAGGGAACTAGCAGAACAAAATTCATGAAAAAATGATGCCAAACATGGATTGCGATCCATGTACCTTTTTGACATTCTGGGTTGATATTTGACAAGTACATCCCTGATATCATTTGGAACAACTTTTCCAAAAGGCACCATGTCAAAAAATTTAAAAAAGTTGGTCAAAATAGCCAAATACAGAAACTAGTTAAAAATCGTAGGACAAACAGAAAAACTTGTTTTTGAATGACAAAAACTAGTCCAAATACAAAACTTTTGATACCATAACATCTAGTAAACATGTTGATTCTGATGGTACCAAGAAATGTCAGTTTGGCTTCCAAACATGGATCGCGATCCATGTACCTCATGAAAAAGTTTTGAAATTTTTTGGCTGAGATTTGAGCAATAGGTCGTTGGTACCATTTGGAACAACTTTCCCAAAAGAACCATATGCAAAAAAGTTGTAAAAAGTGGTCAAAAGAGCCAAAAATAGAACATTGTCAAAACTTCCATAACAGACTGTAGAAGTCAGTTTTGGTTGGGCAAAACTGATTGAAATTCAAAAAGATTTGTGGAGTAGGCTACAAACATCACAAGCTATCAGCACACACAAAATTTAGATCCAAAAGTGGTGCAACATGGATCGCGATCCATGTACCTCTGAGAAATTTTTGGACAAAAACTTTTCAAGCCTGTAGAAGCAGAGACCATTGTGAACAAAAGTCCCCAAAGAATTTTTGTCAAAAAAGTTCAAAAACTGGGTGAAAAGTGTCATAAATTGTTTAGGGTAAAAACCCTAAAACAGAACTGTGAATTGACTTTTGCTTGGCCTAAACAAGTCCAAATCACATAAAAACCATATAGCATGGATCAGTGGACCAAGGGGAAGTTGTGTGCCAAGTTTCAGTGCAATCTAACACATAGGTACATGGATCGCGATCCATGTTCCTTTGTCACAGACTGATACCATATTTGCACCATAGCTAGAACCCATCACAAGGAATCGAGTGGTCTTTTCAAAAGTGAAATTGGATATCAAAAACATGTCCAAAAGCCCAGAACTGCAAAGTACTCTGTGCAAGTGCCAGAACTGACCTAACTTTCAATCTAGAGGTCCATTTTCAAAAAAAAAAATGATACCATAGGACCTCCTAAGCATGGTGAATCTGATGATACCAAGAGAAGTCAATTTGGCCTCCAAACATGGATTGCAATCCATGTACCCTAGTGATGGCTTAACTTGAAAATTTTCTAGATCAGTAGTGCATATACAAGGAAACATATCCACAAGTCCAGTTTTGGAAAAAATTTAGCAAATTTGGGTCAAAAGGGAGCAAAACAGGTGACACACTGAAAACCGCAATGCAGGCCTAGTGTTGGCAATTTGACCTATCAAAACAAGTCCAAATCCAAAAAGATTTGAGATTTAGCTTGTGGACATAGTCAGGAACAAAATCCTAAGAGGACAAGTCCAGATGTGGTTGAACATGGATCGCAATCCATGTACCTTAACCTCAAAATTTGCTAAAAATTGGTACAGAGCCTGCACATGACCTTGTCTACACACAGTAAAAATTTGGAGAAAAAAATCTGACAGGGAACATGGATCGCGATCCATGTACCTCTCAGCATAGTGGGGGTATCTGACTTGGTGATCTTGTAGACATACTTAAGGAAATCCCAAATCTCAAGTTTGAGCTAAAAATACCCTTCTGAAGACCAAGATAGAAGACAAAGTTCCTGTGTTCTGGTCTTGAGACTGTTTTGAGTGCTGTTTCAAGTGCAGTTCACTAAAAGTGCTCTAACTTTTGATACACAACTCCAAATTGAGTCAGGAATAGCTAGGAAGAAAGTTTCCTAATTCCAAACTTTTAGGGTACCCATAACTAGTTTTCAGAAACCAAAAAAGTCACAAATTCTCGACTTTTGAGAGACCTGATCAGGGGCAGCAAGGGATAAGTTGCACTTAGCCAAAGTCGGCTTGTCAAGGATTGTCTTGAGAGTTTTGAGAGAGTCTTGACCATGACAAATCATCCACCACCAGGGTTTTCTACTCCACTCAAAGACATGAAAAACGTTGCAATGCCTTCAACAGGGGGATTGGGAGAATACCTAGAGGAGAGGCATTCTCTAATCGACAAACCAAACGTGAGATGCATCAAAGACGATGAATCTAGGAGAGTGCTTACAGATTACACGCATGAGGGCTTATATAGATTCACAAATGGTGATCCATACATCTTCTACAGGCTTGTAGAACCCAATGCTAGAGAGTTGACCACCCATAAGAATCTTTATGCATTCACGTACACAGATGCCAACGGAGTGCAAGTTTTGATGGTAGATAAGTATGGACGTGAGTACAAATTTGTCAATCCAATTGACTTAAAATGATACACATACAAGGGTACTCTGATCTCTACTTGCTTTCATCCAATAACGATGCCACAATACACATCACAGAGGATTCCACCGGGATTCTCTCCAAGACGCAAGGATAGGGCGAGAGATGTCTTTCCAAGAGACCACGAATTGGTTAAATTGGTGACTGGACCACAACGATTAAGACCATATCAAGTGGCTCAATGTGTCAAGAGAAAATACGATGGGTTGAAGGACCCATATGCTCATGTCTCACTCTTCAAACAAGTTTTGAGAGCTGAACAGATTGTGGATTTCCATACTCACTGATGAAGGATTTGGGTGAACATTGGAAGGAACAGCTTTGACTTGGTTCCAACCACTAAATAGAGATGATTTTCCAAACATAGTACAACTCTTACAAGAGTTTGTAGAGGAATTCTCAAAAAGGGGAATCAAACATAACACAGTGTCCCAAATGTACGCTTTCAAACAAAAAGCGAATGAAAGAGTGAAGGAAGCTTTGCTTCACTTCAAACAATACATTGATAGATGTCCTGTGAGAGAGTTACCGCAAGATGAGAGATTGTCAGTTCTCTTCATAGAGGGCTTGAGGAATGAAACTCTAAAAAAGGACCTACATTTGAAAGGATGCACAACATTAAACCAAATCACTAGAGAAGTTGTATATCTAGTTGACAATTGCAAGGCCTACGGAGAGGTGACTGAAGATACAGACAACACGACTAGTAGTGCCTCTTCTCTGAAGAGCGAACCCACCACAAATCAAGATGTTCAAACTCCTTGGGAACCAATAATTGATCAAGTGGTCGAGGGGGTGATTAGAAGAATAAACCAAGGCTACATACAGAACCCGATTGTACGACAGCCTCAATTGAGGATATGTAATACTTGGGGAGGGGATCACCCCACTCCATGGTGTAGGACTCAACCAAAGCCACAATGTCTGCTAGGGCAACAACCACCACTTCTGAATGATGGGAGAGACTCAGCTAACGTATGTGCCACAACCCATGAGAAATCAGTACTCCATGGATGCGAATACGCTTATGTTCATAGACAATCATCATGAATATGGGTCAAAGAACATCCTCACAAGGCAAGAACAACCAGTGGTTGGATCACCAGCTATGAAACATGAAGGTCCATGCTATGAGTGTGGAGGTGACCATTGGGCACGAAGTTGTCCAAACAAGGGTCCAAAAATTGAATTATTTGTATTCTGTGAACGTTGTGGTATAGACCATCTACGCCAGCACTGTGCTAAAACTCCAGACTACAAAGGGAAAGCAACAATGAATGTTGTAGGCGTGATGCCTTCTTCAAGCGGATTCGAGATAGAACTCACCATTCCTTTAAACGTGATGACTCGAGCTCAAGCTCAAGAAGGTGCCAAAAACAAACCAACTGAAAAAGCCACATTGCCTATTCAAACAGAAATTGAGAACAAATCGGTGAGAACCTTCGGAAGAAGATCATGGAAAGGCAGACAAGACAACATGAAATTGAAGAGGCTGAAGGAGAAAGCAACTTTGGAAACTGAATTGAATCAAACAAGAGGGAAGCTTAGACAAGAGCAAGAAAGGAACAAAAACACAAAGGGGCCTAAAGAGTCAAAGACTAACTCGGGAGGTTGAGTCTTGCTCGACAATTTGTTTGAACCTTTGGATGCGATCTTGAAAGCTTATGAAGCTAGGCTAAAACCCAACCAAACCCAAGAGGATAGATGGCTAACATACCCTCATCCAGGGTATGAAAAAGAGAGGTTGAAAATGTGCAAGGAGCTCATACAGAAGGCCCAAGATCTTATGGAACCACATGTTCCAGATGCTCCAAAAATAGAGGTGCTAATCCGTGATAAAGTCCAAGAATTGGAGAGCCAGGGTATTGTAAACAAAGACCAAGAAGAGCCAGGAGTTGAGGCCCCTTTAGATACGAGAGAAGTAGCCAATACCACATATGGGGTGGGTTCACAAGCAGTAATGCCAATTCCGGAGGTAGAAGAACCGTGGCCACAATCCTTGTGGGAATCAATCAGAAACTGAAAAGATGGTAGTGCTACCTTACAGTCAGCACCTATTCCTGAGATAAACATGGATCACGAATTTTTCCCGAGGGATATACGATCTCTATACGGGGATGTCGGGTCTGTCGCATCTGAAGAGAGTAAACCATGCTCTCTAAAGACTTTGCCATCTTTCATAGGAGAACTCGAAACAAAATCGGAGGGTAAAATGGTACCTTCTCAGTGGAAAGCCACACCAAAAATGATGGATACCAAGAGCTTTCATGAGTTGATGTCTACTCCTATACAATGCACACTTTATCTCTCAGAGCTACTAAAAATTAGACCGCATCTATGGGGCCATTAGGGGAATTTTGAGGTCATTTTTGTGCCTTTTAGCGTGTAGAGAGAGAGTGGTCTCAACCAATGGTTGAAGATCTTCCATTACAAAACCTCTATTTTTGAAAACTCATAAAAAAAGCAAATATTCTATCTTTACCGCAACTTTGAGCTGGTAAATAGCAATGTAAACAAGTAAAAGTGCAAAGGCATTCAATACCTGTCGCTTTTAGAAAGACGTACTTCTCATATTATATTGTTTTCATTTTGCACGTCGTCATCATAAAACAACGTTTGGATTCTATCTCATGATCTTTTCCAGATTTGAACCATTTTTTGCACATTCTGCTTATTCTTCTCTTGAACTCAGGCTAAACTTCTCTGCTCATTTCTTTTTTCACCATGGAATCTTCATCACGATCAAAACGACCAAGAACTTCCACTGAAGCCATTGTCACTTACAACACGACTGATCAAAATGGAGAATGGATTCCAATAACTATACACAAAGGAACGTGGATACTGATGCAACAGAACAAGAGAATAAAGTCTTCCACCAAAAACTCTTTCTTGGCGGGATGGAAGGGTATTGTTAAAGATTTCAGCTTTGGCGACAACAGAAAATCAATCAAAGAGGTGCTGGTGCAGCATGTGTACATGCATAAAGATCTGCATATTGACTCAGAGAGTTCTGCTTTGCCATTACATAGACCAAACTGTAAGTCTCTTAACTTAAATCCTTATTTGTAATGCATGTTGTATAAGGTTATTTGTTGTACAGATTTGTATCCTTCAAACATTATGGAATGGCAGCCAGTAGAATGTGTTATAAATATTCTGGATGTGTGTCATGGATCAATTGGTGAAGAAATATACAAGGGAAGGACTAAGGGTTCATTGGCAGAGAATGGAATATTCTTCTTTGACCATTATTATGTTCCACCTAGAAGGACTGGAGAACTTGGAGCCACAACCAAGCTAGACTTGCCTGATTTCAAAAGTGGAGAATGGTCACTCCCTAGCTCAAATACAAGTGAGGGCTACAGGTGCAAACTATTTTGTGAGATTCAAAAGTGTTTGAAAGCAAACATAGCAAGCAAACAGAGTGGAATTTCTATATTCATGCCCATTACAGTTTTTGTAGACTTCTTCTCTAATGCTGAAGTCAGAAAATCTAGAACAATGTTTTCAGTGAAGACTTTAGACTCAGCAAATGTACTTGAATTTGTGGATGAGGGTTGGAACACCAAAACAATGAATGGAATCACTTGTAATGTGCAAGCTGGCTCAATTGCTTGCAAATACATGATAGGGACACAAAACTTCATTATGTCATTTTATTACAGAAGATGGCACTATGTTGGTGGTCAGCTAACTCCACTTGATCAAGACATGGAGGACTTCATTGACAGCCCAATAGAAGACATTGATATATGGGTAAACAATGAGCATCTGTCAATTGTAAAGATATGAGGCATGTGTAGCTTACGTCAATTGAGATTGGACCTGCAAAATGATGAAATTGAACTGCCCACAACATTCTGCTTTCAAATAAATGGTGGAAAGGTAGCTGTTATCCCTAAAAGTCTCTTGTTCTCTTATTGGTTCTTTATTTAACTTGGACTGTTTTTGTAGGTATCAAAAAGGAATGAAAAGAGGCTACAGTGCAAGGACATCTTGGATGGCATTGTACATTTGGTGCCTTAAACATCCTTCAAGGCAATTTTGTAACACATGACCTGCAAGGATCTTATTTTGTATCACATGACCTGCAAGGATCTTGTTTTGTATCACATGACCTGCAAGGATCTTATTGAAATAAAGATCTAAAAGGATCTTTATTTTGTTATTGAAATGCAACTTTTCCAAACATCAATGATTTTACTTCAATGATTTGATTTTGTAACAGAGTCTTAAAACAAGGTGATCAAAATGTATTCAATTTCAAATATTTGCAATTACATAGACAATTGGATACAAGTGGGCTACAATTAGAGTGGGCTACAAAAAGCTAGAATAGTTTTCTGCCAGGAGTTTTCCTGTCCCTAGGAGTTGGTGCTTTTGCAGTGGGCTCTTTTGTCCTGGGAGATTTTCTTGTGGGCTCTTTGGCAGGAGGGCTTGAGGGCTGCTTCCTCTTTCTCTTATTATCCATCTCTTCACTTGCCTTTTCCTGCTCACCACTCTCTTCTTCCTCTTCACTTCCCTTTTCCTCTTCTAGTTTTGCTTTCCCCTTTGCCTTTTCTAGCTTTGCTTTCCCCTTCTCTTCAACATCATCATCTTTAAATACCTCTTGCACTTGTCCATTTGCTTCAATCATATACTTGATAATCTTTGCTCTTGTCAACCATACATGGTTCTCACTATAGCACTCTCTGTTGATCTATACAAGGCAATAGAAAGAAAGTTTTAGGAGCAATAAAATGAGAAAAAATACAGCTGGCAAATATGAAATATGCTATACTTCTATATTCTGATTGTCATTGCAGTATATGAAGTCCAAGAGGAGCTTGGCATTTGTCACTACCCTCCATCCACATGAATGGCTTTCAGGCTGGATTGGAACCTACAACTCATTACATGTATTTATGGGAAAAAATATTTGAGGATAATCCATTGAAGTGAACAAAGCATAAAGAATTCCAACCTTCACAACTGAAAATTGGATTTCAGTCAGCATCTTTGGCATGGGTGGGCAATTCTCCAGTGTCTCTATAAATCTTGTAGCAGCACTGTCCAAAATTCTTTATTAAAAGTATGTGCTTGAGGTTCTGCTTGTGGTTTACAAAATGTGTCTGCTACTATACTTACAATTTTGCTTGACCATGTACTCCAGCAAGAGAATTGACAAAGTAGCATTTTCTTTTCACAATATCAATTGCAATTAAACTCCAATGTGAGCTATAAAAACAAGCCTCAGTTAGCCTTCTAACATGAATTAGTAAATTCTCTTCACAAGGTGTAGGTAGGAAACTTACCTCTCATGATAAGGAATCAAGAAAATTTCACAGATTTCCAAGTCCACATGAAACAACCACTTTGTGAGCTCTCTAATATTTGTCTCTGTCCTGAGAAAGTGGGAGATAGAAGGGTCTAAAAATTCCACCTTTTGTTGAAGGTCTGGCTCATATGTATGCATCATTAACCTTGTACAAGATATTGTTATATAAAGAGTTCTTGCTATAAACAAAAATACAGAGGAAAACAAAAACAACCTGAGGCATGTGATAAGGAGTGGAGAATTCATCTCCTTGGCCCAGTCCTTGAGAATTTCCAAGGTCTCAGAGTCAAGTGAATTGTAATCCTCCCTAGGATCCTCCTCACTGAATAGAGCGACAACAAAACCAGTAGGATTGACACTCCTCAAGAGGGGCACTAGCTGAGGTTCCAACAGGTCAAGCTCCTTTCTCTCTGAAATTTCCTTGTCTTCCTTTGCTCTCTTTTTCCTTTCCTTTTCCTCTTCTTCAGTAATATCAACTACTCCTACTTCAGGCTCCTTGGGCTTCCTCCATGGAGGAATGTTGAGAATATTAAAGGCCTTAATATCATGCATAGGGACAGGCTCCAACATTCTTGAAAACCTGTATCTCAGCCTCCTGAGAGTGATCATGTCTTTGTCCATCAAAGTAACCCTATGGGCATGAGCTGCACAGATATAGGCATCTTGGAAAAGCTCAATCATAAAGTCCTCAGAAGCCTCCTGGATACATGCCAATGCAGTTCTAGTCCACCTCATGTCAATCTTGTACTCCTCTGCAACTTGTCTGCATAGTCTTTGGAAGGGCAGTTTGGGAATTGCAAGATTGATGGCCTTTATGGCTTTCCTTATCTCTCTTAGACATTTGACCCCCTGCTTGAACTTTCTCTTTGTAAGGAGAGGCTTAAGCTGCAGTGGCTTGGAAGCTTTCCTCTGATGTGTAGTTTTTCTTTTTCTTGGTTGAGGGTCACGTGTGCTTGGTTTAGGGTCCTTCCTCTGAGATGTGCTCTTCTTTGGTTTGGAAGTACCAGCTGAAGCTTTGCTAGGCTGAGCTTCTTCTTCATCTTTGGATAGAGGCTTATCAACCCTCCTTGCAGTCTTCTTGGTCCTTGCCATCTTCAAAAGGGATAGGAATGATTGTTACACAACAAACATTAGTAAAAAAAGTAAACGGTGTATATTTAATTTTTATTATTACTTTATCAAATTAAACTCCTCCTTTTCGACATAGTGGCACACATTTCCATACAAAGTGGAACACATTGCGGTGACACCCCGTACGCGAAATCACAAAGGGACCAATGTCCTCACACTTTCGATGATCGCGCACGGGGTGACGGAGTGCCAAGCGGTTCACAGAGGCACACATTGTATGCATGGTAAACTTCTCCTTGTGGACATAGTGGCACACATTCCGGTACACATCGTAACCACATTGCGGTGACACTCCGTACGCGAAATGACAAAGGGAGCACAGTCCTCACACTAGTGGCACACATTAATTGCGGTACACATCGTAAACATGATCACACTTGTGGACATAGTGGAACACATTGCTTGGATACTCTGTACGCGAAATGACAAAGGGGGCAAAGTCTTCACACTTATGAATATCGCGCACGGGGTGACGGTCAAAGTGCTCAAAATTTTGGGTTGTGGAAGTGCGAGAACCGGGTAGAACCTCCTTCAAAATGCGCTTAGTGTGGGCTCTGAGGAGGTTTATATAGGGTGCTTTGCGCAAGTCCCTAGGCGCATACTAGCCGTTGGACCACACTTCGAGGCGGCAACCAATTTGCACACCCCCCGAGGCGGCGTTTTTTGCTATAAAAAGAACCTACCCAACCTGTTTTTTTGCTTATTGTCATTCACAAGGCTTCGAAATTAAGCCTCCAACCCTCCAAGCGACACACTGCGACACCCCGTGCGCGATTTTGGGAGCCGTCGACCTCTTCCTAGCAATAGGAAATCGCGTACCAAGTGTCACTCCGTGTGCGTAGTTAGTGAGTGCCGAGTTTCTCTTAACCCCTCACAGTTCGCATAGCAAGTGACAAACTTAGCATGTGACAATTTTATGTAATTCTTTTTTTCTTGCGCTTAATTTTATGCTTTCAATTTGTTTGTAGACTTGATATAAAGAAGGGTGGTTAATGTCTTGATAGACTTCTCTTTTCTCTTTTTCAGTTGAGCATTTGTGGATTGTCATAATGGATACAGAGGATATACAAGAGACCGCTGATGACAGGCTGATGTCTTTTCTTTACAAATTTAATGAACTTACAAGATTTCAAAGTGTTAAACAGATTTTTAATGCTGCCTTTGATCTTCAAGCACTTGTGGATGGCTTCTCTACACAAATTAGTGACTTGAAAGAGATATATACAGAATTGATCAGAGATCACAGGCTTGACAATCTTGTTCATTTTGTTGATATATGCAAAGCAGGTAGCTTGTCAAGGAGAGGTATTGCAAAGAAGTGGTCAAGCCTTCATCCAGACTGGCAAAAGATCATAAAGCCTTGCAAATTTCATGGTAATATGCATTGCCAGTTGGTAGATTATGACCTTGGACTTATCATTTTCTTCAGTGTACTCCCAACACCAGAGGGCAAAGAGATTCCAAAGCAGATTTCCCAGGCTGAGGAGGACCAGGAGAAAGAGGAGATAGAGATGGAGTTCCATGAAGAGGAAGAGAAGCTACAAAGCACTGAGATGCTGGACATTGCAAAATTTAAAGCAGAAAACATCACTAAAGTGGAGAATGTTGACATTGAGGATGAAGATGTTGATCCTTTGCATTGCATAGCAACATTTCCCACATACAAAGTTAACAAAAAGGAATATGTTTTGCTGAATGACATTCAACATCTTTTTGATCTAAGGGAAGATTATGCTTTGGCAGTTTTGGCTGAGTGGGGATCTAATGACATAGGATTTATTGATTACTCACCTTGCCCCTTAGCAGTCTTGGACACAGAGGCATAAAATTTTATTGACAGCTCAAGTGTTGGAAAGCATGTGCAGGACATTGTTCTGAGATATGAGCAACAGGGTGTACCTTCTGAAGAGGAGTTCAATGAGATCCAGAAAAGGCTTAAAATAGAGCATATGGGAGAGGAAAAGACCAGAGATTATGAAGTAAGGCCAACTAGATCCATTGATATATGGGAACCTGCCTTGTTTGAGGAGGATGAGTCTCCTAAGGTATGTTAATGACCATTTTGCCCTGTCTTATTAATGTGCTGAACAATTAACCAAGACATATTTTTGCAGATTGAAATACTGGACACAGACAAATTCCTTGGCAGGGGGAAGGGTTCCAGACCCTTAAATTTAGGAAGGAACCAGAGCTTGGGACACTTTATTGGGAAGCTCAACAAAGAGACTATCATTATATTCCATAACAAGTTTACAAGAGAACCATTGCTGCCAATGCTTGCAATTAAAGCACTTGCAAAGGTTGTTGGTTCATATCAGCTTCCTCCAGGGTTAGAGAAGTTAATATTGGTGGAAAAGGAGGAAGCCATCAGAATTTTTGGATTCTTCCCTGGCCTTACTGGTTCTAGAGCTGGTTATTTTGCAACAATGGCATCCTATGTACTTGCCCACTTTGGGAACCTCAAGAGACAAATGATAGGCTACAATAAGCAGAAGTTTCTAAAGTTTAGGGGTGAAGTTGATGTACCTTCACCAAAAGACTGACTTTGCTCAAACCTGTACTTTATATACTTGGTTCTTGCTTGATAATGGGATTTCTCCATGCCTTGTGTAGACCATATGGATAGGGAGCCCCATCTCTTTACAAACCAGGGAGTGTGATTGTAAATTATATGCTGGCAAAGTAAAAGTGTGTCAATAATTAGTAAGTATGAGATTAATCATATGCTTCCAAACTAAAAATATGTACATATTAAAAAGGTCAGAAAATAAATAAAAAACTTACCATGTAATGTGTGAATTCCTGATCCCAAGCATCTTTCATTGCACTTCTGAAGTTATTGAGCACTTTCTTGAAATTTGGCAGATCATTTTTGCCCCAGGATGTCTTATCACAGTAGGAAAATACTTTGTCTAGTGATTCCCATACCTCTGCCTTTTTGTTTCTTGATGTACCTTCAAGACCATGATCTTTGATGGCATCGTGGAGAGCTTTCCACTGGTTATACTTCACATTGGATGAACCCTTCTTGGCATTTACCTTTCCTAGTTTTCCATGAAACCCTAGGAAAGCTCTGGCCTTCACACCACCAACAAATACCTTTCTAGGCACATTGTTTCCATTTGAAGACCTCTTCAGGTCTGTTTCAATCTTAACCTTACCACTGTGAAGGCCAATTTCTGATAAAACCCTTTCAATACATTTGATTGCAGTATCTCTAGCTGCTTTTGGCTATAACTTCCAGGCAAACCCCACATACAGATGTACAATTTTCTCCACAATTCTGCAAAGAGCATGCAGAGTGCATATGTGGACATTAGCAAGTGGAATATTTAAAACTGCTTTGAAGTTTGGATCTTGAGTATGCCTGGGTGCTTTGTTCCAATTTGTAGGATTACATTCTTTTGCTGATGCTATACAATATAGACAAGGGCTCTTTGCCATAGCTCCTTTGGAGACATTGTACATACATTTAAGGGTTTTAAGGTCTCCTCCCATGTGCCATTCCACCCTGTAACTTCCAAACCCTTCAACTTCAAGCTCTTCCCCTAATTCTTGTGCGTTAATGACTTCGGGTATTGTTGTTTGATGGAAAACCCAATCCAGAACATCAAAGTCTTCACTCTCTACTTCAAAAGCACCTAGCCACCAGACATTCTTCTCCGATTGCACGCTAAAGTACTTGGTATCCTTCGGTTTCAATGCTCTGTTCATTAGAGTTATGGAAATCCTCTCAATTTTTATGTTCTTAACAATCTCACATTCATCAAGCTTTATCACAAAACTGACAACACCATTTGCTTCTGTATGCTCCAGCTCATAGAATCTGATCATTTCCTTCTGAAGTGTCTTCAAGTCAAGGAAAATATTATTGAACTCGTCAAATTGAAGATCCCTCTTTTTACCATGATAGGTACCATGAATGTGGTGAGGCTCACCCAACATCTCCATTATCCTCTCATTGATCTTTTTCCTTGCCTGCTGCACAATGGATGGCTTTGGAAGCAAAGAGGACCTGACCTTACATTGCTTTAACCTTGACTTCATATTTTTGAACAGCTTGCTATAACCATCTCTGCTAATGACTACCTTATCCATAGTATATTGCACATCCTCCTTGTCCAAGCAAGAGCTCTGCAAAAATCCCTCAATGCACTGCTCCTTTGCCTTTTTAAACTTCTTCTCTGTGAAAATCTTTTTGGCAACCTTGAGAGGTAAAACATCACAATAATGTTTAGCTGCCATTTCCATGTTTGATGCAGAGTTTGGTTGTAGCAAAGTCCTAAATCAAAAGGTACAAAATTAACTGATTATTGTCCAAATGACACCAACAAATTAAACAAACTAAATTAAAGTTAACTGAATATTAATCATTTAATAAATAACAATAGCATAATAACAATAACATAAGCATAATAATGTGGAGCAGAATCATAATACAACTTAACAAAAAGATTAACAACCTAACATAAGCAGAATCATATAAAATAACAATACCTTGCTGCTCTGATTCTCCTGCTGCAACCTCCTCCACCACGTCTCAAGGCTTCAATGTTCTTTAACTTCTTTTCTCTTTGTCTGTTTCCTAACATTGTATTCTTGCTTCTAGCTTGTTTGAGCTGAGTTTGTAGCTTTTCGTTGCTCTCTTTACATTCCTCAAGTTGTTGTTTAAGAGTATTTATCATTTGTTTGGTCAAATGATCTTCTAACTTAAGAATGTCTCTCTCTGCCGCAAGACTCTGTGTACAACCCAACAACGCTCTTTGACCATCACCCACAAATTTTATCAAAGATGAACAATTTGAGAATGGGGGAGTGCTCTTTGTCATTGGGTCCACTGGATACAATCTTCCATCACTCCAGAGATCAATGTGATTTTTTTGATCTTGCCGCATTGCTTCAAATATGGACGAGGACACCTCTGCACATTTGTTTCTCTTGCGCACTGGACAATATTCTTCATTTAGCTCAATGTGTAGATGGTATAAGCTTCTTCTCTTCCTCATGGAAGTCTGTTAACAGTATTTGTCAGAGATAGTACTATAGGAAAAAGCTGTGCAGATGCGAGGAAGAAGACGACACAGAAAAGGTTTGTTTCAGCTTTTGGAAATTTTGAATTTTGGGCCAGAACTGACGTTTTCGTTAGTTTTGGAGGGAGTATTTTTTAGAATACGAAAGATCCTAGAAAGATTTGACAATGACATGTTTCGGTGGAGGTAAAAAGGACGCAAACTCACCTTTTTACAAACATTTCACTATTTTTAAAATAAAGTATATATTCTCTCTCTACATATTCTTACAGGGCACAAAAGTGACCTCAAAATTCCCCTAATGCAAATGGGCAAACACCTGGAAAACATGGGGTTGAAAATCCCTTCACATGACTAACTTGCAGACAAAAGCAGGGATGACACCATGCCTACAAAACCATAGACAAAGCCAGCACCAGTAAATAAGGTGGGTGACTACTGTGAAGGAGAAGAAGGAAACACCACCTTACCACTTTGTTGGAGCCCAACTTGTACAACTGTTGTAATGAGCCCACCTTGTAAAGCCTATCAAATTCCTATTTTTATGTCAAAGACGTCTTATCATTTTGATCCACTTATCTGGGTTATGTAAAGATTAATCAGTCAGTCAGGACCCAGATGTGTTTCCACTTTGTAATTATGATGAAGAGAACCCCATGTACATTTTTGAGCTAAGGTGACTAAAGTATAAAAGTCACCTTAGAACCATTTTTTTAAAAATAAAATTTGAATATTAATCATGTGTCGTACGAGTCTGAGGGGGAGAGAGAGAGAGAGAGAGAGAGAGAGAGAGAGAGAGAGAGAGAGAGAGAGAGAGTCTTATCCTCTTCGCTACGTGCTTCTCCCCCACCGGATTCACGACGTGACCACACCATCGCGGTAGCCTCTCCAAGAGCTACGTGCTCACGCCACGCATTCACATTTTCGAGTTGTTCGCGATCGATCCTTCCTCGAGCTTGTTTTGCTTTTAAGTAGTACAAACAGTGTCTGTTTTCAACAATCAAGTGCTTTATGGAATGAGTGGGAGATTAACTACACATAGATACTCATAGACTTAGGTTTCACACACTTTTAGATTATGACATGTGAGTCTCTCTCGACTGTATTCGAGATAACTAGGGTTCAAATTTGGTGAGATTGGACTTATAGGTAAGTATATCCTATTGAGAGGATGGTGCCTAGTAAGTTTGATGCGATTCCGAGTTCATTTGATGTGTAAAAAGTGTTGTGAGCATTTAGGGATAGAGTGGGTTGCATTCAACAAGGGTTAATGATTGATGCATCATAGAAGTGTGTATGTGTAGATTGGTCTCAGCCTGACAAGCTAATGAGATTGCCTCTGTGCACCTACGGGTTAGTCGTGTCATCGGATGATAAGTATGTTGTCTGTGTCGTGCTTGTGAGCATGAACAGGGGAGTAGTTTTGCCCTAAAACATTGACGCCGCTGTCGGGGAGACAAGACCTTAAGTAGGGAGATCTACGTCACTCGTGTGATGGTTAGCTTACTTTAGTTTCAACTAGAGAGAGCTTAAACTTTTAGAACAAGATCCCGGATAGAGTATCCTAAGGTCTAGTGGATAGCCAGGAAGCCTGTGTCTTGCCGAGGGTCTGTGACCAGTTAGATTTAGTTAAGTAGGATAATGTGGAGCTATGGTTTTTTGGTTTTGATTGCTTGTTATACTTGTGTAGAAATAGAGTAGAAAAACGTTGTAAAAACGCAAAACAAACAAAAAGAAGAAACAATAAGGCTGTTTTCTTGCCTTGAAAGCAAAACCCACACCATATACCCTTTAAGGGGGTGAAAAGAGTAGACATGGGAATTTATGATCCAACACTTGAGAAAACATAAAAAATGCAACCAAAACCAACAAAAAGAAACAGGTGATTGTCATAAGAAAACACTGAGTGAACCTAAAGAGGCCAAGAAGAGATATAACCATTAGCCTAGGGTAAACTGGCTGTGTCATGTGGTACGACTGATATTCACAAGCTTAAGATGAAGTGTCATCAAATTTGCATCACTTTAAGTGCATTTGAGTTGTGAATTGCCATAGAGAAGTGAAATTTGTGAAGTGCTTGAGTCCAAGTTCAAAATAAGTCCAAACTTCATAAAACTTGAGGGATAGACTTATATGGGCACAGAGAATACAACTGTACAAAAACAGACAAAAAATCAAATCCCAATTACTCTCTGTTGAGTCTATCACGATAGACTGGTGAAATTGGTGACTGACTAACAACTGGAAAAACCCTTTATACCACAGGTTTAACACATCATTACAAGGGTACTCACAAAAATTGAGTGAAACTGAACACCATCTTGACCACAAAACTTCAAAACTGATGTTTTAGAGTCTGAATTCAGAGACAGGGGCAAGAAGGAATTGACCAAATGTCCAAACAGTGCAAAAACTTGTCAATGCACTACACAGGGAGTGGGTGAACCAATTGTGGAGATAACTTGAGAAAAATGCCAACAGTGGAGAACTTGCCGAGTCTATCGCGATAGACTAGGGAAGCTGAGGACTTTATTTTTCAAATTTTCCCTAGGGAGAGCTTTAGCAGAGCTATACAACATACACACCAAATTTCAAGGCATTTAGATCACTGAAAGTGAATCTAAGGCCCAGATGGAGAATCAGGCTTTGACCAAAATACTAAAATTGGACCAAAACCCAAACCAAGTGTCCAAACTTCATAAAACTCAAGGGATAGACTATAGAGGGTAAGAGGAACTCAAAGGTGAAGTCACAATTTTAAATTGACTTATGCTGAGCAATTTGTCAGTCTATCGCGATAGACTTGGAAAGTGGTGATTCAGACAATTTTTGCAAGTTGTGACTATACTGCTAGGACATACTCTTCACATAGATCCCAAACATCATTTCATATTTGAAATTGGACCACCAGAGACTGACTAAGTGGTTGCTATACACACTTGAAAGATTTTTCGTGGTTCAAGGAAAACCATTGTGAACAGACTAACCATACTTGTGTAGATCCCAAAAGGAGATCATCACAAAACCGCATAGGAAGAAGGAGTCCAGGTAAGCTTTAAGTTTGCAACCCAGCTTTCATTCTTATGTATTTAAGGTCGGGAGCCTTTTTTAAGTCAGGAGCTAAGAGTGTCAAAAGTCAAGTAAGCACCACATCCACCAAAGAGAGTGTAACTCAGACGAGACTAGACCCATTAGCACCAATCATTGAAGAGGGTAGTGATACTGACACTTCGTTGGAGAAATCCTTCTTCATGATGGGGAGTCAACAGCCCAGAGGTTTCGATGGTGAAGGACCAATGCCAGAGGGAAGCACCTCCCTACATCCTTTAAATGAAACCAAGTTCACTATAATCTTCTTAGAAGGAACAAACTCGAGGGGAGCCTTAGTTTATTCTGACTATTGAGGACGCAAGTGTATTTGTATTGAAGAAAGACCGGCTCAGATACTGGAGATAATTCGAGTCTATGATGATGGAGACAGATTCCGAGACGAAAAGGGAAACCACTATCTGATAGTTAGTAACCCTGAGGATTACAACAAATATGGAGATAACGTGGCAAAAGGGAAAATGGTTTCAGAAACTCAAGAACCGTCTCCTAACATTGATCGACCATGAGCGCTTTTTATGTATGATAAGAAAACAACCAGGGTCTCAATCTATAATGAGAATGTGGGGATTTACAAGCATGAAAGCAAGGGAATAGTCTCTTACTTTCGATGCAAGGAATCCTACCCAAACGAATTAATAAAAAACAAGGTTCTTTACTTATTCTCTTATGAAACTGCTATGGGGAAGGATATTGTTTTTGTTGACAGGTACGGGCGAGAATACAAACGTATTCTCCCAGAGGAGGTTGAAAAGGCAACAGTTCCAGAAGCATCAACATATGCCGCCGACGAAGTACCAAGAGCCACCTACACCCCTAGCAAGTCGACAAATCCCTTTTCAGAAGACTACGACGCTACCTCACATTCTACCCGACAACCGACGTTCAACCACCAGGACCAACCAGCTACTCAGCCATCATTGTAGGCATGGCTTTGACAGAGTGCTACATTAGAACAAGACCGAACCCGAAAGGGTTATCAAACAGCACAAGGGCTAAGTGATTTACAAGAACCACCACTCTATGCACAGTATCAAGGAGAGAGTAAGCCAAAGACTCAAGGGTCAACAGAGCCTGGAAGACCACCCTTAGAATGAGTTCGGAGAGATGAACCATCTCTTGTAAGAACTGTTAGAAATTATGCCTTAGGAGCACCATTGGGAGAGGAACCTGGCCACTACAGAAGACCAGAAGAGGTATATCGACTAGGACGTGGAGATCCAATGATGAGATTTGTAGACCATCGTAGAATTAGACCTTCTCAAGTGCAAAAATGGGTAAACAAGAAATACACGGGAAGTAGGGATCCGAGAGATCATGTAGCAACCTTTGTGCGTGTAATGCTGAAGAGGTGTTCGACTTCCCTACACAATTTGCAGGGTTTGGATTAACCTTAGAGGATGACGCTGCTACTTGGTTTGACTCTGTGGAGCGAAGAGACTTTGAGTCTATGGAGTAAGTGTCTGACGAGTTTATCGAGGAATTCTCACAAAGGGGAATAGCTCATAATACAGTCTCACAAATCCATAAATTCAAACAGAAAGATGGAGAATCTGTGCGAAAGGTAGCCCTACGATTAAAAAGATATGTTAAGTTCTGCCCTATGAAAGAACTGCCAACTCAGTCCAGACTTATGCTTATATTTATCCAAGGACTAAGGAATGCACATCTCCAAAAGGACTTACATATGAAGAGGAGCACGACGTTGAATGAGTTAACCAAGGAGGCTCTATACCTTGTGGACAATTGTGCGGTCTACAAAGAGGGTGAGTTCAAGGATCTCGACAATGATTCCTTCTCGCAACAAAGCGGAAGTAAGTCTGCTAAGACTACACCGAAAGGAGAAGTAGCTGTAAGCGAAGAGCAGCTTGTAGAGGAAGTGCTAAAAAAGATTAACTTGTATGCCAAACCACAAGCTAAACAGCCAAAATGGTGTGCGATTGAACAAAAATGTACAAACCATGGCACGGAGGAATGTTATTATAAAAAGGGATATGTGAGAGAACGACCATATGCTCCGCAAGCTCAGGCGACATCCCCTCAAGTCCCACTGATGCCTAGATATCAAACAGGCAACCTACCAGGACCTGCAGGTGTAGAAAGACCACAACCAGTGTTGGGACAACAACCACCCCTACCAGGATTACGACTAGTCGGCATAAGATACACACCAACAGTAACTGAATCAGAAGAGAAGGCTTTGGTGCCTATGCATGCATACTACGAAGATCCCAATGGGTATGCTGCAAATCCTGTCTATTATCCACCAAAAGAACGCTCCGCACCAGAACCATGGAGCATGATAGGAAATACAGGACCACCAACTGCTGCATAGGTAGCAGGAGAAGGAAGATATAGTTTGGATGAAAGAACACTGTTGTTCATAGCCAACAGAGGCATGAGCGGACAGAGGCTTGAACACCCACAAAGAGGAGCTCGAGAAGCACCTCAACAGCCTAAGGGACCATGCTACAAGTGTGGTGGAGACCATTGGCTGAGGGACTGTCCTCATGATGAAATCATTAGGGTCAACGCATATTGCACAGAGTGTGGAATTACTCACTTGATCCCTAATTGCCCTAAGAACCTAATCAAAGGAGCAAAAACTACTTTGAATATGCTGCGAGCACTGCCTTCCAGTGGAGGGTCACAAAACGATACTCCGATTCCTGTTAAGGTCTTGACGAGAGCCCAAACAAGGAAAAATGACAATCAGCCCAAGAGTAACAATGAAAATCAAGAGGAAATCAAGACTGACAAGTCTAGCGTCAGTCATGATAATCCTTGGAAAGAACGAAGAGTGAAAATGAAAGCTAGACATGAGAGAAAATAGAAAGTTGTAGAAGCTGAGCTAACAATGGCTCAAGAGCAACTTAAACAGCAAAGAGAGTCTGACTCTCTAAAATCAACAGAGGGACCAAGAAGCGCAAGCTCAGGGGGGTCTGTATTGGTAGATAAGGTCAATGAACCCTTAGATGCAATATTGCAAGCATATGAAGCAAGATTGAAGAACAGACAGACTCTAGAGCAAAGGTGGATGACATATTTATATCCAAAGATAGAAAAAACAGAGACTAGAGATGTGCAAGCAGCTCATTGAAACTGCACAAGCTTTACTAGAGCCTCCACCTATGGAAGTGAGAGATAGAATAATCAAACCACCAAACAATGAAACACCTATCAAAACTGAAAAAAGGGTACCTGACAAGATAGAAAATGTTAAATCCTTGTCTGATGTAGAGGATGCAAGAATCGTGCCTAATAGCACTGATGAATCACTGAAAGATTTTCCACAATATACACCTATTGTGGAAGAAAAATGGCCTGAAGAGCTATGGGAAACGGTGAGAAAATCTCAAGAAAAATATGAGACAAAAACAGTCGAGTCAGCGCCTTTCTCGGAGTTGAACTTGAATAACCCTCAATGGGATTTAGACGCTAAATCATTTCGAGGGGATAATGGTTCAGTTGCATCCGAAGATAGCAGACCAGCATCACTCAGAACTTTGCCGCCATACATGGGAGACTACGAGGCAAGGTCAGAAATTCGAAGGGTACCTTCTCAAAGAATAGGAGGGTCAAATCAATTGGACACTAAAATCTTGACAAACTTGTTGACCACTCCAGTCAAGTGTACAATCACATTGGTAGAATTGTTAAAAATTAGGCCAAGCATGTGAACGGAAGTGGGCAAATGTCTTGAAAAATTTGGTATAAGGACGCCCCTTAATTTCTTTGAAATTGAGCTTAATGACACAGAACCAAAGAGAGTCAACACTAGACCAGTGCCGCTCAACAAGGTCGGAGAGTATTGTGAGGGTGAAGATGGCAACACTACTCTACCAGTCGAGTATAACGGCATAGAGACTAAGGCCATACTTGATAGCGGAGCTCGCATTGCCATTGCGACCAAATTGCTATGGGAAAAATGGGGAAAACCGACAATACAAACAACTAGAATGAAATTGCAACTAGCGGATGGGCACATAGAAAGGCCTATAGGATTGCTTGAGGCAATTGTGGTATCTTCATGTGGCATAGAATACAAACATACATTTGCCATAGTAGATTTCGGCAAGAAGAACAATTATGAAATAATCCTTGGTAGGCCGTTCATGAGGCAACTCAAGATGGTGCAGGATTGGGGGTATGAAAAGACATGCTGAAACCACTACACGTGTAAATATGAAAAATCATAGCTACCATGATGTCACGAGAACACCTGTGAAATAATTTGACTCAGCCACCATTAGTGGGTCAGAAGTCCCAGCGTGGCTCTGTAAGAAAAAGGAGATATGGATGTGCGGAGCATCTCAATGTAGTGAATTTGACCACAATGAAAGGACACTAGAGAGGGTCTTGGAAGACGATGCCTATATACGAGAACCCTTTCCTGAAGAGAAGCTCAAATCCCTAGAATGGTCTCAAATTTTGGCTACATTGGATGTATGCGTCAATGAAGTCACTCCCACCAAATTTTGTGACGAGAATGGCTACGATATCGTACCATACTACATGTTGAGCAAAATTGTGGAGGAAGACGAGAACGAAGGAGACACGGAGAATACGAGGATCAATAAAATGGAAATGAAACTTGAGATTAAGATAGTTGTAAGGTCTCTGACCCCGACCAAAAAGAGCACCCTTGTACCATGAAATAAACATAATGGAAAAAGTTACTATTTTTAGCAGTTTTCCAAATTTTGTCAGTGCCATGATGTTTAGAATGTTTTAAAGCTTTGAAATGTGAATTAAAATAATTTTTGTAAAAAAATTCCAAAAATAGTAAGTTTGTGGTCACTCGACCCGTCCGGTTTTGACCGTCTCGAAAAACTGCACCCGTGCCCCGAATTTGAAAAAAATGCATTTTCGGACGTCGGTGGCTGATAAATATGGCAGGTACTCGGGATTATGCACCTTAGTTCTAGCTTAGCACAGCAAGTTTCAGCATCAAAATCTGATTAGAATTGCCCGTCTAGGATTAAAACCAATTTTTCCTAAGGTTGTGCGGGGAGGCACCGAGGCTCGGGTATTGTGCGGGAACTGACTCTAGAGCACTGCAGACCCAATCTGGAAGCTAGGGGGCGCCCCCTCTCACAAGTACAGCTCATGGGGGCTTATCCATGCAAGGGAGAGAGAGAGTGTGAGTGAGTACTGGAGCAGGTTGGACACTTGTTAAGTGTATAACTGAAGCTGCCTTGCATGAAATGAGTGCTCTCTATATGCATATAGCAGCACAATTCGAATTTCAGCTTGGAGGAGCCTATTTAATAGTGTGCTCTCTCTCTCTCTCTCTCTCTCTCTCTCTCTCTCTCTCTCTCTCTCTCTCTCACACACACACACACACACACACACACACACATACATGCTCACACACACACACATGCTCAAACACACACACACCTACACACACCTTGGGGAGGTGCTGCCGATACACACACATTTTTTGAAGGAGAAGCAAGGAGGGAGGTGCTGCCAAAATTCTCATCTTGAGGATTCATTGGATCAGAAAATCAAGAGGATTCTCAGCCCCTAATCACGGTAATCACGGTTTAATTCCTGCTCTTCTTAATTCTCTTCATTATTCTCCAAATTCCTCGTCTACTATGCTTAATCCTAGCTATAATTCCCAATAGCTACTCTCTAAATTTACATAGCTATACTCCATTACATAATCCTCATTCAATTAGCTAATTTATGCAGCCATTCATCACTTTTAATCAATGATTAATACATGATTAGGAGAGATCTCTCTCTCTAGGCAGCATAGTAATTAATTGTCGGCCGGTAATAATGTAGATTTGATGAAATTCGTTCTTTTACCACTCAATAGTGTTGTAATTAAGTTAAATTAAATTTTCTCATACATTAAGATGTGATTAAGGAAAAATTAATCCATCATTAAGCCACTAAGAAGAGAATTTTCTCACCTATGCATGCGGTAATTCTGCATCTTTCTAATTGCACTAGGAAAGTGAATGAGCTTGCTTAATTCATGTCTCTTGTAATTTGATTAGTAAAATTCTGAAATTCTTAATCATCTAAGCCGCGAGTGATCAACTTTAGAGCCGGTTTCCATAGGACAAGTAAAGTATTACTCATAAAAATTACTATGTTTCGAAGGGAAAAATCTAACCCTCTCGTATAAGGGGGATTGTTCAATGATTCTAATCTATCCTTTGGATTGTGATTATGCTCTCGGACCTTAGCTCTTTTCTTCAAGTTTATCATTTAAAGTAGTGAGTATAAAATGGCCCCGGTTTAGAGAACTCGCTTCGGTGGTGCCCACGACCGCGAGGCAGAAACGAGCAATGTGAATGGAAAAGGAAAAGCTCCCATGGACGAACAAGCACGGGCCATCACGGGCCATTGACAAAGAAATGGAAGAGGTAGGTCACAAATTTATTCAAGTTGTTTAATTTAACATTGCACACGTTTAGCTAGGAAAGAACATACCCCCAAACATGTTGGAGAAATCCGACGGAAACCTCGACATTTGAATTCATTTGTATATTAAGTCTAAAGTAGGAAAGAAATGATTGATGGATATATTGTCTGCAACAGGAAAGAATGTCTGCTAAGGAAAATTTAGCTCGACATGTTCATTCTATTTCCAATATTGAACTAGTCCTGAACCCCCTCCTGATCACAGGGGGCAGAGTTCCTGGTTAAGGGCTCTTGAATCCACGACTGCTGGTTAAGCGGTGGATACCCACGTCTGCTGGTTAAGCGGTGGGAGCTATGCGTTGGGAATGTCCATGTCGTGCTTTCTATGCGGTGGACATACCTAGTTGTATGGGCTTCTAGACGACAACGGGAGGAGTAAACTCTCATTGGAGGGGGGATGTTGTACCTCCAGAACATTGGAATTTTAATGAATAAGTTTGAGTAGAATTTTTACTAGAGTACTGTCTTGGTGCCGCTTTGCAATACTGGTTGAAGGACTGTCTTAACGAACATTGTGATTCGGAATCTAATCAAGGAATGTTTATGTTGAACAATCATTGTGGTAGTAATTAGGACACACAAGGAAGTGTGAGTGTGGGGGTGGAAAATGGGGGCTTGGCTCAGGTTTTCAATGCCTATGAGAAGGGTGGTCCCGATTGGTCGGGAACTCTCTGTCCCCATAGTGTTTAAATCAATACTAGTAATACTCATTTCCCCTAGAGCGGCGAAGCCTCAAGTGTATGTGCCTCTGAAACATGGGGAAAAAGACACTCGGGATTTGTCTCCTCTTGGAAGGTGGGTCTTAGGATCGCTAGATAGGTTAAGTACGCTTCCCTGCGAGGTGGAGCTAGATCTCACTGTTAGTAGGCTCGAACTCGACTCACTTTGTGATGAGAGATCGTCCGCTAGCTGAACCCTGAACCACTTTGTTTGCTTCCGCTATAGATCTAGTGGCCACCAAGTTCACCATCAGATCCGTCGTTTGATACGGCGGGGTGGGGACCTCACAATAGTGGGCTATGTGGACATCCCCACTAAAGAAATCAAGCAGGATGGAGAAGAATTTTATGATTCTTCGGATCAATGTGAAAACAAAGATAATGCGGATGACGAGAAGTCAGAAAATACGGAGGAAGACGACCATCAGGATCAAGACAATGACGTCTTCTACAACTTCCGAAACCAAAGTGTGAGACGCCAAAAAAGATACAAGAGTAGGCGACACCATAACAGTCTACCAACTAGGCTTAGACCTATGCCTGAGTTCAGGGGTAAGACACATTTCCTTATGAACATTCATGCTGTTGATTGTGCTAAGAACAAAGTGTCAGGAAGATTTCTTTGGGTTGCTGAAGACTCAGGTTTTAAGTCAAGACTGTTGAAACTTAAGAAAACCAGCAAAGCAAAAAAAAGAGTTGCAACAGAAAAATTGGATGTCTCTGGCGATCCAATTATAATGAAAGTTGAGCGAAAAAAGAAATACAATGATTTGAAACAAAAACTGAAAAATGTATGGACAACTGAAATGGAAAGTAGCGATGGAACGAACGCTAGTGATGGGAGTAGAAAGATAGATGTACCTCCTCACTATTGTAAGTACACCATTCAGGAAAGAAAATTGGTGGTTCAGCAACCAATGAGAGAGCCTAAATCAAACGAGTCCTACGATGGGTCAGAGAAAGCCAAGAAAATAGACCTAGCAGAGTCGGGAGAAAGTCCTCGACCTGCTTACATTGCCACAGATCTAAGCCGGGAAGAAGAGGACTTGCTGATCAATACGCTTAAGGAATTTCGTGATGTATTTGCCTGGTCGTACAAAGATCTGAAGGGGGTGGACCCTAAGATTTGTGAACATTCAATCCCTCTGAAGTCTGATGCAAAGCCAAGCAAACAACGTCCATACACGTACAATGAGACATTTGCCAAAAGGATCAAGGAAGAGATAGACAAACTTATGGAGGCTGAATTTATTTATGAGATAGAGCACACGGACTGGGTGTCACCAATAGTGGTGGTACCTAAGAAAAACAGGAAATTACGAGTGTGTGTGAATCTCAAGAAGGTAAATATAGCAACAATAAGGGACAACTATCCTCTTCCTATCACGGAACACGTCCTGGAACGAGTAACAGGCAAGCAGGCCTATAACTTTATGGACGGATTCTCTGGTTATAACCAATTGGGGGTCAAACTAGAAGATCAATACAAAACAACGTTTGCAACAGAATGGGGCATATATGCGTTTAGGGTAATGCCATTTGGCTTGACCAATGCTCCAGCCACATTTCAGAGATCAATGACACATGCTTTTAAAGAATACTTGCGAATATTCTTGGATATTTACATGGATGACTTGTGTGTCTATTCCCTATTGAGAGAAGACCATATAGATCATCTTAGAAAGGTATTCAAAAAATGCAGAACGTATAGGATTTGCCTCAACCCAAAAAAATGTGTATTCATGGTACGACAAGGTAAAATCCTAGGTCACATTGTTTCGGCTAATGGAATTACAACTGACGAAGACAAGGTCAAGGTGATCATAGAATTGTTAAGACCAAACACTGTACGAGAGGTACAATCATTTATGGGACATTGTGGATACTACCGACGTTTTATCTACATGTACGCTGTAATAGAAAAACCCTTGTATAGTCTAATCACGATCTTCATATGGACCAACGAATGTGAGGAGTTATTTCACAAACTAAAAGATGCACTGGTATCTGCACCAATTCTAAAAGCACCAGATTGGTCAAAGATCTTCCATGTACATGTAGATGCTTCGGCATTTGCAATAGGCTGTATATTAGCACAACCGGACGAGGGTAATACAGATTTTCGCATCAGTTATGCTAGTAGACAACTCAACAATGCAGAGAAGAATTATACCGTGACCACTGAAAGAGGAGGATTGGGTATGATATATGAAGTAAAGAAATTTCGGCATTACTTGCGAACAAATTCACATTTTTTGTGGATCATCAGGCACTCTTGTACTTAGTAAACAAACCTTGTAACACGGGACAAATTGTAAGATGGTTCATTGTGTTGCTGGAGTTTGATTTTACGGTAGTAGTTAAGAAAGGAAAAACTCATCAAAGAGCAGACCACCTTTCTCGATTACTACATGGCGAAAAAGCTATGGGGGTAGATGATGATCTCCCAAACGCATACCTATTTAATATAGAGATGATACAGAAATGGTCAGAGAAAATTATTTTGTTGCTGACATATGGAATGAATCTTGACGACAGACACACGGTGGAAGACGTTAGACAAGCGCAAAATTATACAATGCTTGCGGGAAGAATGTACCATCATGGAAACGATGGGATTCTAAGGTTGTGTATAGGCCCATAGGAGTACGACGCGTATCTAGAGGAGGCCCATACACAAACAGGGGAATTCCATCAAGGAAATCAAATGACCTATGAACGATTAAGAAGACTTGGAGTGTATTGGCCAGGAATGGCAGACGATGTAGCTAATTACATCAAGAAATGCAACTTTTGCACATCCAATACCACTGTGGATTATGCCACATTATACCAAGTGACAGTAACACCCGCATGGAGTCATGCTATTGTGGAATATTTGACTAATAAGGAGTTGCCAGGAGATTGATCTAAAGCCAGACAAAAGGATTTACAAATCGAAGCGAATAGGTATACCCTCATTAGTGACCAATTGTATAAAAGAGGAACTGATGACCAGTTGAGGTTAGTTCCTCATGAAAATGACTACTTTCCATTATTGGAACAAGCTCATGCAGGCATAGCAGGAGGTCATTTTTCAGCAGAGAGAACCGTAAAAATCATTATGGTTGCAGGCATATGGTGGCCGACCATGATTCAAGATGCAGTAGAATTCGTGAAAAGGTGTTGATGGGGGCTTTTCACAAGCCAAGCTCCCATACCCCTCTTCTCTCGTCCCCACCCCATGAAAACCCCCTCTTAGGGAGGGAGTGATAAAAGGCATTGGAAAAAGTAAGAAAAAAATAAAGTATGATTATGTAAATATACGAGAAAGGTAAAATAGGCCACCTCATGCCTGCGGGGCAGCCCATCCCCACCTTGCCTCCTTTTTCTTCACTGTTGCCCCGCCGTGTGTCCCTTTTCCTCTCCTCCACTCAAAAGGTCAACCCCCTCTCTCTTCCCCTTGTCCTTTCTTCTTTCTCTCTCCCCTAAAGCTACCCCACCTCTCACCAATAATGCATTATAACTCACAAATAATGCACTCTAACTCACATGCAACTTACCCTATCTTCCAAAATAGTATACCCCACCCCCTCTTTCTCTCTCCTATCATATCCCATGACCCAAATACCCCTCCCTCTCTCTAAAGGGCACCATGTCTCTTGTCTTGTAGCTAAATAACCTCCCCCACACTCACACACACTCAGTTTCACTGAAAAAGGTGCCCACAGACCCATCCCCACCCGGTGGTTACCCGATTTTTCTTGTGTTCACACACATCTGCACACAGATTCACCTCTGAACACACTCCCCTCTTGTAATTACTTTATTCTCCATGTCACCTCTCACTTTTTTTCATCAACCCATCTCTCTCTCTTAGTCTCTCTCTCATGAGACTGCTGTTCTGGCACATATACACACAGCCAGACAAGTGGGGCCCACAGTCACATGGCTTATGTAGATAATGATTTCTTCATTTCTAAATTCTAGAATTTCTCCCCCCTCCTCCCCTATATAAAGAGGGGTCACCATCACACTAAACACACACAACATCACCAAAGAACACACTATGCACTGTGTGTGCCTAATGCACACACACACACCCACACCATCACCATCACCGCAATCACCATGCTTGTCTTGAGCATGACCTCTACACCCTTGGCTATGGAAGATGAAGGGCAACTAAATGAAGGATGATGGCCATAACCCTCGTGCGAGTCTTCGCCATCAACTCCCACCTATCCGCCATGTGCTCTACCACGCTCTCCCTTCTCATTCCCCTACCCTATGCTCCCCATTTCATCGCCTTATTCTCTAAATAAAGCTTGAGGTTTTGTGAGTATGTTTTCTTGCAATGTTTTCCCATGTGAGGTGTGCGGAATCGCCACCTAGTCTTGTGTTTGGAGTGAGCTTGTGTATGTGTGAAGGGTGTGCGGATTCACCATCCTTTTGTGGTGCCTAAGTACTAAGCCGCTATACCCCCTCCCTCTCTCTCTCTCTCTCTCTCTCTCTCTCTCTCTCTCTCTCTCTCTCTCTCTCTCTCTCTCTCTCTCTCACTTGATCTCATTCCCTTTCCTCTTCATCATTACTCCCAAGCATCCATCTCTCTTGGATGAAAACTTTGTTATGGTGGTGTGTTGTTTGCGTCCTAGCCGCTGAAGCTAGGTGGTGCCCCCTATTTGCTTTACCATGATAGGCTCGAGGCGCGCCATTCGATCCCCGGTGTTTTAGAGGCCGTCGGGGGTTCGGGGTTCGCTTTGCTCCCATAATTTGGTGCCCCCACTGAGGATCTTTTCATGAAACCCTTCAGTTTACAAGACTGAAACCCCTAAACTATTGTGAATGGATGAATGGCTAGCAGGATTTGCTAATTGGACGACAGAAGAAGAAGAGCTCCAAGCACAACTAGACGAACTTCGCATCTCCATCGAAGCTCGAGTGCCAGGCGTAACGGTAATCGATTTGCAGTGGGAGAGTCAACCAACACGCCAAACCCAGTGGATATACATAGGCCAAGTGCCAAGAAGAAGAAAGAGAAGGTCGAAACCATGTCCGCAACCTACAACCAACCCACAACAACAAAATGGAAGGAGCTCTACACAATAGAGAATCAACACTATTCTACTTTAAGAATCGGGTAACTCAAGTCACCGAGGTAATTATCACCGTCAGTTTTCAAGTCGCACCTGATGCTGCAACACAGATAACGAAATCATTGGCTCACACTCTCACTAGAGAAACTAGGGATCTACTGAGTTTGTTTCAGGAAAGAACACCACCCCCTCCCACAAGCTTGGACAGTGACTAAGCACCTCTAAGCTTCACATGAATCAGTACAACCTACCTCAAGACAGATCACACATACCAACACGTGTACGCTCAATCAAGGTAATACTGGATTTGAAGACTCACTACCAGCACGTCATTGACACCATGCTGGGTGGGGAGCGATTTTTTGAGTTTCTGGCATCAGATCAACCATTTGTCTTACCTTTGGTACAAGGCAATGTACCGTTTGAAGTTTTAATCTATGTCCTAGTATAAGAGGGTATACACGCCTCCTTGTAAAGAAGAAAAAAACTTTTGCAAGTTAAGCAGTGTTTTGGGGTGCCTAAGCACCAAGCCGCTATACCCCCTCCCTCACTCTCTCTCTCTCTCTCTCTCTCTCTCTCTCTCTCTCTCTCTCTCTCTCTCTCACTTGATCTCATTCCCTTTCCTCTTCATCATTACTCCCAAGCATCCATCTCTCTTGGATGAAAAATTCGTTATGGTGGTGTGTTGTTTGCGTCCTAGCCGCTGAAGCTAGGTGGTGCCCCCTGTTTGCTTTACATGATAGGCTCGAGGCGCGCCATTCGATCCCCGGTGTTTTAGGGGCTGTCGGGGGTTCGGGGTTCGCTTTGCTCCTGTCAGTGTGATGAATGTCAATGCACTAAGGTACCGGTTAAAAGAGACGAAATGCCTTTAAGACCAATGATGAGTGCTCGAGCATTCGCTAAATGGGGATTGGACTTTGTTGGTCCTATTACTCCACCAGCGTATCGTTCACAAGCACAACATATCATAGTGGCCACGGATTACATTGTAGACATGTAGTAGTGTTAGTGTGTATACGCACTTCACCAGGGGCACTTTTCTCCCACTGGGTTTTTCCCCCTGGACATCTAGTGTGAAAGGACACCTTATCTCTTAGGGTCTCATATAAGCTTTGTAGCTCTGAGTTTGTATATACTCTATTATTCTAATTCAGAGAGATAGACTACAGAGATCTCGTACGCAAGCTCTGTGTCTTCTCCTTCTCCATCTTCTTCCTACTCTAAGTTGTTGTCTTCCTTTTGTTTCCTGTTTCATCATCTTCAACAATTGGTATCAGAGCAAGGTGATTTCCAGATCCTCTACTTGCGTTTTTGCGTCCGCGTATGCAATCGCAGTTTTCATGCAGTTTTTGGAAAATTTGCCCGTGGGAGCATCCTCGACGTTCCGGGAGTATTCTGAGCAGGTGACCCGCGGTTTTATCCCCCTTTTAAAGTCGTTCGAGCCCTCAGAATTTTGTTCTGAGCAGCGTAGCAGAAGGTACTTTTCGGAGGCGTTTAGATCAAGAGGGTGTACTTTTTGACAGATTTTCTTCAGGTAAACAGTTCTTTTGGGAAGTAGCTTGTCTTAGCTTTGTGCTGAGATTTTGTGTAGATTTTTGCTTGCATTGGAGAGGAGATTTGTGAATCTCTTGGAGGTTCTTTTTCTCTCTTGTGTTCATCCACAGTATAGCTCAATCTACGGAGAAAGATATTTTTGGTGCGTTTACATCCGAAGACAAATTGGATGGTACCAACTATTCTCTTTGGTCTTTTATGGCCAAAAATGTTTTGGTTAGTAAAGGATTGTGGGATTATGTATCTGGAGATGAAGTTTGTCCAGGTAGCATTGCACCTGCCACGCCTGGTCGTGGTGTAGCTGTTGGTGCAGGACCCTCACAAGTCACTCCAGAGCAAAAGAAATGGGATACTAAAGATGCACAAGCTATGGCTGTGATTGCCTTAACCATAAAGAGGACAATCACACCACATATCAGATCTTGCAGAACTTCTGAGGATGCTTGGAACACTCTGCAAGCTATGTTTGGAGGAAGAAACGCTGCCAGAATAGAGTTTTTGAAGAAACAACTTGACAAAATACAGATGGACGAAGGTGACGATATCATCGAGCATCTTACAAAAATCAGGGATCTTAAAGAGCAATTGCTTAGCATTGATGAAGTGATTCCAGAGAAGGACTTGGTTTCCAAAACACTCAATTCACTACCACCTCAATTCACTACCACCATCTTATTTGACTTTTCAGACTTCTTTGACTCTGTCTTTGCGAGCTAATCCTGATCCTCTTCATTGCGAGTTAGTGGCTTTGCTATTGCAGGAGGATCAATCACATAAGAACAAGTCTTTACAGGTGGATGGTATGGATCATGCTCTTGTTGTACATAGCAAAAACAAGGGTAAAGAGAGTGCTCATCACTCCAAGTCTGGTGCAGGACAGTCTTCAGAGAAGTCTAAAGGTGATTCCGACAAGTCTAAGAAGAAAGGTAAATGTCACTACTGCAAGAAACCTGGTCACTACATTAGTGAGTGTAAAAAGCAAATTGCTTAAGAAAAGAAGAAAGAGTCAAGTCTGGTTGTTTCAGCTTCTGGTGATTCTTCTACAGCTAAAGAAGAGTCTGCAAACTTTGTGCAGGATTCTTATGCTTTCGTAGTATGTTCAGATTTTTCTGCTTACAGTGTTGACGAGACACAAATGATTTGGTACTTTGATAGTGGTGCATCCCGGCATATTACTTCAAGGAAGGATTTGTTTTGTTCATTGGATGCAGCTCCAGCAGGAAAGAAGGTGACATGTGCAAATAATGCTTCTTATCCAATCAAAGGCGTTGGTAAGATTTTGATTACCATTTCAGATGGTTCAGATTTATGCTTGCCAGATGTCTTATATGTTCCAGGGATCAAGAAGAATTTGTTGTTTGTATCCTCTATTGCAAAAAATGGTCTTTCGGTCATTTTTGAGGATGAAAGATGTGTTGTACGAGATCGAGAGAATGGTCATTCTCTTATCACTACAGGTATGCTGGAAAATGGACTATTTGTGCTAGATCATTATGAAAAGCAGATTCAGGTATGTATTGTAGAAACAAAGACTTAGGCCATGCAGGATGCTGAGTTGTGGCATGCTAGATTTGGGCATGTTGGTTATGGCAGTTTGATGACTTTACAACGTCATAATATGGTGCATGATTTGTCTTTATTGGAGATGCCACCAAGACATGTATGTGAAGGTTGCGTTCTTGGAAAGATGCACAGATTTGCATTTTCGCAGGATGGTTCAGTTAGAGGGACACGAAAGTTGTAGCTTGTACACAGTGATGTATGTGGTCCTATGAGGACGCCATCTATAGGCAACAGCCTTTATTTTGTGACCTTCATTGATGAGTTTTCCAGGTTTTGTTGGGTGTATCCACTCAAAGCAAAGGCAGATGTGTTTGCAATTTTTCAACATTATGTCGCCATGGTTGAAAATGAAACAGGTTGCAAAGTACAAGCTCTTCGTACCGATCGAGGAGGTGAATACATGTCAGGTGCATTTAAGGATTTTTTGGGAAAGAAAGGCATTAAACACCAATGCACTATGCCATAAACACCACAACAGAATGGTGTTGCAAAAAGGAAGAACAGGTCTTTAATGGAGACGGCTAGATGTATGCTCAAGGCTAAAAGTTTGCCTCATAAGCTATGGATGGAGGCAGTTGCTTGTGCAGGTGTCCTACTCGTGCCTTGAAGACCATTACTCCATATGAAGCTTGGTATGACAGAAAACCTTCAGTGAGTTATCTTCGTTGTTTTTGGTTGTCTTGCTTATGCTCACATCCCTCAGCAGTTACGTGGGAAGCTTGATGATAAGGCAATCAAATGTATATTTGTGGGGTACAGTAGTGGAAGTAAAGGTTATAGACTTTACAATCCTGCTACAAACAAGATTTTTGAAAGTCGTGATGTAATTTTTGCAGAAACTACTGCTCAAACTATGGTTGCTTTTGATGTACCTCATATGCAGACACATGATGTATAAAGATTTGCTTCCTTCTTTTGTGGAGAATCAAGAATCACAACAGGTTGATAATCTTGATCAATCTTTTGATCAGCATGTGACACCTCATGATGTAGAGGAAATTGTGCGTGAAGAGCAAGAAGTTCTCAGGGAAGAAAGAACCTTGCCTAAATGGGTTCAAAAAACTTTGCAGGATAGCAAGTTGGATGCACCGTTGCCACGAAAAACACGTGCTGGTACTACTTTTGGCAGAGAGCAAGTAGATTTGGCTTGCTTTAGCACTCTTTGTGATGTAGATGAGCTTGATTCTTTTGAACAAGATTTAGAGTGTGTTCAGTGGAAAGATGCTATGCAGCAAGAAATTGATTCTATTCATAAGAATCATACATGGGATCTAGTGGACTTGCCTACAGGTAAAAAGCCTATTGGTACAAAGTGGGTTTTTAAGGTAAAAAGGAAACAAGATGGTACTGTTGACAGGTACAAAGCAAGGCTTGTGGCAAAAGGCTATGCGCAACAAAAAGGAATAGATTATGATGAAACCTTTGCTCCTACTTCTCGTGCGTCCACAGTTAGATCACTAGTTGCAATTGCTGCTCATCATGGTTGGAACATGCATCAGTTGGATATCAAAACTGCTTTTTTGAATGGTGATTTGCAGGAAGAAGTTTATGTAAGTCAACCAAGTGGTTTTGTTGTAAAAGGTCAAGAGCAAAATGTATGTAGATTGCGTAAATCTTTGTATGGTCTCAAACAGGCTCCAAGAGCATGGTATGAGAAGATACATACTTATTTGATTGGCCAGGGATTTCACAATAGTCCAACAGAAAGTACTTTGTATGTCAAAAAGAGAGATGGAGTTCTCATGATGTTAACACTTTATGTGGATGATATGCTTCTTACAGGCAATACTACAGATGAAATTGAAGCGTTTAAAGATGCTTTGAGAAAAACCTTTGAGATGTCCGATCTTGGTTTGCTACATTATTACTTGGGTATTCAGTTTGTGCAATCAGAGGATGGCATATACATGTTGCACGAAAAATATTTGCATAAAATTTTGGACAAGTTTGGTATGCAAAATTGTAAACCAATCTCTACACCCGTAGAAACTGGATCAAAGTTGAGCATGCACGATGCTAGAGAACCTTTTGATGTACAAACTTATGCAGCAGCGGTTGGTTGCTTGATATATTTGGAAGGAAACACTTGTCCAGACATTCAATTTGGGGTTTCACAAGCAAGCAGATTTATGCAGCAGCGGTTGGTTGCTTCATATATTTGGCAGGCAACACTCGTCCAGACATTCAATTTGGGGTTTCACAAGCAAGCAGATTTATGCAGAGCCCAGGTATGCATCATTGCAGGCTATGAAGCGCATACTTCGTTACCTTTCAAGTACCCCTAATCTTTCCATGTTCTTTCCAAGGGGGGATATGTATGGAAAGCACAGTTCTATGCAGCTTCTTGGTTACAGCGATTCAGATTGGGCTGGTGATTTTGACACACGACATTCCACAAGTGGGAATTTTTTTTTCTTGGGAAATGCATGTATATCTTGGCTAAGCAAGAAGAAACCCACAGTGGCTACATCAACTTGTGAAGCTGAGTACAGGGCAGCTTTCACGGCAACAGTTGATTGTGTATGGATACGCAGGTTATTGGCAGATCTTTGTGAGTGTCAACAGGCACCCACTCCCATTTTCACTAATAGTCAGAGTGTTATGGCAGTTGCAAGGAATCTAGTATTTCATGCAAAAACAAAGCACATAGAGGTTCACTACCACTATGTCAAAGAAAGGCTACATGCAGGGGAGATCACACTAACTTACTGTCCTACACAGGATAACATTGCACATCTATTTACGAAGGGGTTATCACAAGAAAAGTTTGAAGCTTTCCAAAAATCTTTGGGCTTACTCTCATACACATGATGATCTGCTACCTTGTACGGATTCACACTATCACTACAAGGGGGATTTGTAGACATGTAGTAGTGTTAGTGTGTATACACGCTTCACCAGGGGCACTTTTCTCCCATTGGGTTTTTCCCCCTGGACATCTGGTGTGAAAGGACACCTTATCTCTTAGGGTCTCATATAAGCTTTGTAGCTCTGAGTTTGTATATACTCTATTATTCTAATAGAGAGAGATAGACTACAGAGATCTCGTATGCAAGCTCTGTGTCTTCTCCTTCTCCATCTTCTTCCTACTCTGAGTTGTTGTCTTCCTTTTGTTTCCTGTTTCATCATCTTCAACATACATGACCAAATGGGTGGAAGCAAAAGCCACAATGAAATCAGATGCTAGAACCACGGCACAATTCTTATATGAATATGTGTTTACACGTTATGGCCTTCCAGTAAAGCTGGTGAGTGATAGAGGGACACACTTTGTAAATGAAGTTATCCAACATCTCTTAAATGAGTTTATGGTAATTCATCACAAATTTGCACCCTACCAGAAGCGACCAACAAAATATTGTGCACAGTTCTTACAAAACTGGTTAGTGAAACAAGAACGGACTGGGATCAAATGCTATATTCAGCATTGTGGGCTTATCGAGTTGCATATAAAACAACACTCAATGCCACACCATTTAATATGGTATATGGGTTAAATGCAATATTGCCTATTGAATTTTTGATTCCCACACTAAGGATAGCCACACAATTGGACTGGACGGGGCATGAGCTTTTAGAACGGTTAGCGAACCTTGAAAAATTAGATGAGTTACAACTCAATGCTGTAGCAGCCATATATGCAAAAAAAAGACAACAGAAAGAGTTTTTTGACAAACATGTCAAAAACAAGGACTTTAAAACGGGCGACTATGTCTTAGTATACACCCTTAAACAACATGCCAAGAAGCTAAAGAAAAGAGGAATGGGGCCTTATTTGATCCAAGAAATATCGTCTAGCGGAGCAATAAAATTGTCGACACTAGATGGAAAAGAAATGCCGAACTGGATTAGTGGGTGTCGTTTGAAAACGTATCATCTACCTTTAACACCGGAAATGTTGTTTCAATTGCATTATGGAAAAGCCTATAGACAGGAACAGAAACGAATTCAGAACCAAGCACAACAAGAAGCCAAGGAATGCATTGCTAAGCGAAAGCAGTTTCTAAGGACAATAAACATGGTCACACCAATGATGACTGACGAATATCCTCTTTCGACATTCTGAACAATCGAAGCGGATATACAAAGCGAAGAATTAGCAAAGACAATAACATACCTTATGGCTCAGGATGAAAGCACCATTGGCAACTTGGAATATACGTGGTGTAGTCCTTACATAAAAGCTTATGCAGGCACATAACAAGTTGAAATCTATGCATTGCTTGACACTGGGGCAAAATTGAGTGTCATCAACTTTGAGCTCTTTCAGAAACTTGGACCAATGAGGAAATTCCCAGAGACACACAGGTTGAAAGTAGCATCGGGTGATGAGGTGACCACGTTGTGGTCTATTATATTACCAATCACAGTGCAGGCACACACGTACACTACCAAGTTCCATGTACTACCACCAATTAGATCAGCAACGCCATGTATCTTAGCAGTGTCATGGATGAAAGTTAAGAGGGTATTCATTGATTTGGATACTAATGAAGCACTGTTTAGAAATGAAAACTTTTCATTACCCTTCTTATCATTTGACCAATACATGTCAAGGTGGAGACAGGAGTCAATACATCCGCAAAGCATTGACCAACAACAAACAAAGTTTACATGTCAAGAAATGTATTATCAAAAATCAACAATCATGCAGGGACGACGTACAGATCTAGTCGAGGCACAATTTCATCAAGGGCGGAAATATCAAGTTTGGCTCAAGCAAGACAGCTTAATTCCTGTAAAAAAATGGACAAAAGAACAGACAAAACACCCAAAGCCGGCAAAGCTTCAAAGAACAATTACCAACCAGTCGAATCCGCAACGGACTATATTGGTATGGCGTCCAAAATTACCAATTCAGAACCCCATAGGCTATGTATTAGTGAGTCCTACTTGATGCTCGGGTTCTATTGTTGACAGTTTATGCATACATATACAGTCTATATTTTGGGTTCCTACTGCTCTATTTCTGGGGAAACTCTGCCAAAATTTTTCCAAGTTATGATGGCTGGTTTTTTGGTCTTTTGAGCCATTTATGCTGTTATGCTGTTGAAATTTTGGCAAAATCAGAGGTTAAGTCAGGTGTGCCTTCTTGGGAGCTTCATGGTTGGCTTTAATGGATGATCAAAATGGCCCTCAATTCACTCCATTTCATGTAACTCAAAGAATCCAGATAAATGTTCATGTGTCCAGGAAGATTTTTTTCCAGCAGCGCATAGTCTTTATGTTCGGGCTAAGAAGATTACGAGAGATCTTGGAATGTCCTTTGCCTGTTGTAATTCCGATGATCAACTATGAAAACTCATTTGATGTGCATGTGTTTGTCCTTATCTAAAGTTGAGCTCCATTGAAGTTTCTGGGGATTGGGTAGTCAAAAGTTTTGGGTTCTTACACGTGTGTTCAAAGGGGTTCTCAAAGCATTGAAACTTGGGTAGCCATGGCTTTCTCTTATCCGGAGTTTCATGGAAGAAGTGATGAAGATGTGGAAGAATTTTTGGAAAAGATGGAGGTTGCTTGCATTAGCAACCAGATTCATGACCCTGCGCAGATGTTACGCCTTCTCCAAATTTGTTTGAAGAGTGATGCACGAGTTTGGTCTAAAGTATTTGAAGAGGAGTTGCGTGTGGTTGATCCACCTGTAAGGTTGAGTTGGGACAATCTACGACATGGGTTGGAAGTGGAGTTTGTGAAGATAGAAGATCCTGACAAAGTGTGGCAAGAAGTACAGGCTTTGGTGCAAAAGGAAGGTGAGCCAGTAGATGCGTACATACGTAAATTTTCATTGGCATGGGAGCGAATGTGCAAGGCCTTAGCACCACAGGTACCCCCGCTGACATGATGAAGAAGGACAGGTTCTTAGCTGGTCTTTGGGAGAATATACGTTGGAGAGTGGAGCTAAAGAAGCCTAGGACATATGAAGATGCACTAGAGGTAGCAAGGAACAAAGAGTGGAAGTTGAGGAAAATGAGCCAGTTAGGGGTGGAGTCTTTGCCAATGAGGTCTGAATTTCAGCCTATAGAATCTTTACAAGGTCGCATGTCAGGGGTTCATCACGAACCAGTGGTTCCTGTTACAACTCAGGTTATGCCAGCAGTGGTCACTATAGCAGTGAAAGATGATGGGCTAAGGCAAGACATGAGGCAAATGGTAGATTTGATGAAGAATCTCAGCCTAAACATGCTAAGTCAAGTGGGAAATAATCGAGGTTGAGGGAGGTATGCAAATCAGCTAGGAGGTGAAGAAAGACCTAGGAATGGTGTTGGACAAAGCAATGGTAGGTTTTGGAGGCAGACGCCCACCTGTTACAATTGTGGAGAGTTGGGTCACATCAGCCCGCAATGTGATAAGCCACCAAGGATGGGGGGAGACATGTATCCATTGTCAAGACAGGTGTTAACTAGGTCAAATGATTATGGCATCGAAATTAAGGGAGACGAAGGAACCAAGTGGACTGACCCAGGAGGAAAAAGGAAAGACAAAAGTGCTAAGTGTAGTCACCTTGGAGAAGGCATCAAAGCTAGAGGATACATTAGTGATGCCTATTGGAAAGAGGACCACAGAGGAAAAGGAAGGAAGAAGTGCCCCAGGTCCTAGTAAGAAGAAAGGAAAGAGCCATGAAGGCGAGGATGTCAAGGCCAAGAGGAAAAGGAGAGCTCGTCGAAAGTTTCATGTTTCAGATTTTCCACTAGGGGATGGGCAATTAAGCTATGACAAAGGAGGATCTGACGAGCAGGAAGGCAGATGTTACTTTTGGGCAGCTTATAGAGATGGTGCCTAAGCTAAAGCGACAGTGGAAGAGGATGGTTAACCCAATGGAGAAAGAGCCAGAGAGAGGTTCAGTAAAGGTGTTGGCAATGGATGAGCTACCAAACATTTGTCCAATAGTAGATGTGTGGCATAAAAGGAAAAATTTGGGACAAGGTTATGTGGATGGCGGAGCCCAAATATGCGTCATAAGACACTCATGCGTTGAGAAGATGGGTATCACAGTGGCTGGGGTGTCAGGTTTTCGGATCAGATTGGCAAACCATCAAAAAGTAAAATGCTTGGGTGTTGTAAAGAGCTTAGAAGTGGAGGCATATGATACAAAGGCAGTGGTTGATTTTCATGTGATGCCAGCAGGGTTGGGAGCATATCCTATTATACTGGGCAGACCATGGTTACGTGCAAAGATTGGCGACATGGTACGATTAGCCTCTATGGAAAGACAGCTACCAAGAAACTTTATAATATGGACACAAGGAAACGATTAGAGGAGCTTTATGAAGATGAGGATGAGTCTAGTGATGAAGACTCTTCCACGGTGACAGATGAGGACAGTGATAGCACTACCAGCAGTGATGAGGATGCTGATGTTGCATTTCTTTTGATGGACAAAGAAATCCAGGAGTTTGGTTTAGTTGCATTTGCGAATGAGGTTGAAGATGAAAGTGAAGTGCCGTATGAAGTGATTGAAGGGCTGATGCAAACCAAGGTTGAGTTGTCAAAGAAGCAGGAATTGATGACACAAATGATCAGTGGAGACCTCTCAACTATGGAGAAGGATATATATTTGCACATGTTGGCTAGTTTTCCTGATTTGTTCATTACTTCATATGAAGAGATCCGAGGGTTCAAGGGCGAAGAGATGCATATAGAGGGCTAAGAAGGATGGGTCAAGAGCAAATGGAAGCCTTGCGAGAAGAGGTGGACAAGTTATTGAAGGCAGGGTTCATAGTCCCTGTGGAGACCACAGAATGGGTGAGTCCAGTTGTAGTCAGTCCAAAGAAGGATGGGAAGTGGAGAATTTGTGTAGATTTTAAACCCTTAAATGCAGCCACTAAGAAGAACCCATATCCTCTTCCATTCATTGATCAGATCTTGGATTCAGTGGCAGGTTATGAGAGGTACAGTGTGTGTGATGGTTTTTCAGGCTATTTTCAATTGAAGATTGCTCTTAAAGACCCCACAAAGACAACTTTTATTACGCCATGGGACTGCTATTGCTACACAGTATTGCCATTTGGGTTGTCAAATGGACCTTCCTTCTATCAAGAGAGAGCAAATTGGGTGTTGGAACCATTCATTGGTAGTTGTGTTAAAGCTTTTATGGATGACTTCTGTGTCTATAGCAGTAGGGCTGAACACCATGAGAAGTTGTAGATGGTATTGGCTCGATATGATGAATGTGGAGGACAACTAAATCCAAAGAAATGTCATCTAGCACAGCCAAGGGTGAAGTTATTGGGCCATATGGTGTCAGAAAATGGCATTGAGGCTGATCCAGATAAGGTTAAGTCTATTATTCTTCTTCCATCACCTACGAGTACGAAGCAATTGGCAACCTTTATACACAAAGTGAAGTACATGGAAAGGTTTATTCCATTGTCTTCTCAGATTCTTTATCCATTACAACAAGTGGCAAAGCATGATCCATTGCAATGGGATGACAAGTGTGAAGAACTGTTTCAAGAGGTGAAAGAGGTGTTAGGGGGTTTGTCAGCCATGCAGGCTCCTGATTGGGAGAAAGTTTTTTATGTAAATCCCTCAGTAGGGGATGATGCCATTGGAGCCATGCTATTGCAAAAGGGGAAGGGCAGCCATTATATGAGGCGAGTGTATTGTGCAAGCCGAGTGAATTTGGTAGCGGAGAGAAAGTTCTCGGAAGTAGAGCTAGTGATGGCCAGTGTAATATTTGCTTGTCGACGATTTCATCATTACTTGCTACCACGGCCTTTTGTTTTCTTGACGAGTTATGCCTTTTTGCCACAGTTAATTAATGGTACTAACATGTCAAATGTGGTGAAGAAATGGGTAATTGAGATGCAAGAGTTTGAGTTCTCTTTTCTAGTGGAAGATAGTACAAGGGCTACCCTAGCTGATTTGTTGACCTACAAGGAGAATCCCCTTATTGTTAAGGAAGAGGTGGTGAGAAAGGTAGTTGAAGAAGTGCCACAGATCAGCAATGCACATGTGTTGTTCTTTGATGCTTCATACAGAAAGAGCCATGATGCAGCTTCAGGGGGTATAGCACTTTATGATCCAGAGGGGAAGCTAGTATGCAAGAGAGGGTTCAAATTGGATGCTCATAGTAACAATGAGGCTGAATATGTTACTCTGGAAGCCGGATTACACATTTGTTTGAAGCATGGGGTTCGAAGGTTGAGCATAAAAGGTGATGCCTTGTTAGTGGTGAAGCAAGTGCTGGGTGTGTGGAAGAGCAAGAACACCTCATTGAAGGAAATGTGCTTCAGAATTAAAGGCCTGTTAAAAAACTTCGAAGCATGGATCATCAGACACATTGAACGTGCTCTAAATGGAGAGGCACATGAAGCAGCTCAAGGCATGATTGGGGAGCTATTTGTGTTGAGGACCACTTTACCTCTTTATCATGGCCGGGAAAGTTTGGATCTAGAAGAGGAGTTTTTGCTAACAGGAATCATTCCAAAGGAGATTCAGAAGTCTAAGAAGTATGGCTTTGTGCGTAGAGCATACAGGTACAAATTGATTGGTGATGTCTTATACATGAAAGGGGCTGATCTCGTGTTGAGACGTGTACCTTGGCGGGAGGAGCTTTACAGAGTGTTGGAAGAGAATCATGAAGGTGCATGTGGTGGCCATTTTGCTCTAAAGATCACCTTGCATAAGATTTTGCAAGAGGGGTATGTATGGCCTAGTTTGCACAAGGATGTTCACCATTGGTGTAGGTCTTGCAATAGGTGTCAAGCATTTGGGAAGAGAGTGTTGAAGCCAGAGCTACGAAAAACCATTATGGCGTTTGATGTGTTTGAAAAGTGGGGGATTGATGCAATAGGCCCGTTACCTATCACAAGCAGGGGCAAAAGCTATATTTTGACGGTAGTGGACTATCTTTCTAGATGGGCAGAGGCTATAGCATTAAAACATATCACTGCAAAGGATGTGGTAAAAAAATTTTATGATGAAATATGTTGCAAGTTTGTGGTGCCACTGGAGCTACTTTCAGATAAGGGGCCTGGCTTTAGAGCTAAACTGCTAGATTTTTTATGTGCAAATATGAAGATTAGGCACCAGCATACCACTCCTTATTACCCACAGTATAATGGCTTAAATGAAAGATTCAATGGTGAGTTGGTACAGATTCTTTCGAAAGTGACAGAGCACCAAGGAAAGAATTGGGATTTGGAATTGCCTAGTGCATTATGGGCTTACCGTACTTCGGTGAAGACAGGTACAGGGTTTACTCCATTTCATTTGGTGTATGGAAAAGAAGCACTATTGCCTGTGGAAGTAGAGTTGCCTGCGGTCAAGATGTTAGAGAAGTTGCTTGGGCCGCCTAGTGATGCATTCAAAGAGAGGCTCTTGCAGTTACAAGAGGTCCAATTGGATAGGATGAGCGCATTGGAGCATTATGGGCAGATGCAGGATAAGGATTTGGCAAAGATAAATGAACAGGTCAAAAGAAAGGGTATCAAGAAACATGACTTGGTTTTGCGCTACAACAGTAAGCTGGACAACACCTTCCAAAAGAAGTTTCAAATTAAGTGGGAAGGCCCTTTCAAGGTAGTGGAGTGTTTTCCAAATGGCACATATCAGCTGGCTAACCTGGATGGTGTTCTACATAAGTCAAGGGTAAATGGATTGCGTCTTAAATTGTATCATGCTAGATTGATGATGGTGGAGCAAGATGAGTTGTCTATGGATCAAGCAGTGTTGGTGAGGGATGAGGAAACCTGTGATGCGGCGAGTCTCATATCTCTCTTTCCTGCTGCTGATCATGAATGATCTAGCAGGCTAGGGGATGGGCAAATTATGTCAGGAGTTTTTTGGAGCAAGGGATTGTGCATATGTACATATACATGCATGGTGCATCAAATAAAGAATTGCCCATTTTTCAGAGCCAGGTGGTTACGTGGGGCCCACATGTGTACAGGTAGGACAGGGTGTACATAGTGCATCGATTTTCACTATTACCAGTACCACTGTGTTTTTTCTACAATAAGGAGGAGTTGGTAGCGCATAAAACTTCTCGAGGAAGCTATCCGCGGGCCGACGACATGAGGTAAGCAGGTGCGTCAGATGGCATCTAGTGGCGTCAGGAGGGCGAACGAGGTCAATATTTGTACGCGGATGAGGACGGACACAACGTGGGTGTTTTCTTGTGAGAGTTAGGCAGAAAGTTCATCATTAGGACCACTTTTTGGGGCCACTTCACGTGGTTGCGAGACGCATTATTGAAAAGAAATGAGTGCCAGGTGTGCGGATGATGCAAAATGGTGACAACTATGCACTGCGAGGTCAGTTTTTGGCCTGTTCGGGGTCCGTTTGAGGTCATCTAAAAGGCCAAGGGTGCCCAACTAAAAAAGCTAAGTGTGGGAACTGAAAAAACGGAGAGAAGACTAGAAAAAACGTGGAGAAGAAAGGAGGAACAGCCGCAACTGTGTTTTTGCTCATTTTGGAGCCTGTTTTGGCCGTAAACTGCTCATCCGAGGTCGGATTTGAGCACTTTGACATTGTAAACTGGGGTTTTGGGCCGTTCCGGACGCGATGGCGCTGTCCATTTTGCCAAATTCCTCGCTTTTTTCTTGCTGTTTTTCTGTGTAAGTTTCTCTTATGAGTGAAGTTTTTTGGAGCAAGGGATTGCGCATATGTACATATACATGCATGGTGCATCAAATAAAGAATTGCCCATTTTTCAGAGCCAGGTGGTTACGTGGGGCCCACATGTGTACAGGTAGGACAGGGTGTACATAGTGCATCGATTTTCACTATTACCAGTACCATTGTATTTTTTCTACAATAAGGAGGAGTTGGTAGCACGTAAAACTTCTCGAGGAAGCTATCGGCGGGCCGACGACATGAGGTAAGCAGGTGCGTCAGATGGCATCTAGTGGCGTCAGGAGGGCGAACGAGGTCAATATTTGCACGCGGATGAGGACGGACACAACGTGGGTGTTTTCTTGTGAGAGTTATGCAGAAAGTTCATCATTAGGACCACTTTTTGGGGCCACTTCACGTGGTTGCGAGACGCATTATTGAAAAGAAATGAGTGCCAGGTGTGTGGATGATGCAAAAAGGTGACAACTATGCACTGCGAGGTCAGTTTTTGGCCTATTCGGGGTCCGTTTGAGGTCATCTAAAAGGCCAAGGGTGCCCAACTAAAAAAGCTAAGTGTGGGAACTGAAAAAACGGAGAGAAGACCAGAAAAAACGTGGAGAAGAGAGGAGGAACAGCCGCAACTGTGTTTTTGCTCATTTTGGAGCCTGTTTTGGCCGTAAATTGCTCATACGAGGTCGGATTTGAGCACTTTGACATTGTAGACTGGGGTTTTGGGCCATTCCGGACGCGATGGCCCTGTCCATTTTGCCAAATTCCTCACTCTTTTCCTACTGTTTTTTTGTGTAAGTTTCTCCTATGAGCGAAGTTTCTGCTCTAGTTTGTGATTGTATCTGGCTTATTTTACCCATATTGTGTGAGCTATTTTCCCCATTGGTGTTGGCCCAAGCTCAATTGTATCTAAACATCAGAAATTCTCCTCTTTTGAGCTGAGTTTTTTGGGTGTGTGTGTGTGTGTGTGTGTGTGTCTGTGTGGAGTGGGCAAGTGGATAGTCTCTCTCCTCTCACTCTAGAGGTGTGTTTCCTGTCTCGGCCAGGTGTGTTGTCTAAGCCGAGTGGTGCCCCATAGTGTGTGTGTGTGTGTGTGTGTGTATCTTCCCAAGAGTGTGTGTCGGGTCGTTATAAAGGGGCTGTGTGTGTTTTCATCCCGCTCACAACGGAATGTCAAAAGGAAATGAAAGTCATCCTGAGTCATACAATGACCAAAAAGAACGACAACCATCACCTAAGTGGTCTACTCCGATTCCAGAAATAGCTAAGTGCTGCAAACAGGGAGTACACTTTTCCAAATTGATTAAAACTTAATGTGTGTCTAGGAGAGCCTACTAACACCATTGTGGTCAACTAACATCAAAAAACTTGTAAAAATGACTAGATGCTGAGTCTATCGCGATAGACTTGTTCATACACTTAGACAAGTAAAATTTTGATTTTGACTTCGTAAAGGGTACTAACAAGGAATAATGACCACAAATATCAAATCAAAGTGCAGAATTGCTCTCTCTTGACTAAGACACTGAGTCTATCGCGATAGAAAAACTATTTTTATCTTTGGGGGGAGGCTTTTCAAAATTTTCACAAGGATAGACTTGGGGAAGCATATGGAGGCAGTACACCAAATTTGGAGACAAGAAGGACTCATATGGAAAGCCGAGATAGACTTGACAGCAACTCAAAGTCAGAACAGGGCTTCTCAATGGCAGACAGTTAAAATTCACATGTGAGAGGTCAAGAAACCTTACATCAAATAGGAGAAGGCAGACAGATGACTACAGAGCCAAAATATGACAAAATGACACTAAGTCCCAGTCTATCGCGATAGACTAAGCAGAGTGATACAGGGCCAGCTGATCAAAAATTGGAATCAACAGTTATCTTCAGCATGATGCAAGAGGACTACCCACTAAGTTTGAGCCCAAGTTTAAGCCTAAAACAACACAAAATGAGGGAGATAGACCAACATCTCCTTAGAAGGAATCTGGAAAATGAAAGTTGATCCAAACAGGGATCACTTGACATCCACTTGAGATGAAAATAGGATCAGATCATGTACAAGACATGAGGAACCAATTGGTAGAGTCACATGTGGAAAATATATCTCCTGTCAAAAGCGATAGACTGGGCAAAAATTGTAAATGAGCCGATTTTCAGTTTGTGACTATAGGGTGACCTTACATGCCCCATGCACATACACCACACAAAATTTCAAGGCATTTGGACTTGTTCTCCTTCATCAACAACATTAATTTGAAGCCGTCACAGTCGGACAATGAAAGAGCTTGTCTATCTGCTAACATTTTACCTTAACTCATCTTGGGATTAAGAAGGCTCACCTAGATGCATGATTAAGTGGTAATCAATTTAGAAAAGAAGTACTATGTTTGTACATTAACCGTTATTTGTGAATACAGGATCCATGGACACTTCTCCGAGAAAAATAAAAGGCAAGAACCTGGCAACAGAAGGTGAAATACCCTATGCACTTCTACCCAATTCACTAAAGCCAGCAGCCACCTGGATACCTGCAGACGTGCAACAGGCAGCAGCCTTTCAAATCTACCAAGGTTCCTATGTGGATGACAAAGGAAATTTAGTGGATACAGTAATGATCCCAAAGGAGGCAGAAAATTACCTGAAAAGATCACCGCAAAGGTCATGGCTGAAAAAAGTTGGCTTGTGGAACTTTGTTTCACTACCACCAGTGGGGATAGATTTCAAGACGGTACAACACCTAATTGAGACTATCCAAGAAGATGGAACTTGCAGGGTGGCAGGCATGGATAATGAGGTGATGGAGATTCAGATCACAAAGGATGCTAGAAGGCTTTGTACTTGAGTGATCTCTACGAGGCGATGTAGGCGCCACTTGGAGACCCTCTAGTAGCACTTAAACATTGAGAACAAAGAATAAACACAACCCAGCTTTTGAGATCGACTGGTTTGAGAGGTACATCCAAGAAAGGAATGCTATGGATGAACCAGAACTGCTACTTGAAGAGGAGGATCTCCAAACCTTGAGAGATCAGTTGAGACCAACTTCACGAGAACAAGAAACACCACCTCCATCTCCAAGGCCAGAGACAAGTGAGAGGCAATCAACCCCACCTGTTGACTCTCCTTCGCATTCAGAGAGCTCACATCGTGATGAGAGGGTTCATACACCACCCAATGAAGAAGAAGAAGAAAGGACAGATGGTCACCCAAACACTGGAACAATATCACACATTGATAAAGGCAAGCAAAAAGAGGTGGATCTGAAAAAAGAAAAAGCTTCCTCCTCTCAAGAAATTGAGTTGGAAGATACTATAGACCTGGATTTACAATCAATGGAGACCCTACTAAATCAAACAAGACTGCACAGTCGGTGGTTAGCCGATCAGAACAGGGCAAACAAAACGAAGTTAGAAACAACCCATCAAGAAGTTAGGAAGTTGCAAGAGCAAAGAGATGACACCCTTAAACTGATTAGCATTAGAGATGCTGAGATCTTGGGGCTCAAAAGCAGAGTAAACCACCTCAAGGAAAATTTATAGGAGTCAGAAAATTTCAATGCCATTTGTGAAGATACAATCAATGTATTTCTTGAAGACGTCAATGACAGAGATGAACAAATCCAAAGGTTGGAGAAAGAAAAGCAAGATGCCCTGGAAACAGTCAAAAGTTTGCAAGTCGTAATCGATGACTTACAAATTGAAGTGAATGATTTGAGAGCAGTAACAGATATACATGCAAGAGAGATAGAACTAGCAAAGAAACAAAAAACGTTGCTACCAGCAACACCGGTGGCCCAACCACAAGAAGAAGTGGCGGCACTGAAGAGAGAGCTGGAATTGGAAAGAAAACAACGCTTAATGATAGCCGAAAGTGCGCTTAGAGCAGAGGATCAATTGCAAAGGCAAATCTCGGACTTACAAAGTGAACAGCAACAAGGACCAACTCATGACAGTGAAATAGAAAACATTGTTTCCAAGTCCCTAAGGGAGGAAAATAAAAATTTGCACATCAAGGTAAAAGAGTTAGAGGAGTCTGCAGCCCAAAAGGAGATGGAATTTCAAACACTCCAAATCAATAATCGAAAAATGGCTGCACAAATTGCAAGTCTCCAAACTGCACCAAGGGTAGGTATAGGTGCACCTGGAGCAAGCAGCCACGGATTTGGCTAGACTGGCAAAACTATATGGGGGTGATAATGACTATGAGGAAGAATCAGATGAACATGAAGCCCCAGATACGCAGACTGATCAAACTGACTCAAAAAACCAAGAAGAAGACGAAGATTCAGTCACAAAATTTGAAGAGCAGAAGCTGGCCGAACAAATGGAAAAGCAATCAGAGATGATGTGGTACAAGGCCATGCAACTAGAGAAGGAGATGCTACAAGGGCTCTTCAGATCAGGCGAGACAGCAGTAGAGCTACTGGAAGAATGGAATGCCCCTATGTTACCCTATGCTCTGCTGAAATATGAAACTCTGACACATCGACGGCAGCTCGCAAAGGAAGAACAAGTGCCAGTATTTGAAGGAGAATTACAGGATCGGGAACAACAAAACAGAATAGTAGATAGCCAGCCAAAGTGGAGGCGTCAATGGCTTTTGGATCACCCTAACAACCTAATCCACTTAGTCAATGCACCGCCTGAGTTGAGGAATGATAGGACTTTTTGCCCAACACCCCGAACTTACACCTACAGCCCAACATAAAGCCTTACAAAGCAGAAATCCTACATGGCTAAACTATCCAGTATTACCAGGGCCTGCCAAAGGAGAGAGAATATCCGGTTCTTAAATAGTGAAAACCCTTCAGGGCGCCATCGCAGAATTCGGAGGCTCTCTTGACCTATCCTGCAAGATGCTATGTAAAATAGCTCGGACTTTTTTGGCCTGTCTCACAGTGTTCTCAGAAAGCTGGACTTCAGAGTACATGAATACAGAAAGAAGCATATCAGAGCTGTCATATGATCTAAGTGGGCGACCTACACAGCCAGTTTTGCATGCCTACTTCAGACGGCTAATGTTTTTTTCCCAGCTACCATCTCCAAACATTCGAAGAAGCATTTTACACCGGCTTCCTCATGTACAAATCCAAAATTTTTGGCCCATTAATGGCGAGCGAGTCTATGCGATATGATGCGTTTCTACATCAAATCAACCAGGAAGGAAGACATCGACACTGAAGACAAAGACAGTCATGTCGTGGTAGACATGAACTAGGAGGGGGGGAGTGTTGGAGCCCAACTTGTACAACTGTAGTAATGAGCCCACCTTGTAAAGCCTATCAAATTCCCATTTTTATGTCAAAGACGTCTTATCATTTTGATCCACTTATCTGGGCTATGTAAATATTAATCAGTCAGTCAGGACCTAGATGTGTTTCCACTTTGCAATTATGATGAAGAGAACCCCATGTACATTTTTGAGCTAAGGTGACTAAAGTATAAAAGAAAACCTTAGAACCATTTTTTTTAAATAACATTTGAATATTAATCCTGTGTCGTACGAGTCTGAGGGAGCGAGAGAGAGAGAGTGTGTCTTATTCTCTTCACTACGTGCTTCTCCCCCACTGGATTCACAACGTGACCACACCATCGCGGTAGCCTCTCCGAGAGCTACGTGCCCACGGCACGCATTCACATTTTCGAGCTGTGCGTGATCAATCCTTCCTCGAGCTTGTTTTGCTTGTAAGTAGCACAAACAATGTCTGTTTTCAACAATCAAGTGCTTTATGGAATGAGTGGGAGATTAACTACACGTAGATACTCATAGATTTAGGTTTCGCACACTTTTAGATTATGACCTATGAGTCTATCGCGACTGTATTCGAGATAACTAGGGTTCAAATTTGGTGAGATTAGACTTATAGGTAAGTATATCCTATTGAGAGGATGGTGCCTAGTTAGTTTGATGCGATTCCGAGTTCATTTGATGTGTAAACGGTGTTGTGAGCATTTAGGGATAGAGTGGGTTGCATTCAACAAGGTTTAATGATTGATGCATCATAGAAGTATGTATGTGTAGATTGGTCTCAGCTTGACAAGCTAACGAAATTGCCTCTGTGCACCTACGGGTTAGTCGTGTCATCGGATGATAAGTATGTTGTCTGTGTCGTGCTTGTGAGCATGAACAGGGGAGTAGTTTTTCCCTAAAACACACTTGAGTACAAAGGAGTAAAGACGGTTGCTATATTAGATAGTGGGGCCGGAATTGCCATTGCAACCAAAGAGATATGAAAAAAATGGGGAAAGCCTGCTCTTAGGAAAACTCGAATGAAACTGCAATTAGCGAATGGATACATAGAGAAACCGATAGGAATATTAGAAAAAATCATTGTATCTTCGTGTGCATAGAGTATGAGCACACCTTTGCCATAATGAATTTTGACAAGAACGACAACTTTGATATCATATTGGGCAGATCATTCATGCATCAGCTCAAAATGGTACAAGACTGGGGCTATGACTATATCTACTTGAGCCACAAGGATGTCACTACGAAGATCAGTGTCACAAATCATAGTTATAGAGATGTAGCACAAACCCTGGGGGAAGATTTAAACTCTACAACTAATTTGGAAAGCAAAGTGCATATTTGGATGTACGGAGCTCCTGAGAGTTTAAGTCTTAGAAAGGAAGATTGCATCCTAGAGCGTTCAATAGAAGATGAGACATACATTCCAGAGCCTTTTCCAGAGGAGTTATTTGAACCCTTTGGATGGGATCAAATACTGGCGACTCTTGATGTGTGTGTGAATGAGGCAACCCTGACTAAATTTTGCGATGAAGATGGGTATGATATAACTCCCTTATTTACGATAAAGGTGTTGAAGGAAGCTAATGAAGTTTGTGAGTGTGAAAGCAAAAAAGTTGAGACAGATTGCTACATCATGGAGCATGGTTCCAAGGTGCAAACAAAGGAAGTAGAGCAACAACGAGAATATGTCATCATTGACATACCTGAAGAATCGGCAAAAGTTGTTTCAAAGAAGCCGACTCTAGAAAAAGTGCAAATGAAAGTAGATGAAGGAGAAAAGCTTCCAAGTTCAATGTCAAATGTTCAGAAAATGCAAGCTCAAAAGAAGAACAAGGATAAGGACAAAGGTCGATTGTCTCCTATGATGATCAAATTTAGCATATGTGGAGAAACAGGACTCAAAATCACATGTTCAACTATGATAGATCCAAATGCAACAAAGAATCTAATGATTTATGGAACGTGGATCATGATGGGAAAGCCACTAATCATCGAGCTAGAGGAGATCGTGTACACAAGTTCAACAATGCCAATTCCTAGCTTTGGCATGGCAGAAGCTGTACTCAAGTTGAGTACCGGGGAGTATAAGGATAATTTCCACATCATCGACTCCCATCACATCAAAGAGAGTCTGGTCTTGACAGAAAGCTAAAGGAACATCTCTTTCAACCACAGGGAAAATATTCAACAACAACACCATCAAAGGCCCCAAAAGCACCTCAAGTCAATGCAAAAAGGAGCAACCAAGCATAGCAGAAAAAGGTAAAGCAAAGGTAACCACTGAAGTATATCAACTTTGCAAGACGACTTTACCTTCAACGAGCCTACATCAAACTTCCAAAGAAGCCTCTACATCAAAAGCCAAACCATCAACAATGCAATGGAAACCAAAACAAAAAGTCTATCAACCAAAGTTTCCATCAACAAAAAGCATCCAGAAGAAGCCAAAGAATGTCAACCAAGTGTTGGTATCCAAAGAGCACATCCAAGTCAAAGACCCAATTTGGATACATGAAGCACAAGTACAAGCTCAACAACATAAAGTGACAGGGGGGGTAGCATCAAACGAGTCAATCACTGCTTAGGGCTGCTTCCAAGGAAACGCTAATGTTTGGACCAAAAAGCCTAAAATAATAGCCTGGACCTACCCACCTCAACCAACGTATTCTACATTGAACAAGATGCACTATAAACGCAAGACAAACAACTCAAATAGGAGCAAGAAAAGCCACAAAAGGCAGAATAAAAGACCTTCCAAGAAAGAAATTTGACAAGTTTGGGTACGAAAGTCAGACGCTAGTCAAAGTACCCAAGAAAGACATGTGAGGTAGCAGATGATTCCAGTTAACCTACTCGAAGCACAAGGGTTTTATGAAGGTAACACATAAATATGGTTACCACAAATTATAGCTCAATCTAGAACAACAAAGAGAAATCAGGTAGCACAAGCTTCTACCCCAAAGCAAGCAATGACAACCAAAAGCCAACAGAAGCCAATTACAACCAAGGCTGCTACAATCTACAGATGGATACCTTGTCATCAATTAGAAAAGCAAGGCTTTTATAATGGAAATCATCAGGTTTGGATACTGAAACCTAGTGTCCATCAAATTATAGCAGAAGATAAAATGCCAAAGACGCTCACACAAGGACCAAAAACATTAAGATGGGTTCCAAAATTGCTAGTGGAAACTCAATCACAAAGAACCCACACATCTTGACAATCGCTTCTCATGGAAATTAACGCAAAGGCTACATCAAGCCCTATCAGAGCTGAAGGACTTGTTTTACAAAGAAGTATCAACATAAAACAAGCAAGTCAAGAGGAGCCAAAATATGCCAACCTACTCGACAAAATGGTTACATCCAAAGACCAACACAATGGAAGAGGCCTAAATTTCAAGAACTTATGGAATTTGGGTTTCTGGCCTTGAACAGGTAAGTCAAAGTCTCCATTAAAAATACATGGCGTGAGGTATGAGTGGAGAAGCTTCTACAGGGAAAACCCTTCTCGGAAACGTGGAAGCTATTGAGACATCCTTTGATATCACATGTGCTACATTTGTTCCTTGAAGCACCCATCAACTCCATCTCTTACACTACATGCTTTTGTTTGACAAATTTTCATATGCATATAGAGTGTCCCATAATTGGCACTTGTATTAGGCACTCTTCCTTTGTTTCTCCCAAGCACTCACCTTGCATGACAGGTACTTCAAGTCCAAATGCTCAACTCCGATAAGAAAGTATACCAAAGGCACCTTTTTCCCACCGGATTTTTTCCCTTTGGTCATCCAGGTTTTAAGACCCTAATCTAGAAACCCTCATCATCGACTTCTTGTATATATTTCTTCTACATCAACAATAAGGAAATGTCTACCCAAATCAATCGACAATGACTTGGAGCAAAAATTGCAGATCTGCATATGCTTATCAAGAGCATCTTTTATCTTCAAGGATGACAACAAAGCTCCATCAAACAATGGCAAGTCAAAGAATGGCCTACAATGACAAGCAATGAAAAATTCAGCAAGCAAGCTATCCAAAGCAACCATACGTAGCTCAGATAGTGCTTCAACATTGGCTACCTGTTGTGGAAAACTCAAATTGCAATGGACCTTGAAAGAAAATCCATCATAAATTCCACGTAACAAAGAGGATCAATTCTACAAGCTCAGACACATCAACATCCATCTCTACGGTGACTCAAATTGGCAACGAAGTGGCAAATGCGCAACAAGAAGAAAAGTGGCCGCAACAATCAAGCTCAAATCACGAATCAACAACACAACAGATATGAATCACTCAAGGAAGGGGGGAGCGTCATCAACGACAAATAACTTCTCAAGCTGAAGTCCAACCTTGAAGACAAAGCTGAAGAAAACCCTATGACAACACTGCACAAGGTCGTGTCAAGGGACGACCTTGTGCAGTCCAACCTTGAAGACAAAGCTGAAGACAACCCTATGACAAGACTGCACAAGGTCATCTCAAGGGACGACACGAATTAGGAAGGGGGGAATATTTGAGGACAAACCGAACGGATGCCACTTGGCCGGACACGTAGCCGGACACCACATTTGTACTCTATTAGCTTTCCAAGCTAGTGTAGTAATACTCTGTGTAAATCCTAATTTCAGAGTAGCAGTCAATTCCTTGAGTTGTAATTCTATCATGACAATTGTAAAGGTCCGTGTGAGCTGGCCACTGGCCATTTAGAAATCCCTAGGTATAAAGGTCAATGACCTTAATGTGAAGGGAGGCTTATCTTTAGAAGAAGGGAGCTCAAAAAATGTATGCTCAAGCTACGAGCTGCTCCACCTTGTAATCATCGCAGTTAATGAATGGGTAATCCATTTTCGATTCCGAAACTTGCATTGTGTTCCTCTTTCTTTGCTCCTTAAATTTTGTGTAAGCATTGTCAGTTTTGATGTGGTTCACGACTACGTGTCTATGAGCTATAATTGCATATTTGAGTGCTTAAATCACTATTTTTTGTTGTTTTGACTATAGGAGAGTGTTCTTAGACCATAGGACGACAGTTCTGGATAGAATTGTTACAGCTTTCAAGACCTTTTTCATGATGGATCGTGATTTTGGTACCTTGTCGGATTGCAACCAGACTTGCTAGGATAGTGCCCCTAGGTGTTCTAGACCTCCTCCTAAAGTTTCGTTGCATTTTGAGTCCGTTCGAGTGCCAAAATGGCGTGATGACCTAGAGCTGTGAGAAAGGACATAGACAGATTTCCCTAATCATTGAGTGTTGGTTTTCTTGCTAAGGTTCAGGTTGACGATCTCATAGAGTCTCCGTGTCCCATTCGAGTCACTTTCCCTAAGTATTGACATTATGTTAGTGCCAGAGAGCTATGCTGTAGACGTCCGTCGCGGCGACCCCCTAACATAAGCCTTCAAGCTGGTTCACTCTGCCTTCTACCTATTGAGTTTTCAATTCCTGTTCTTGATCGGTCGTCATGCCTTTCATTGATCATCTTCACATGTAGTCTACTCGGGTGTTTTTGGCTCTAGACTAGGTTCCTTTAAGAAGGAATTTGGTAGTTCTATCACAGCTTGGGTCTCTTCTAGGCTTTGGTATTTTTGGCATGTTCTTCCTCGGTGAGGGGTCCGTATGGGATATCCTCCTTTGTGCTTTCCTTGTGGACTTGGCTTGCCTGTTCTAACTAAAAGCCTTCATTTTGGGGTAGGGACTCCATGTGAATGATATTTGTAGACACAAGGCTTGGTATCTTTGGTTCTACTTGTTGTTGAGTTCCCAGTTGTTGACCCTACCTTGCCTGCTCCTCCTGCTGGTAGATATGGTCCATCATATCTATGAAATTTTCTTGGTCGAAAGTTTCTTGTTTCAGTAGATTGTTGGCGGTCTAATATTCTCTTTGTCCTTATTTCTCTAGTGGAAGCACCTTCTTCAAGATGATCCTGAGTTTTCATCCTTTTAGGCTCCTCCCCTTCTGCTCCTTCTTCTACTTGTGTTTTTTATGTTTGGCCGATTTGTTCTTTAATTTTGGCCCTCATCATATTTGAAAGATTTTGGGCCTACTCTTCTTTTCTAATTTTTTATGTGTCTCTTCTTCTTTGAGCAGTCTCTCTTTGCTTCTCTCTCTTATTCTGCCTTCAACTTTCTCTCTTGTTCATCCTTAGCTTTTTGTTCCCTTTGCTCCAGTCTTCTGGAGTATGCCGACACAGGTTTTCTTTCTTGGGTGGTGGGGTCTAATTTCTGGAGCTCAATCTTTTCCTCGTCAGTCTCTGATCCAACTGACTTGGAGTTGGAGTCCCCTTCATCTGTTACATATTCTAGTTGTGTTGTCTTTTTAGCTCTTGTGGTCTGTGCAAATGTAGACAGGGCTACCACCTTCTTTGCTTTCGGTTGTCTTACCCTTTCTGCCCATTCATTAGAGTTTGGGACATCCTCCAGTGAGTCCTGCTCTCCGACTAGGCATGCCATAATCTTTGTTAAGAATTAGACTCCCGGGGGGTGTGGGATACTGGATGGTTTGGCCATTGCTTCTTTTTAGACTCTACTACAAGCCGATAGAAGCCCCATTTGGCTAAATCAATAGGCACATGCCTGTGTAGTGGTACTAACTTGTGGAAGGTTGAAGCTAAGTTCATGTTGGGCCTCATGTATCTGGTTTGTCTATCAAAGTATAGGTGCTGGTGCAGAACCCTCATCAAATGTTTTGTCCTTCTTTCTTTGATCTGGTGAATGTTGACAGCTTCATAGAACTAAAATCTTTGTCATCATAGCCTTGTGGCTTTATCGGTTCTCCCCTTGGCAATTTTGTGATTTTTGCTATGGAATTCGGGGTGATCCCTACTATAACCTTCTCTCCGTCAGCCTTTGTAAGAGTAGCCATCATATTTTCTTCATCCACCTTTTGGAGAGTGGTAATCAATGCATGAACCCTTCTGTAATCCACTCGTACTATTGGTTAGGAGAGGATATCCTGAACTCCTGGCCTTGATATGGCTCTGTTGGCATTTTGCGGTGTATATGCAATGATATTGAAATATTTGGGCATTTGTGGTGCTTACCATCTCTTTTCTTGCTCATCTTTCCATACGCAATTGAAAACCCTGAGGCCGTGTTGCACCTGGATGGCCTTGTTGATAATACAAGCTCTGGACATCATGTGATGTGGTCCAGGTTGACCTAATAGATTTTCTTTGGTGTCGCATTTTCCTGGGAGTATTTGATCTTGTGGCAAACAATTGAAAAAAAATCCAATTGTGAGTTGGATAATCATCAAATATCAGTCATTTGTGCATTTAGTGCTCTAAAAGTTAGTGTGGTCAATATCTTAAGCTCAAAGTGTCCAATCTTGGCAGATGAGGTGTCATTAAAATCCCCTTGAATGTACTTTCTCATGGTCAACTACACTTCAAAAAATTTGACAAATGGCAACAACCACGATAGGTGTCATATGTGCCAAATTTGACATTTTCTCACATATTTTGTATATTCACCTCTCCTTGATCCCATCCTTGCTATGCATGATTAATTTGGACATCTAAATCTCCATATTAGGCCCAAAAAGTGTATGGACACCTTCTGACTTGGTCTTTCTAGATCCAGGTTGGAATTCTTGACCTTTGTCCTGCCCTTTGACTTTATTTTTTCATTCTACTCTTCAAGTGGGTTCTCTAGATTAACAACATGATATAGCTTATCAATTTTCTTGGCTTAAGTGCAATTTTCAAGTCATGTGGTAGCAACCATGGTACTTGTCAATTGTTGCCATTTTGTACAATTTTCATATGGTTTGGTTCCCCATGCCAAGGAGATCCTGCTGTGGCCATATATCACCCTCTTCTCCATCTTCTTTATCCTCTTCCTCTTATGAAGAAAGTGATGGTGCAGACAAGGAGGACCAAGGGAAGAAAAAGGCAATAAATAGGTCACCCTCTTCTCCATTCTCCTCAAATTCTTCCTCCTGTGAAGAAAGTGATGGTGCAACTTTCGAACCACCAGAAAGAAGAGGCCATAGGAAATCCTATGCCACATGGAAGAGGTTGTTCAAGCTCAAAAGTTCAAAGAGGGAGGAAAGAACATCTCTTTCCTTACCTATGATAGCATCTTTGGTGCTACGGACAAAGTCTTGGCCTTCATTTAACAATTCGATGCAGCTTTTGGAGATGAGGGCTTCATGGAGTCCTCTAAGCTACGCCATGTAGCTATGCATTTTCAAAAGTCTGCAAAGCAATGGTGGTCTAGCCTATGGGAAAACGGTGAAGCTCCACAAACATGGAAAGCTTAAAGAGCTTCCATCATGAAGTAGTTTTTGGCTACCAATGCCAAAGACAAAGTACTCACCGAATGGCGAAGCTTGAAGCTCTCTCCTTACGAATCTATTCACAAATATGTAGACAAGTTTTGGGAATTACATCTCCAAGCCACTGTCTTCAAAAATATGGATTTTGGAGAGCAAAAACAACAATTTTGTGCGGGGTCTAACTGAAGATATGGTGGAGTATGTCAACTTTCAAAGACCACGCACCATATTTGCAGCCATACACCGTACCATGGTGGCTTCACAAATCAATTTCCAACAAGGGGCTAAGAGAACTCTTAAGCCCACGGAGAACAAGGACTGTAACAATGAGCCTAAGGGGAAGGACAATGTCCAAAAGTCTCCTAAAGGCAACTCCAATAACAAAAAATCTAAGGAGAAGGGAGTTTATAAAGGCAAAAATAAACTCTCTCCTGAAGAGCTTGAGCGTTATCGTAAAGATAACCGTTGTTTCAAGTGTGGGGAGCAAGGGCATGCCTATCGTGCTTGTCCCCACAAGAATACAAGAAATGAGCCTCCTAGAGCTACCTTGGTTGAAATGCAAGAAGAGGATGCTCACCACAAAGGATCTCCTCTATGCCATGCTTGGGGAAAGGTAAGAGAACATGATGCTTTTATTCTCTTTGACCCTGGTTCTACTCACAATTTCATATCCACTAAGTTGGTCACCAAGCTAGGCATCCAAGCCTATGAGATGGGAGATGTCCTACCCGCCGATGTTGCTTTCAATTGGCAAGAAGCTTCAGTCACTCCCTTAATTGGGAAATTGAGGCTCCATGTCCAAAGCTATGTGGACAAAGAGGACTTCTTTATCTCTCCTCTCAAGCATGAGGGTGTAATCCTAGGAGCACCATGGTTTGATTGCATGGCTGCCAATGTTTTTCCCTGAAAGGCAAATCCACTTTAGTATCAGGGAAAAAGATATGTACATAGATGCTAAGGAGTTGGGTAACACCATACCCATTGTACATATGCAAGCTTTCAAAAAGTCAATAAAGAGCTCTATTTCTGTGTACATGATTTTTGTTAAAGATTCTCAAAATGAACCTAATGCTTTAGCAAAAGAAAATATAAACAATCACAAGGAATTAGAGTTATCCAATTTTCTCAAGGGATTTCAAGATGTTTTTATTGACGACATCCCTTGTGAACTACCTCCTAAACGAGGCAATGATGACCATGCAATTGAACTTATTCTAGGAAGTTCACCGTCTAATATACATCCTTATAGAGTTTCTCAAGCTCAACAAGAGGAGATTATGTGGCAAGTGCATGAGTTAGTTGAGAAGGGCATGACTAGGCCTAGCTCATCTCTGTTTTTCTCACCCGTGTTATTACTACAAAAGAAAGACGGCACAGATCGTATATGTGTTGACTATAGAGCACTAAATAGGATCACTATCAAGAATAGGTTTCCTATTCCACGAGTAGAAGACCTATTTGATAAGCTACAAGGGTTGACCTACTTCAAAAGAATTGACCTAAAAAGTGGCTACCATCAAATAAGGATAGTTGATCAAGACATTGTAAAGACTGCATTTCGCACTACATTTGGTCTTTATGAATACATTGTCATGCCTTTTGGCTTGACCAATGCACCAACAGATTTAACCGCTTGTGGAGAAGCTATTTAGGCCTTATCGAACCTTTACTAGAGTGTTCTTTTGATGATATCATCATCTACTCTAATTCACTGGACGAACACAAGCAACACCTCCAGGTAATATTTCAAGTCTTACAAGAGAATAAACTTTATATTAATTGATAGTGTAAAAGTCCTTTGACCTTAGGTAAGCTAGGGCTGAGCCTGAGGTAGGAACCCGGCCCAAGCTTGAGGTGCTTGAGGTGGGAACCCATCCTAAGCTTAAGGTTCTTGAGGTGCTTCAGGTTCTTGATGGCTGAGATGCTTGAGGTGCTTTTCATGCTAGAGATGCTAGGGTTATACTTGAGGTGAGAACCCAGCCCAAGCTTGAAGTGCTTAAGGGCCAAGCTTGTGGTGGGAACTGGGCCTAAGCTTGAGGGGTTTGAGGTGTCAAAAATCAAGATCCAATTCCTACAAGGAGGTGGCGAGCCTACATGAGGGGGGATGAGAGAGAACACACACATACACACACACACACACAAGGCATCCCTAGTACAAAGAAAGCAAAGGGGACATGTGTCAAGTTCCTCCTCATGTTGCCCGCATGGTGTGTCTCAAGCCTATTGGTTGGCCACCCCAAGGGGTCCAATGATAATATAGGAGATTTAATTAATTGTCTTTGCATTTATCAAGTCCTCTCTCTCAAAGGGGAAAGGGGGACACTTGTCCTAAGGTTACCCTTGTTGCTTGTAATGCTTCCTGCTTGTGATTGGCTAGGCCTGGAGGGGTCCAATGAGCTTCAAGCATGAGCTACAAGGGGGTGGAAACCAAAGCAAGCTAGGGGGTTTCTTGAGGGGTATACTCTCCCACACACGCTCTCATTGTGCATTGTGAAAAGTGCAAGACCTCCCTCTCCTTCTCCAAGCAAGTAGAGGTTGAGAGCCTACACCAACACTCTTGGCTATGGAGTGCAAATCCAACTAAGAGGCATGCTTCAATGCTTAAGCTTGCCATCTTATCCATCTTCATTACTATGATATTATGTATGCTAGCAAGAAGAGTGATGATAAGTGAAAAACTAATTCTTTCTCCTATGAAATGTTTCCTCTTCCTCTTCCTCTTCCCTACCGTCATTCCCTGCTATCTCTCTCCACCTTCGAAGGTGTTTGAGGTCTTGGGACTGAGGCTTGGGATAGTTAAAGCTTTCCACAAAATTTATGTTATTCTTGTGATGCATGAAGCTTTTCATCTTGATTGCATCACCTAGGTCACAAGGAACACAAAGATTGTATTGTAACAAGTCTCTCTTAATGATAGAAATCATAATACAAATGCCTATTGGAGGGGGGATCGGCTCCACATAGATCCGGTCCTCAATTGTTGTCATGTTCTCTAAATTCTCTCTCTTGCAAAAGTATTGCTCATGCCAAGTTAACTAATTGCTATGTCTATGTTGTTATCTTCAATTATGTTCACCCGCTATGCTCACAAAGTAATTTCTCAAAAGTACTCTCATTAATTTCCGCTACTCTCAAGTCAATAGGCCAATTACATTACATTGGTATCAGAGCATTTGGTTTTTCTTTTCTTGCTTAAGAAGAGAGGTCCTTAAGTAGCCTATAAATGGTTGATTTGTTAATTATATTAGGGTAAGTGGAATTGGGATCTATTATCGGTTTTGTTGAGCCCACTATGTGGGATATGATGCACACCGCGGGAGCTTTGGACTTAATAATGGAGTCTTTTTAGACTTTCCCACATCTTTACCATTATTGAGCCATAAGAAGTCCAAAAGGAGCTAGCCCTTGGCAACTCTGCTATGCTAGACCTACTCCACTACTCTCTATAATTAACCACTTCGATATGTGGGTGTAGCAAATTTTCAAAGGCTTAGAGGAGTGAAAACTAAGGTTTTGAATTGCCAAAGCATACACTAAGTAAATACATAAATTTTGTTAACATGGCTGATAATAATCAAGAGAGTCGAATGAACATTAATAGATTTGATTGTGCACATGGAGGTGCTAATGATGATGCTCCCATGTTTGTTAATTATCTCGTTACTAGGTTGTAGCAAGCCATGGGCAACGCTGCTTTTTGCAAGCCGAAGTTACACAACAACTTTTCACTTATGGGATTTCCCTTCCTCTCCAAGAGGAGAAAGAGCTTAGGAGTCCTCTTGAAGAGACCCCCAAAAGAAGACTCTCTGCCGTACGAGAGGAGGAATCCAAAGAACAAGAAATCAATGAAACTTTAAGTCCCTCTGAAGATGTGGCTCCACGAAGACGGCGGTCTAGACGATCGCCCACTCCTCCCAAGAGGAAAATATCAACACATAGTCCTTCTCCTCGTCATTCCAAAAGGGAAGAGAGGAAACAAAGGAAGAAAAGGGCTAGAAAGATGTCACCCTCTTCTCCTTCTTCTTCACCTTCCTCCTCTTCTGACGAAAGCTATGGCTATTCTCCTAGAGAATACAAGAGGGGAGGACATCATAAGTCATATCCTGCATGGCGAAGGTCACAAAAACTAAAGAAGTTCAAAGAGGGAGGAAAAATTATCTCTTTTCTCACCTATGATGGCACCTTTGGTGCTACCGACAAAGTGTTGGCCTTCATCCAGCAATTTGATGCGACCTTTGGAGACGAGGGCATCACGGAGTCCTCCAAGCTACGTTGATGCACTTTCATGATGACCAAAAGATAATGTGGTGTCTATAGCTACTCACAATGATCTATCGTCTATGATAGATGAGTATGCTACTGACCCTGACTTTAGAGACATAATGTCAGCCCTTGCTTTGGGGAAGAAAGAGGAACCACTCACCTTGCAGGATGGTTATCTTCTCCACCACAATAGACTATGTGTTACCCATTCCCTTCGTGAGAAAATTATGTATGAATCCCATGCTCCTCCCTATGTGGGGAAATATAGAGGTATTCAACCTAATCTTCGAGGAGTAGAGACGTATTTCTATTGGCCTACCATGAAACTGGACATACAAGAGTATGTTTCAAAATGTGTAGTATGCCAAAAGACCAAGTATGATAGAGGGAAGCAACCCGGATTACTCCAGCCACATTGACTATCCCAAATTCACCATGGGAAAGTATATCCATGGATTTCATCTTTGGATTGCCCAAGTCTATCCATGGGAATACGGGAATATGGACAATAGTCGACAGGTTTAGTAAGCAAGCACACTTTATTCTTGTCAAAAAGACTATTAAGGCACACCAAATGGCAACTCTCTTCATATCTCAAATTTTCAAACACCATGGATTACCAACATCCATCATGTCAGATAGAGATCCTAGAATGACCAGTGATTTCTGGAAAGGTCTCTTTGAAAATCTAGGACCAAGTTTGAATTTCTCTTCGGCCTACCGCTCACAAATGGAGGCCAAAGTGAGATAGCCAATCTTATGATACTCGATCTACTCAAGACTTATGTTACTGAAGTAGATCAACGCTCACAATGGGAAAAGTACTTACCTCTTATAGAGTATGCCTACAATAATACTGTACATACTTCTACGAGAAAAGCACCCTTTGAGATCATTGAGGGAAGACCTAAAAGTCCCTTGCCTACTGAAAGTACATGGAAAGATCTTTGCCGCCGATGAGGAGCCGTGACCTACAAGAATCTTTTCAAAAGATTAAGGAGGCTATATTCATCTCTCAACAAAGGCAAAAAGCTACTGCTGACAAGCACAGAAGGGCCTTAACGTTCAAAGAAAATGATTGGGTCTTACTTAAGTTTCCTAAGGCTCAATTAAGGCAAACGACAGGAAAACATCCTACGGGCCATCAAAAGTATTATGCTAAGCAAAAAAATAATGTGGTCCTTTTCAAATCTTGAAGCCCATCAATGAGACGGCTTACCAACTCAAGTTGCCCAACCATTGGCTCAAACATAATGCCTTTCATGTGAGCTTACTTAAGCCCTACAAAGGAGAGCCACCAAGTGAACCAATTATCGAAGACCCTCCCAAAGTTGAAAATCAAGAAGAGGTGCTACAACCTGAAGCTATCCTTCGGCATGAAGACAAGGTACTACGACATGGTAAGATTATCCGACGGTATCTTGTTACAACCTGAAGCTATCCTTCGGCATGAAGACAAGGTACTACGACATGGTAAGATTATCCGACGGTATCTTAATAAGTTTAAAAATTGTCCTTTTGAAGATGCTAGATGGATGCAGCTTAAGGATATGTGAACCTTGTCAATGCTTACAATGCTACATTAGCAAATGTACAAATTTCTCTTAAATGACCCATGTTTTTTTTGTCTTGAAAGACTAGTTCTCTTTTTAATTGTGCACAAATTTAAATAGTAGGCATGCTTAGACTCATGTTTGTGATGACGACGTCTCTCAAACACCAAGTAGAATTTGTCACTCTACTTTGGGAGAATGAAATGGACTAAAGTGAAGACATGCTTGCGGCATCTATTTCTCCCAAGCACCAAATGGATTAGTCATCCATCTTGGAAAGATATTGTAGGGTAAAAAGGGATCCTCTACCCGCTAAGTAAGATTGACTAATGACTAAGGCTTTATCTCTTCTACCTCATAGTCAAGGACGATATGATTTCAAGAGAGGGGTATTGTCATCAAATCTAATATCTAACCAACTCAAATGATTTTCTCATATTAAACTGATCATTTAATGTGGGAGAATAAACAAGAACAAGGGTTAAGATATATACATGTGCTTGAATATCTATCTCAACATGGGGCTGTTAGGAAATAAGACGTAGCTAAATAGATAATTGAGTAGATTACTTAATGGAGAGAGACAAATTTATATACACGAGATTATAGTGTAGAGAGAGAGAGAGAGAGAGAGTACACACGATATACGTGGTTCACCCAATGTGGGCTACGTCCACGGGAAAGCAGCCACTCAATGGCTTTGGTACTTCAAAACAAGAAGTAGTTTACAAAGGGATTATACCCTTAATGGAGCTCCCGCCTTGCTTCACTCTCACCACCTCACACTCACCTTGTTGCATCAACTTCACACTATGAAATGTGTGTAGAAATGGCCTCCTTTTATAGGCCAAAAGGGCTGCCCTCTCTTATGAGAGACAGCCATGTGTAGCCGCCCTTGTGCGAATAAGTCCAAATCGGACCCTCCAATCCGCCCATGTGTGGCCGCCCTTGAGAAGACAAGTCCGCTTTTGAATTCGGCCACCGGCCATTGAATTCGGCCACCGGCCACCGGCCATTGACTTCCGACCACCGGCCACCGGCCATTGACTTCCGACCACCGGCCATTGGCCATTGACTACCGGCCACCGGCCAACCGACCGGTTGTTTTCCGACCACTTTCCGACCGCCGTCCGGCCATAATATTCCGGCGAAAAGGAATATTCCGGCGAAAAAAAAGTCTCGGGGGCCTCTGTCCCCGAAGCCTTTAAAGTTGCCCCGATTCTTGTCCGTGAAAATTTTGGTTTCCGGTGAGTGATTTTCCTTCACGCACGATGGCTTCTCCTCATAATGGGGGCCTTACAAATGTGCGCTTTTACCACAAAAAATTACAAGGGTAAATCAGGCTCCATACTTAACAGGGGCCAATGGTAAAGGGGCCCAAATGAGAGGTGTTCTATCAAAGAGCAAGGCTAAACAATGGAGCATAAGACCTTATGGTTAGCTTCATTGAAGACCTCCAATAGTTAGTGTAAAAGTCCTTTGACCTTAGGTAAGCTAGGGTTGAGCTTGAGGTGGGAACCCAGCCCAAGCTTGAGGTGGGAATCCAGCCTAAGCTTAAGTTTTTTGAGGTGCTTGAGGTGCATGATGCCTGAGATGCTTGAGGTTCTTGTCATGCTTGGGATGCTAGGGTTGTACTTGAGGTGAGAACCCAGCCCAAGCTTGAAGTGCTTAAGGGCCAAGCTTGTGGTGGGAACTGGGCCTAAGCTTGAGGGGATTGAGGTGTCAAAAAGTCAAGATCCAATCCCTACAAGGAGGTGGCGATCCTACCTGAGGGGGGATGAGAGAGAACACACACCCACGCACACAAGGCATGCCTAGTACAAAGAAAGCAAAGGGATCACTTGTCAAGTTCCTCCTCATATTGCCCTCATGGTGTGCCTGAAGCCTAATTGTTGGCCACCCAAGGGGTCCAATGATAATTTAGGAGATTTAATTAATTGTCTTTGTATTTATCAAGTCCTCTCTCTCAAAGGGGAAGAGGGGACACTTGTCCCAAGGTTACCCTTGTTGCTTGTAATGCCTCCTGCTTGTGATTGGCTAGGCCTGGAGGAGTCCAATGAGCTTCAGGCATGAGCTACAAGGGGAGGTCGACCAAAGCAAGCTAGGGGGTTTCTTGAGGGGTATACTCTCCCACACACGCTCTCATTGTGCATTGTGCAAAGTGCAAGACCTCCCTCTCCTTCTCCAAGTAAGTAGAGGTTGAGAGCCTACACCAACACTCTTGGCTATGGAGTGCAAATCCAACCAAGAGGCATGCTTCAATGCTTAAGCTTGCCATCTTCTCCATCTTCATTACTATGCTACTATGTATGATAGCAAGAAGAGTGATGATAAGTGAGAAACTAATTCTTTCTCCTATGAAATGTTTCTTCTTCCTCTTCCCTACCCTCATTCCCTGCTAGCTCTCTCCACCTTCGAAGGTGTTTGAGGTCTTGGGACTGAGGCTTGGGATAGTTAAAGCTTTCCACAAAATTTATGTTATGCTTGTGATGCATGAAGCTTTCCATCTTGATTGCATCACCTAGGTTACAAGGAACACAAAAATAGTATTGTAACAAGTCTCTCTTAATGGGAGAAATCATAATACAAATGCCTATTGGAGGGGGGACCGGCTCCACATAAATCCGGTCCTCAATTGTTGTCATGTTCTCTAAATTCTCTCTCTTGCAAAAGTATTGTTCATGCCAAGTTAACTAATTGCTATTCCTTTGTTTTTATCTTCAATTATGTTCACCCGCTATTCTCACAAAGTAATTTCTCAAAAGTACTCTCATTAATTTTTGCTACTTTCAAGTTAATAGGCCAATTACGTCACAGGGACTCCTTTCATTTTGTGGACGGATCACCAAAGACTTAAGTACTTCATGACACAGACCAAGCTCTCCGATAAAGAAATGAGGTGGGCAAATTTTCTTTCACAATTTCATTTTCATATTGCTCACATTGTTGGCAAGCATAATCAAGTAGCCGATGCACTCTCAAGATGACCGAGGGTGAATGCGGTTTCCATAGCAACTCACAATGATCTATCTTCTATGATAGATGAGTACGCTATTGATCTCAATTTTAGAGATGTGATTTTAGCCCTTGTGCTAGGGAATAAAGAGGAACCATTTACCTTACAAGATGGTTACCTTCTCTATGGCAATAGACTATGTGCTACTAGCTCACTACGTAAGAAAGTAATGTATGAATCCCATGCTCCTCCTTATGGGGGGCATAGAGCAATGTAGTCTACCCTAAAAGGGATTTAAACATATTTCTATTAGCCTACCATGAAAGCAAACATACAAGAGTATGTTTCTAAATGTGTGGTATGCCAAAAGACGAAGTTTGATAGAGAGAAGCAACCTTTGCCAATCCCTAATTCACCATGGGAGAGCATATCCATGGATTTTATCTTTGGATTGCCTAAGTCTATCCATGGGAATACGGGAATATGGACGATAATAGACAGGTTCAGCAAATAAGCTCATTTTATACCTGTCAAAAAGACTATCAAAGCCCATCAAATGGCAATCCTCTTCATATCACAAATCTTCAAGTACCATGGCTTGCCGATGTCCATAGTGTTGGATAGAGATCCTAGAATGAACAGTAATTTTTGGAAGGGTCTCTTTGAGAATTTAGGGACAAGGCTAAACTTCTCTTCAGCCTATCACCCGCAAACGGATGGCCAAAGTGAAATAGCTAACCTAACAATTCTTGATCTACTAAAAGCCTACAAACGAAAGTAGATCAAAGGTCCCACTTTACCCTTAGTGGAGTATGTCTACAATAATGTTGTACATACCTCCACAAGAAAAGCACATTTCAAGGTAATTGAGGGAAGATCCAAAAGTCCCTTGCTACTTAAAGTACACGGGAAGATCTTCGCTGCAAATGAATATAGCCGAGACCTACAAGAAGCTTTCCAAAAGATTAAGGATGCTATCTCTATCTCATAGCAAAGGTGAAAGGCTACTGTTAATCAACATAAAGGATCCCAAGCCTTTAAAGAAAATGATTGGGTCTTGCTTAAATTTCCCAAGGCTCGATTAAGGCACACGACGGGCAAGAATCCTACGGGACACCGAAAGTACTATGCTAAGTTAGAAAAAAGGTACTATGGTCCCTTCCAGATTCTTAGACCAATCAATGACATGGCCTATCAACTCAAGTTGCCCAATCATTGGCTCATACACAATGCTTTACATGTGAGCTTATTAAAGCCTTACAAAGGAGAGCCACCTCAAGAACCAACTATTGAAGACCCACCGGAGATCAAGGACCAAGAAGAGGTGTTGTAGTCCGAGCCCATTCTCCGACATGAAGACAAGGTATTGAGAGGCGGTAAGATTATCCGACGGTATCTTATTAAGTTTAAGAACTATCCTTTTGAAGATGCTAGATGGATGCAAGGCATACAATTAAAGAATAACCTAAACCTTGTCAATGCTTACAATGCTTCCCTAGAGTAATCAAATGTACAATGTTTAAAATGAACAAAGCTTTTGTCTTATAAGACTCTCCTTTTCTTTATTATGCACAAATGTTAAGAAGTATGCATGCTTAAGATCAAGTTTGCGGAGACGACGTCTTCCAAACACCAAGTAGAGCTTGTCACACTACTATGGAAGATTGATACGACTAATGCACACACATGCTTGCGGCAGCTTAGGCTCTCAAGCGCCAAATGGATTAGTCATCCATTCTGGAATGATGTCGTAGGGTAAGATAGGTATCCTCTACCTGCTAGGAAAAGGACTAATGAATAGGCTTTATCTTCTCTACCCCATAGTCTATGACGACTATGATTTCAAGAAAGAGATAATGTCATAATAACTAAGATATTCTCCTAAATGATTTTCTCATGTTAAATTGATAATTTAATATGGGGTAGTACCAGGGGAGACAAATTTAGAATATTGGTTAAGCTGGAAGATCGGTCACATTAGGGATCCAAAGGAGGGAAAATAAGGATCCAAAGAGGGGGCCATCTGCAAAAGAGCAATGTGCAACAATGGGTTTCAAAGACCCTAAGGTTCAGCCCATTAAGACTTCCAAAATGTTAAGGTTCCAAAATTCAAAGGTTATGTACAATGGTCAAACTCTAGGTAAAATTGAATGCTTACGTGAAGACCCTAAAGTCTTCACATATCCTTAGATAGGAGGGGGCGAGCCCAAATTGTAGGGGAGGAGAGAGAAACACACACTCTAGCAGGCTCCCTTTACACAAAGGGAATAGGGGACACATGTCAGCTCCCTAACCCAGTTGCCCCCAAGATGCATTCAATTCCTATTGGACGGCCATAGAGGTGGACCAATGAGAATTAGGCTAAAGTACATTTAGTGTAATTCATTTTAAAACACTTGATAAAAGAACAAATAGAAATTAATCTCTCTAGAAGACTATTGGACAGTCTCCCAAAGGGTCCAATGAGCATTTAGTAGCCCACTGGCTTGCCTGATTCCTATTGGCCAGAAAACTAAGAGGTCCAATGAGAGTTTAATTGCATTAATTAATTACCTAAAGCTGTCACAAAAGGGGAAAGGGGAACACGTACATGTCACAAGGCTATCACTTATGCTTCTTAATTATCATTGGCTAAGCTTTGCAGGGTCCAATGGGATGCCAGTATGAGTAAAAATCATGAGGGGTCGACCAAGAGAGAGAGGGGGCTGATTTTGGCAAGGCATTATCACAAACACATTCACACAATCTCATGTGTGAAGCAAAGAAGACTCTCTATCCTTCTCAAGCTTTAATGGAAAGCTCATCATCTACTCCAAGCTTGTGAGAAGGGAGGCCTACACTAACAACTCTTGACTTTGTGATGCAAATCCAACCAAGAGCTAAACTCCAATGCATGCTCATCTCCTCTACCATGCTAATTACTAAGCTATGCTAAGATTTTATGAGTGATTATGTGAGGAGATATACTTCTTTCTCGTAAGAATACTCCTTCTTTCTTTCAATCTACTCTCATACCCCGCTAGCTCTCACCATCTTTGAAGGTGTGTGAGGTCTTGGGTCTGAGACCATGAAGGAATTGATGTTGTGTTTTATAAGTGTGAGCTAGGTGCTTGAAGCTTCCATCTTCATTGCACCAGCAAGTTATTGAAGGAACACAAAGTATTGTATTGTAAAATGTCTCCCTTGATGGGGGAAACCTATAATACAAAGCCTTTTGGAGGGGGGACCGGCTCCATGTAAATCCGGTCCTCAATTGTTGTCAATAGCTTAATTTCTCTCTCTTTTGAAGTATTGTTCATGCCTATCTAACTAGGTGTTATGCTTTTTTTGCTCTCTCCATCTAAGCACTCTTGCTATGCTCATTAGGAATATATTCTAATGAAATGCTCACTATGTTTATGCTATTTTTAGCGACACACAAGTTACTAGGCCATTAACTCTTCTCTTGTTTTCTGTCATTTCTCTTTGAATTATGGTGTGGAGAAGTGTGTGATGATCTTCTTCGTTTAGGGGGTTGATGGAGAGCATTTTTCCCGCCGTCTTCGTGGAGCCATCTCCATTGAGGTGGCATGCGACTCACTTGTTTCTTGTTCTTTTGGTGGGGGCTCTTGAGTTCTCCTTTGGAAAGGAGATGCATCGTCAAGTAGTAGATTTTTGAGCCTTTCGTACAGATCCTCTTCTTCTTCCCGAATTGGAGAGGGGCCTCTTTTGGAAATCTCACAAGGAGGCTTCCTATGTACTCTCTCTTCTTGGTGGGGAGTTTGGAGAATCCCGTGAGCACGTAGCTGCCGTTGCACTTCACTTTGGAGGGATGGATTTCCCATGGCTTGTTGAAGCCTAGAAACAAGGTAGTTAACAAGCATAGGGGCATCATTAGTAGCCTGCTCATGAGCAAAATCAAAGCTATCAACATTAATTTTACTCTCTTTACTATTGTCATCCATTCTAACAACTTTTATGTGTAATATTTTTAGGTGTACTTTGGCACTTCAAGCCCTAGTTGTTACTCCTCTTAACCCCTTTAGAAAAGGCACTCAAGATTCTGTACCCGTGGCTCGAATATCATTAATTGCAAGGAATAGAAGAGAGGGTCTTTCAACACCAAAAAAGTATCGGCTCGTGTTAAGCTTCTGATAGCTCAATAATGGTTAAGCCATAGCCATAGGCAAGCCCAGTAGGAATCCACTATTAAGACCATAGCTCTCGACGGTGATGCCCCATTGTTAGTAGGAAGCTAACACGGACACCATTTTTCGGAGCTCTCTTTGTAAAACATTTATTATTTTGATAAATCGGGAATATTGTAACTCCTATTTTCTTGGATAAACTTTGTAATTAATGAGCCGGGACTACAAGCTTCCAGATTGTATTAGCTAGTCATTTCCGAGCTTTGGTAGAACTCCAGATTACTAGTTTTGACCACCCAAAAACGTTGGCTAAGGTATAAAAGCCAATTTTTGTAAGTTTTTGGATAAGAAATACACAACGTGAGCTAATGGCGCTCACTTCTCTCCTTCTTGTGCTTCCTACTCCCTCTCCGGTTTAGGGTTCTACGCATTGACGTAAGCCATTCACAATATTTCGTAGCTTTTGGCATCGCCAACCCGCGGCCTAATTTCATCATAACTAGGAATTTATACTTTTAAACTGAAAAATAAGCATAGGTGGGGTATTGGGGCATCATTGCTAAGCATTTAGATGCATTCTGTGTCAAAAACGACTAGGTCAAAAATCCACTACTGCTAATAATCACGATTTTGGAACTTGACCTAAAGTGGGGTTTGAGACCATAAGCATGTGTGCTTAGGTCTCATAAACTTGTCCTAGAAGTCTCGTTACATTTGTGGACACTTTCCACAACCCCATTGCATGACAATCTAGGAGTAGGGTAAGTAGGATCCAAGGTGGATTTGAGAACATTGCTCTCTCTGAAAGAATCAAGTGTGAGTTGTTATTGGAAGTTGTAGAATTTCAGGTATACGACTAGAAATAGCACGAAAAGACTCAATGAAGTCGCGGAGCGGAGCGTGGGTCGACTCTCTCTCTCACACACACACACAGTGAGCTTACACAGTACAGTACGCAGAGAGATGTTAGAAGGGTTATCTCCCAAAATTCTTAGTATTCACAAAGAATATGTTAGTATATACAAAGAGTTAGAGGTAAGTGAGTTAGGCGGGCGGCCAGCCATATCCGCATAAGAGGCCACTTGGGCTTTAATCCCAACAACCTCCCACTTAAAGTCCAATGTGGCACTTTAAGTAACTGTAAATCTATGAACATAAATGTACAAAGATTTACATGGCTGCCATCTATCCAATGCCCAATAACTCACGACAATGCACAAAGCCCTCTCCTGGAAGTCCCTTTGTGAGTAGATCAGCAGGATTGTCCTTGGTGTGGATCTTCAGCAGTTGTATCTGCTTGTCTTCAAGTACTTCCCTAATGAAGTGATATTTCACATCAATATGCTTAGTCTTCGAATGGAACACTGGATTCTTTGCCAATTGTATAGCACTTTGACTATCACAATATAACTCTGGCATATCTGCATTGATTCCCAAGTCTGCAACCAATCTACCAAGCCAAATAGCTTCTTTGCATGCCTCATTTGCTGCAACATACTCAGCTTCTGTAGTAGACTGCGTAACACAATCTTGTAATCGAGATCGCCATGATATGGCACCTCCAGCCAATGTAAAGACATAGCCTGATGTAGATCTCCTCTTATCCAAGTCTCCTGCATAATCTGAGTCAGTGTATCCTCTGACACTCAAATCCTGACTACCATAGCATATGCGCATACTCTTTGTATGTTTTAAGTATCTCATGATACCTTTCACTGCCTCCCAATGTTTCTTGCCGGGATTTGACATATATCTGCTAACCACTCCCACTACAAATGCAATATCCGGACGTGTAGCAATCATTGCATACATCAAACTACCCACTGCAGACGCATATGGAATCTTATCCATTTCAGCCTTTTCTTCCTCAGACACAGGACAATCTTGTTTGCTAAGTTTCACATATGGTGGCAATGGAACACTCAATGCCTTTCCCTTCTCCATATTGAAACGTTGCAAAACCTTGTCAATATACTCTGTTTGAGATAACCAAATCAACTTCTTTGATCTGTCTCTCTCAATGCGCATACCAAGTATATGACTTGCCTCACCCATGTCTTTCATGTCAAACGATTTTGCCATCTTTGACTTCAAAGCTGAAATTTCTTCCAAGTGTTTGCCAGCAATCAACATGTCATCCACATACAAAATAAGGATCAGCCAACTGCCATCCTTAGCCTTCTTTGTATATAGACAGTGATCGAACTCACTACGTTTGTAGCCTTGAGAAAGCATAAACTGGTGGAACTTATGGTACCATGCCCTCGGTGATTGTTTTAAGCCATAAAGACTCTTTAACAACTGGCATACCAAATGTTCCATGCCTTTCTCAACAAACCCTTCTGGCTGCTGCATGTAAATTTCCACATCTAAATCACCATGCAAGAACGCTGTCTTGACATCCATTTGGTGCAACACCAAATCCAATATAGCAACCAATGCAAGAAAGCATCTCAATGTGGTCATCTTGACCACTGGAGAGAAGACTTCATCAAAGTCAATGCCTTGTTCTTGCTTAAAGCCCTTGGCAACAAGCCTTGCTTTGTACTTTGGCTGACTATCATGAGCGGTGATCTTATACCTGTAAACCCATTTACAAGGTAGAGCCTTTTTGCCCTGTGGTAATTGAACCAACTTCCATGTCTGGTTTTTATGCAGAGCTGTCATCTCTGACTGCATGGCCAACTGCCATTTTTTCGACTCAACCACTTGTAATGCTTCCTTGTAACAAGATGGTTCTCCGCAATCTGTGAGCATGACATAATTTAGAGATGGCACATAACGATCAGGTGGTTTGGAGACACGCTCAGAACGTCTCACCACAACTGATTCTGCCTCTCTAGCCACTATAGGCTGTTCCTGAGCCTGACCATGCTGTCTTGATGTGCTAGCACTAGGTCCATCTTCCCTGAAGACAACTCTTCTGATCTCCTCTGTCTTCTCTGGCTTAGAGTGAAACTTGGCTTCATTGAAATGCACATCATTGCTACGAATAAGCTTTCTGGACTCAGGATCCCAAAGCCGGTAACCCATCTCGCCCGATTCTCCGTAGCCAAGAAATATACACTTCTTGCTCTTTGGTTCTAACTTATTTCTGAACTCCTTAGGAATATGGCTATAAGCTTCACAACCAAAGACTCTGAGATGCTTATACGAAGGTGCCTTGCCTGTCCATAGCATCTCGGCCACTGCACTCTTATCCAGAACCCTACTAGGAGACCTGTTGATCAAATGGGCTGCTGTAGCCACTGCTTCCGCCCAAAATCCATCAGGCAACTCAGCATTTGACAACATGCTTCTGACCTTCTCTTGTATGGTCCTATTCATACGTTCTGCAACCCCATTCTGTGAAGGATTATATGGTGCAGTAAGTTCCCGCTTAATCCCTTTTTCTTGACAAAAGTCTTGAAAAGCTTTGGAAACGTACTCTCCACCATTGTCAGTTCTCAAGCACTTCAACTTCTGACCACTCTGATTCTCCACCAGCTGCAAGAATGTCTTAAAGACCTTGAGCACCTCATCCTTGTGCTTCAAGAAGTAAACCCATACTTTGCGAGAATAGTCATCTATGAATGTACAAAAGTACGCTGCTCCCCCTAGTGACAAACTAGGCATTGGTCCGCATAGGTCACTGTGTACAAGAGCTAACCGTTCGTCCCTACGATTCCTCTTTGATCTGTGCGGTTCCTGTGTTTGCTTACCATAAACACAATGCTCACAAAACTCGAAATCTTGAAATGAAAAGCCAGGCAAATAACCATAATGAGAAAGTATTTCCATTCCTCTTTTTGACATATGTCCCAACCTACGATGCCACAGTGACACACTTGGCTGCTCAATCACATTAATTACATGGTTTTTAACCTCTGAAACATGTAAAGTGTACAGAGTTCCTGACTTGCTGCCATGTGCTACAGTCATCGAACCTTTGGAGATCTTCCAAGCGCTGTTCCCAAAAACTGTCACATAACCCGCATCATCCAACTTCCCTGTACTAATCAAGCTCTTTCGGATTGCTGGAACATGTCTGACACTCTTGAGCCATAAAGAAGAGCCATTCTGAAACTTCAACTGCACATCTCCCACTCCAAGTATGTCACAAACCTGCTCATTGCCAAGTCTGACATAATCTTTAGTAGCCACATATGATGTAAACCACTCTTTGTGCGGAGAAACATGTAAAGATGCCCCTGAGTCGATAATCCAATCACTCATAGCATGTCCATCCTCTGCAGTCAAGAAAACAGAATCAAGATTGCTTGTAAGGAAGATGTCACCAGCTGCTATACCAGAATCACTGTCTGAACCAGACCCTGTGACATTCACCTCTTCAATCTTCACTGAACTCTTCTTTTCATCTTGCTCAGAACTCTTTGTTTTGCCTTTTTCTTGTCTCCACTTCGTACAATCTCGCTTCATGTGACCCTTCTTGCCACAATGGTAGCATTCTATGTCATCCTTTGACTTCGAATCACGAGACTTACTTCGGTTTTGTGCCTTCTTACCCTTCTTCTCTTTAAACTGTTGTCTCCCTCGAACGACCAAAGCACTATTGCCTTTGCCTTTGTCAATGTTCTTCCTGTTCACTTCCTCTGTGAGCAAGCTGCCTTCTACATTGGCACTTGTAAGACCTTCTGGCGCGACAGAATTACTTAACGCTGTACGAAAAGTATCCCAACTGTCTGGCAAAGTGATTAAGAGAAACATAGCCTTCACTGAATCTGGAAAGACTATCTCTTGTGTTGTTAACTGGCTGAAAATTGAGTGAAATTCATTCAGATGATTTGACATGGCTGTCCCTTCCTTCATCTTCAAATCCACCAATTTCTTGAGCCAGTAAATCTGAGAAGCAGCACTTTGTTTCTCGTACATATCACATAGCTTTTCCCATACGCCATATGCTGTAGTCTCTTCTGCTACGTTGAAGTAAACATTTTCTGCCAGTGTCAGCATGATTGTGGAACAAGCTAACTCGTCAAGCTCTTCCCACTCATCTTCAGCCATACCTTCTGGTCTCTCCCCTTTGAGCTTCAGTGGCTTCACTTGTTTTTTCTGCACCAAAACCTGCCAAATCTGCTTCTTCCAGAATGGAAAGTTTGTGCCATCCAGCTTCTTTATGTTGTAAAGAGTCTCACTGTGAGAAGATGCCATATCTGCCAAACTGTTTACTCCTGAGAAAAATCCAACAGAGTTTCCCCTGTAAACTGGCCTCTGTACACAGTAAACAAGCTATAATCAACAAGCTGAACACCTCTCCTCAGGAACTGTCAGTATTTTTGAAAATTTTTGACAGAGTCTCCCCTGTAAACTGAGCTCTGGGAACCAAAAGATAGCTCAAGAAACAATCATAAATAGCTGACCAATGACAAATCTAAAAAATCCCTGTAATATGCTGTCCTGTAAGCATACACTGTCTCCTCTCTGGGCGATGACAGAACCTGTATCTGTCTCAAGACTGAACCCTGAACAATGCCTCAACGGCCTGACGCATAAGATGCAATCCAGTGTCTACACAAAGTCATACATCCTAAGGGATAAAAGTCGCCGAAGAGGATGCGTGTAGAGGGGAACTCCAGCAACCTAATCCACCTCACACTGGGTAACCCAGCCCCCAGTGCTTGGCTTCAAAAAACCTCACACACGACCCTCTCAGATGGCTCAGCAAACTGCCCAGAACTAGCATACATCCTATAATAGACCAATCACTGTCCTATGACCGCTGCGGCGGTCTGTCTGCTAGCGTGACTCACAACTAGCAGACCCACAATCACAGTACATCAATCTGCAATACATGCCAGTGGTGTCAAGCCGTCGTATGGCCACACCTCCCCTGGAACCTGGCAAGCACAAGAAGTAGCAATGCAGACTGCAATATATATATCTGATGATATATATGTGTACCTGGTCTATAGATGATGCTCTGAAGACGAATAAGTGATGTATGTCGATGTCGATATTGATGTCGACCACCTCCTGCTTGCCAATCTACACAAGACGGATTTCTTTGCGGCTGAAATCTATCTTCTGCTGTAGTGCTCAGAACGAAATTCTGAGGGCATAAACGGCTTCGAAAGGGGGGTAAAACGCCAGGTCGCCTGGTGGAAACGCTCCCGGAACGCCGAGTGTGAATTTTCGAACTCCGGATCCAGAATCTGCCGGAAAAGTGCGCGCGCGCGCGATTGCGCAAATCCGCACTGAACCAAGGCTCTGATACCAATTGAAGTCGCGGAGCGGAGCGTGGGTCGACTCTCTCTCTCACACACACACACAGTGAGCTTACACAGTACAGTACGCAGAGAGATGTTAGAAGGGTTATCTCCCAAAATTCTTAGTATTCACAAAGAATATGTTAGTATATACAAAGAGTTAGAGGTAAGTGAGTTAGGCGGGCGGCCGGCCATATCCGCATAAGAGGCCACTTGGGCTTTAATCCCAACACTCAAATCCACTCAATTTGACTGGAGAGTAAGACTAAGAGTTGTCTGAACCAGTTGGTAAGCTCAAAGACACCTCGAGGTAAAAAATTTCAAGAGTTGATCAAAACTCAGCTTATTTACTTTTTCTTGACATTTTAGGCCAAATTATGTTTGACTTGATTCATAGGCTTAAAATAGCTCACATAAAGACTGTCTTTGAGAAAATTGCAAAAAAGTGTTCATTTCAAGCCTAAAGTTAATAATCGCGATTATTAACTTTCTGCTCTAAATTGACCAAGGTTCATACCATTGACTCATTGCATGTGTACAAAAAACTTTTGTAAAGGCCCAAGAGATTTGGATCACTAAACTGGCAAAAAACTGGGTAAAAACTAAAGTTTGTACTGATTTTTTGAATCTTGAGTATAAATTTGGGAAAAATTTATCCAAAATTGTTGAAATTTGATTCATAGGCTTATGTTGATGTGATAAACATGTGTACATGCTCAGTTGACCAAAAATTTGCAAAAATTTGTCATAAGTAAATAATTGCGATGATTTACATATGTCCTATTTTTCAGTTTTTTTGACCAAGTCTGCATACTACTAGTTTCACCATGTTGTAATAAGCCCACAAACCAAATTTGGTAAGATTTGGATCACTGGATTGAAAATTGTGACTAAAATTGCAAAGTTAATCTGCGGACAGATAATTGATGACCATTTGACAAAAAATCATCCAAACTTGATGAAACTTGGCTAGTGACCTTAACTAAAGGTGCTTAACAGATCTGTGTCAAAGTTGGGGCAAAAACTTGCAAAAATATAGCTGGAGTAAATAATCGCGATTATTTATATCTGCTTCAAAACTTGATGATTTTGCAAATTTGAGTAGACCACAAGGTCAAGCACATCAAGTAGACCTCACAAATCCATTTTGGGGAAATTTGGATCCCAAAAGTGAGACTTAAGCCAAACTCTCAAAATCAGAGTCTGCGGACACCAAACAGTTGATAAAATTGATCGGATTTTGTCTAAACTTGTTGAAACTTGTCTAGGGACTTTAACAAGTTGTATACTTGCCAAACCAATAAAAAAAGTACAAAAAACTGACAAAAGTAAATAATCGCGATTTTTTACTTCTGCTATCTAGAGACATCATTTTTGACTTTTGAACTTATACAATGATAGACCAACATAATATAAAGCCCCAGGGAAATCTTGGGTTCAATCAGATCAAAATTGATACATGTATAATTAGTTTGCAGGTTGCAGATAAAACCTTTGATTTTTTTGCTTGAAGTCGAAATTGAAAGTCAAATTTTGACTCTCATAGCTCGATTTGAAGTGATACACAGAGACCAATCACGAGATTAGCAAAAACTCTAATGTCCTTATAGAAGAATAGCTAACTTGATCAAGTTTGTACAGGAATCAAGTTGCAAACGAGGAATCCGTGGCTTGACAGAAAGTTGCAATTGAATCAAGTGGAAATTGACAACAAGTCAATCCAAAGGTAAGTACTCTATCTAGGGCTTCATAAGTCTATATGAACCTTAGATCTGGTCGTGTACTAGAAAATCAGGGCATACTCGGAGAAACCTCTAATAGAGTATTTGTCAAAGAAAGCGTGAATTAAGGCAATTCCTTGCACACAATTCCTGAAGAAGTCTCAGACACTTTTTCAGATTCAACATCCGAAATGTCTTCTTACTCGACTCACTCGAAACCGGAACTACAGTGCACTATAAGCATATACTATCCTTTTACAAGACTAATCGTCATGGAGCCCATGTTTACTTGGACCCTAACGAGGAGTATGCTATTCACATTGATGACCATGGTATTGAGTTCGAAGAAGAGGTTAGGGCAAACAAACAAGGAAAAATGTACATGGATCAAAACGGAACTCACTATTTACAAGTCAAAAACCCTAACGTGATAGACAAATGGAGGTTAGAAGTAAACACCATAATCCTAGATATGTCAGCAAAAGAAGGACCACCAACTTTAGAATTCGAGGGATACGATCAAGTAGACTTGAAGCCTTTGAAACGGCTTAGTACGGATAATCCTAGGATCATTGTTGGTAAGATAGAAACATAAAAGATCTTCTGTGGACTTCTCATGCCAAACCAGGACAATTAATGGCCATGAAGATCATTTATATCTTCAAGATCAAAGATAAGGGATCAACAGACCTACCAACCTACTTGTTTAGGGATTGTTATAACAACAACATTGTTATGATGACTCCTGAGGAGGTAGAACAAACCAAATATCAAGGGTATTCCATACGGGATTGGATATTGGGTCAAGGACCAGAAACAATTCCCAAGGATGAACACCCTGAGAGATCATCAGAGAGTAATGTGGAGAAACCAGAAACCACCTCATCACGTAGAAAATCGGGTGACACTAAGGCCAGTCTAGGGCTACATGAGTCACTATTTCCAACAAGTTTGGTTTGAAGGACTCGGAACAGGACCAACTCCCAGAAGACCAGGAGTTGAACCAAACAGACGCGTTAGACCAGCTGATTTTCAAAAATGGGTCAGAAAATACAGTGGATCAGGGGATCCATACGACCACTTAGAAATCTTTAAGCAAGTGCTAAGAGCAGAGCGTATATTCGATTTTCATACTCAATTCAAGGGGTTTGGAATCACATTAGAAGGAAAAGCATTGACACGGTTCCAAAACATTCCACCAAGGTCAATCATGGACTTGAACACATTAGCTCAAGGATTTGTATCTGCCTATTCCAAAACGGGGATCAAACATAATACGGTAGCTCAAATCTACAGCTTTAAACAAAAACATAATGAGTCTGTCAAGGATTGTGCAACTCGAATGAAGCAATACATTGCCAGATGCCCAGAGATGGAGATACCTGCAGAAGAACGACTTGTATCTTTGTTTTTGGAGGGACTGCTAAACAAAGAACTTCATGCTATACTTTATAGTAAAAAGCATACAACCTTAAAAGTGTGTGTATCGGATTCTATTGACCTAGGAGACAATTGCGAGATTTTCCACGAAGAAGATGTCCCTAAGGATAACCAAAGAGAGAAAACAGGATCCATAAACTAGCACAAGTGGGGACAGTTGCTGTGGCACCACTCCCAGCCATAGAAGATACGAAAAAAAGGATGAACGACATGATGAACAACATGCAAAAAGCACCTATGAGAGGACCAGGACAAGGGATACCTCCACAGGGACAACCAATTAGGCCACAAAAATGGTGTGCAATCGAGGGTAAATGGACCAACCATGAGACCCATGAGTTCTACTTTAGACCAAAGTATGATGGGAATGTTCAGTACGTGCCCATGAGGCCACGGGGACAACCCATGTACAGATATCAGCCTAATATGGCCCAAGCTCAAAGACCACCAATGGGTATGGAAAGACCTCAACATGTGTTGGGACAACAACCTCCGTATCCAGGACATAATGCAGTGCCTCTAAAGTACATGCACTCTGAAGGAGTCATAGATGAACAAGAATTAGTACCTGTTACACCCTATGCAGAGCCTAGTCCATCTACAGTAATGGTAGAAGGAGATTGTTATAATCCACATCCACCACCAATGGAAGAAACAGTGACTTATGCTCCACCAAAGCTAGCACCGATGTATTATGTAGCTAATCAAGGTGTCAGACCTCCCATGGGAAGACCCATGATGAAGCCAAGAACAGAAAACTGTCATAACTGTGGTGTTGATGATCATTGGAAAAATGAATGCCCAGAGCCTGACAAAAACCTCAAACCAATTGAAGCCTATTGCATACAATGTTGCAAAAAGGCAAGACACTTTTCGGAAGATTGTCCTAAAAATCCTTTGAACAAGGGAAAAACCGTAGTAAACGTAGTCCAAGTGATTCCTAGTAGCTCATTAGAGAGTGAACCGATTGTTCACTAGAGCCCAGGTAAAGAAAAAGAAACACAACTCCTCTGATGATTCGGAGAACACGACAGTCTCTTCTTAAAGAATCAAAAGGAGCAGAAGCAAAAGATATGAGATGAGAAAACAAAAACAATGGGTTGAAATCAAGGAGAAAGCAAAGAAGATAGTCCAGGACAAGTTGAAAGAAACTAGTAGTGAATTCAAGAAAACAACCGTGAAATCTGGAGGATCCATTCTGGTCGATAAGATTTTTGAGCCTATTAATGCCGCCTTGAAACCCTACCAAGCAGGACTTAAAGCAGTTCAAAACATGAAAAACGAGTGGAAAAACTATCCATCTCTAGACATGGAAGTAGCTAAGCTGGAAGCTTATCAAAATTTGGTAAGAATCATGCAAGCAATGCTGGAAAAACAAAAACCCAAGATTGAAAGTATTGCAAAACCTGAAGATCTTGCAGTAGAAGAAATAAAAGCAAAATCCGATGTGGTGACAGAACCCCACCTTGAAACAAATGAACCAGAGCTTATAGTGCTAGACATCGAAGATGCCTTGGATGGAATTCCATTCGTAGAGGAAGACTGGCCAGTACACTTATGGGAAAAAGTGAGAGAGATCAATGATGGGAGCCTAACTCTAAAGTCAGCTCCTATAGAAGAAGTCTAGTTGTATAACCTACCTTCTGATATGAAATTGGATTTATAATCCTTGTACGGGGATTGAGGATTGAAAGCTTCAGGAATGTCGAAACCATTGACATTAAAAACATTACCTTCTGACTTGGGAGATAACGAAGATGAATCCATCGTGTGCAAGACCACTCAAGTAAAAAGAGCTGAACAGACCCTAGAAGTAGACAACATTCATTCAATCATGTCTACACCCATCCAATGCACTCTTACCTTGGGAGAAATATTAAAACTCAGACCATACTTATGGAATGATTTACAGAAAACCGTAGAGAAGGTGGGGATAACGGGGTTAATCTTGAAGAATTTGGGAAAATTGAAAAATGAAATGGAAAACAAAGAGAGTCGATCAGTTCCTATGAACAAGGTCGGAGAATAATATGAAGGGGAAGAAGGAAACACCACCCTCCTAGTGAAATATAATGACATTGAAACCATGGCAATACTGGATAGTGGAGCAAGCATAGCCATAGCCACTGAAGCAGTATAGGAATCCTGGGGACAGCCAGTCATTAGACAAACTCAAATGAAATTGCAGTTGGCTAAGGGACACATTGAGAGACGACTAGGGCTGCTTGAAAAAAGTGATAGTCAATTCCTGTAAAATTGAATATCAACACACATTTGCCATAGTAGACTTTGGGAAAAAACTCAACTATGAAATCATATTGGGAAGACCTTTCATGCGACAGGTACAACTTATCCAAGATTGGGGAAACAACTATCTGTACTTGAAGCAAGTGGGATCTATAACAAGAGTCAATCTAAAAGATCACACTTATAGAGATGTCTTGAAACACCCATCCAAGAGTTTGATTTAGTCTCTTCGGCTGAAACTAAACTCCCATCCTAGTTAAACAAAGACACTCCTATTTGGATGTGTGGAGCTTCAGAAAATAGAAGCTCAAGACGAGAAGAATGTATCCTACAAAGGGACTGCACTGACGAAGCCTACGTACCTGAACCCTTTCGAGAGCATTTATTTGAGGCATTCGAGTGGACTCAAATTTTAGCGACAATGGATGTATATGTGAATACGTCTATGCCTACTGAGTTTTGCAATGAGGATGGCTATGACATAATTCCCATCCAAATGATTTCAATCCTCAACATTTAAAACGAAGAAACCCAAGGACTTAATGAAAGCTCAACAAGTCTTTTCAGACCTCTATTAGGATGCAACTGATGAGTTGGATAAACACTCAACTACCTCAGAAGTTTCGGGGTCAAAAAAAGAGCATACGAGAGCTAAGTACCTCTTAAAAGGAGGGGAGGAAAATTTTTTTGACTTTCCAAACCAGAAATCAAGAAGACAAAAGTGGTATAGACGAAAGAGAGACACCGGAATTGTGAAAATACGACCTATGCATCAGTCTTCAGTAAAACATAATTCCTGATGCAAATAAATGCTAATGATTGCGTCAAGGACAACATAACTGGCAGATATCCTTCAAAAAAAAACTCAGAAATGTCTCAGTCATCGGGAAAAACAAGGAAGGGTACTCAAGAAAAATCATAGGAAAAGAAACCACTCATGACCAGAGTCGAGCGGAAAAAGAAATATCAAGAGTTGAAAAAAGCTCTAAAGGAGATATACACAACCAAAATGGAAACCACGGAAGAGGATGGTAAGGATGTAATGCATGTTCCATCCCATTACAAAAAGTATACTCTCCAAGATTGGAAAATCATAGTTGAACAACCTATTAGGGAACTACAGAAACAGGGCGAGTCTTACAAAGGGCTTGAAAACGCTAAAAGGATAGACTTGGTTGAACCAGGAGAAGAGCCTAGACCTGCTTACATTGCGAATGACCTAATAGAAGAAGAAGAAAAGATTTTGTTGAGCTTGTTAAAGGAATACCGGGATATCTTCACTTGGTCTTACAAGGATCTCAAGGGTGTTGATCCAGAAATGTGTCAACATATCATACCCATGAGAGATGACACAAACCCAAGTAGACAGAGACCATACACATATAATGAAACATTTTCCAGGAAGATAAAATAAGAGATTGAAAAACTAAAGGAAGCCAAATTCATTTACAAAATTGAACACACAAATTGGTTGTCTCCAATTGTGATAGTACCAAAGAAGAATGGGAAATTATGAGTGTGTGTTAATCTCAAAAAGGTGAATGCAGCTACCATCAGAGACAACTTTCCTCTTCCGATAACTGAGCATGTTTTAGAACGAGTTACAGGAAAAGAAGCTTACAGCTTCTTATACGGCTTTTCGGGATACTATCAACTTTTGGTTGACCCAAAAGATCAACAAAAAACTGCTTTTGCAATAGAATGGGGTATATTTGCCTATCGGGTTATGCCATTTGGGTTAACTAATGCTCCAGTGACATTTCAATGGTTGATGAGCCATGCTTTCGAAGAATATCTTAGGAAATTCTTAGAAGTATATATGGATGATCTATGCATACATTCATCAATCCGGGTTGATCATTTTGAACACCTCAAAAAGTTATTCGAAAAATGCAGACTTTATAGGATTTTCTTAAATCCTGAAAAGTGCACATTCATGGAAAGACGAGGAAAAATTCTTGGACATATAGTGTCTAAAAATGGCATAGCTACTGATATTGAGAAGATTCATGTCATTGCAGATTTGCCTCGACCAACAACAGTAAAGGGGGTACAAGCCTTCATGGGGCATTGTGGATATTACCGAAGGTTCATCTACATGTACGCTATAATTGCAAAACCCATGTATAGCTTGATTACACACTTTGAATGGACCAAGGCATGTGAAGAATCCTTCATGAAGCTTAAGCAAGCCCTCACCTCAACTCCAATATTAAAAGCACCAAATTGGGATAAGGTATTCCACGTACATGTAGATGCTTCAAATTTTCCTATTGGTTGTATACTAGCTCAACCAGGAGATGGAAAAATTGACTTTCCTATTTCTTATGCGAGCCGACAATTGAACATGGCAGAAAAGAATTACACCACCACCGAAAGAGAAGGACTAGGAATGATCTATGCCGTTAAAAACTATAGACATTACCTATTAGCCAACAAGTCTGTGTTCTTTGTGGACCATCAAGATTTGTTGTATTTGGTCAACAAGCCATGCAGCACAGGGAGAATAGTGAGATGGTTCATCATTCTCCTTGAATTTGATTTCACCATGGTTGTAAGAAAAGGCATTACACATCAACGAAAAGATCATTTGTCAAGGATTGTTTCAGGAGAATCATCTAAAGGGGTAGACGATGATTTACCAGATGCCTATTTTTTCTCCGTGGAAATGATACTTGGATGGTCGAAAAACATTGTGTCATTAATGACGATCGCTCTGCAAGTGGATTCACAAATACCACTTCCTATCACAATCGGATTAATCGAGCAATCGGCTATGTATCAATTAATAGTTGGAAGGCTATACAAAAGAAATTGGGACGGGATATTGTTTTTATCCATTAACCCTGAAGAAAAAGAACAGTACCTAAGTCAAGCACATGTTACCATAGTAGGACTTCACTTTGCGAAAGACCAAACTATGCAACGAATCTTGAGACTTGGAGTATTTTGGTCGACTATGAGGAGAGATGTTAGATCTTTTTTAAAAGATTGCCCTCAATGTCAAACACGGCCACCCATTCCTCATGTAACATTGTTTCAAATGTCACATGTTCCTAAGTGGAGTAATTATATGGTTACTTACTTATCGATCCGAACATTTCCTGAGGATATGATTAAACGCCGTCAAAGAGCAATTGAAACTGAAGCAAGAGACTATGCTCTTATTGGGAACCAATTGTATCGGAGAGGTAAAGATCAACATTTGCATCTTTGTGCAAATGAAAACGAGTATATTCCGATTATAGAACAAGCACATGCTGGATTAGCTGGAGGTCACTTTTCTAGTGAGACCACCACAAGAGCAATCTTGATGGCAGGCATCTGGTGGCCAACACTTTTTGCAGATGCTAAAGAATATGTTCAAAGATGTGATGCTTGTCAACGATCAAAAATCCCAACACGAGTAGATAGCATGCCCTTAAGACCAATGATGGGGGCTAGAGCTTTCACAAAATGGGGTATAGATTTTGTTGGACCAATACAGCCACCTGCTTATAGAACCCAAGCTCAATATATCATTGTAGCTATGGACTATTTGACCAAGTGGGCCGAGGCTAAAGAAACTCAAAAGAATGATGCCAGAACCACTGTTGCATTCTTATATGAGTATGTATTCACTAGGTATGGACTGCCAATAGAGATTGTCAGTGATCAGGGAACTCATTTCCTCAATGAGGTAATAGAGTATTTGCTTAATGAGTTTATGGTCATCCATAACAAATCAGCTCCCTATCACCCACAAGCAAATGGACAAGCTGAGCATACGAATAAAATTCTTAGCTCGATGCTGACTAAAGTAGTTAGTTCAGGAAGGACAGACTGGGAAATGAATCTCCATGCTGCTCTATGGGCTTATCGAGTTTCATTCAAAACAGCTCTAAATGCTACACCCTTTAACCTTATTTATGGTCTTAATGCCATACTGCCAATAGAATTTCTATTTCCGACATTAAGGGTAGCATAGAATCTTGAGTGGACTGGACATGAATTGTCAGAAAGACTCGAAGATTTGGAAAAGCTAGACGAGCAAAGGTTAACTATTGTAGCTCATATCTATGTACAAAAGCGGAAACAAAAATAGTTTTTTGATTCCCACTTAATCACAAAAACCTTCAAGAAAGGGGACTTAGTTTTAGTCTATTCCCTTAAGCAAAACATTCCCAAGTTTAAGAAAAGGGAAAACAGACCGTTTATCATTGAAGATGTATCTCCAAGTGGAGCAGTAAAATTGTCCACCCTAGATGGTGAACCAATGGCTAATTGGATTAGTGGATGTTGTTTGAAGAAATACAATTTGCCACTAACCAATGAATTTCTAGAAATAGTGCATGCAGCCAAACAAAGGAAGATCAAACGGCAGCAGATTATTGATGAAGCCCAAGAGGAATCTAGGCTTTGGGTACTCAAGCAGAAAGCTGCTATGAAGAATCCACAGATACCAATTACATCAACACTTTGGAAATAGATGATCGAAAATGGGAATTACCTAAAGACGCAGTTTCAACAGATGATGACTGGTTAGATGGAATGGACCTACGTATCAAAGTACATCTCAATAATCATAGCACCAATGATTTGGTTGACACAGGAGCTAGAGTAAATGCAGTCAGTTATTCCACATACAAGAAGGACACAAGTCAAGCATTGACGGCAGGAATAGCGACAATCAAAGGATAAAACAAGAACCCAACTCCAACATTGGGAGTAGTCAACTTGAACGTGATAGTACATGAATGCTCATGTCCTTATCAGCTTGTATGCTTATCGAATGAACACATGAATGAGACGATGATTCTTGGAATTCCCTGGATGGGAACATACAAAGCAGTACCAGATTGGGATACGAATCAGCTAAAGTTATCATCTAAAGGAGGGAAACTCATTGTTCCAATTGAACCAAGCAAGGAAGAATGGAAAAGAAGCAATCAAAATACCAACTTACGAAGTAGTCAATCTTCTCCATCCCCTCGACAATCAAATGCTACAAGTAGCATGCAAGGAGTCAGGAAAATTTGGGTACCAAAAGCACATCTTAAGGATAAACCGATTCAAATCTGGGTGCCTAAAACTTCACCAACAAAACAAAAGAAGGTTCAAAGGGTTAAAACACAGAGACGAGCATCTCCGAGCAAGGAACCTAGCATGGACATGGTTTAATTGGAAGAAAAAGGAGCACTTATCTTCTCCACAAACCACGAAACCAATCAAGCAAGTTAAGTCTCAAAAGACTCCAACACACCATGCAGCACCAAGCCGACAAGCTACCAATGGCGAGAAAAAGCTCGACAACAGTCAAAAGTGCTACCAACAGCTTAAGCAATTAGTGTGCTAAAGCATCCTGATGGTACAATCAAACAGAGAGCACACAAGCTATAAGACTTGCTCTTTGGAAGACATCAACAACAAACCTCAACATCGGAAACCCTTGAGTCAATTACTCAAGACCCAACTCTTGCATATCATATTGGTTTGAATCGCATTGATCTTCATAGCATGATAGAGCCAAACACGGCTATGCATAGACACGATTGTTTCACCCATGCACACAATCGTCCTGGAGTACGCCATCTAGGAGGGGTGGAAGGGCACTAAGTACTAAGTACTAAGTAATTAAGGGCAATGTTTGAAGAGGCAAAAAAAATTTTGATGTTAACATGTAATTTTTTGCAAAATTACCAAATAATGCCCTTATAATTCATCATCAAGGGAAAATTCACAGATAATATCTTCTCGATGAGTGTAAATAGTGTATATACTATCAGAAAATCATAAAAAATAGTCCTTCTTTGGGTATTTTTCATTATTTTTGTTGATAATGAGGCTTAAAAATAGAAAATTCCAACAAAAAATAATAAAGCTATGTTTTTCAAGGGATTTTGTTAATTATTGGAATTTTATTTTACTTTTTTAGAGAATTTTTCTATTTTCTTTGATTTTTTCAAATAAACAGGTCAAAAATTAATAATAAATAGCAGGGAAGCCATATGAAAAAACGGAAGACACGATGGTGATAAAAAAGACAAGGTGGACAAGCACAAAATTTTTCAATGAAATCAGAAGATGGAAGCGGGAAGCCTAAAATAAGCGGTCAGGCCTACTTTTGCAAAATTCTTGCAGAATGAGCTACAGGAATCCGATCAGGGAAATTTTTGAGTCTAACATAGATTTCATGGCCTAGTAGGACTAACGGGGGAATCTGGGGAGATTTGGTTCGGGAAGTCCGGGTATAGATATTCAAGGTAGGCTAAAACCACCTCATTTCCACTTGGAGCCTTTGCAGAGAGAGATTTCGGTCTCTTTCGCGCGACTTTTCTGGAGCCCAAAGTTGACCATTTTCAGCGCCGTCTCACACGAGACATGAGGGGTAAGTTCTTTACTCGACAATGATCCATTTTGTACGGCCGGTAGCTAGTCTAAAGCCCTAGAAATCGAGCAGTGCACGAAGACCTATGACCTAAAACTGACCATAACAGCTTGCCAGCTTGACCAAATCGGCTGGGATTTGAACCATAGCATGCCCTAATATAATAGAACCTTTCTATACATCAGATGACCATTCAGTAGGGGTCGAGGGGGTCCCCAGTAGAAAAGTTAGGTTTTTGGCAAATACCAGAATTCCGACCTGACTCCACAGATGGCTTGCTTATGAGGTCCATATACAATGTATATGATTGGTTTGGTGAAATCCATCAAGCAAAGCCCTCGAAAAGCAGAAAACGATCGAAGGTTATAAAGCGTCAAATTCGACATACGAGGTCAAACTGACTCCAAATGAGCCAGAATTGGACAGGTTGCTTCACGACTATGTTGCGGACAAGTCCAAAGTCTCAAAGTTGATTGACCAACCCAACAGGAAGTGTAGTCACAAAAAGCAGTGATTTCAAAGTCGACAGAGCACAAAGTGATGCTGGCATGACCAACTTGACCAAATTCAATTTAGGACTTGTATTAGGTGTATGAAACATGTCTAAGTCAGAATTTGTAGGTTTTGCAAAGTTTTTGTCACTGTTGTAAATGATCGTGATTATTTACTTTTGCATCAGCTTTGCTTGGAAATTGTCAAATCATCTCACCTATCATATGTATTACATGCCAAAAATCAAGTATGAGCCAAAATGACCACCCATTACTTGTAAAATTACCAAAAAAACGCAAAGAAGTCTTTTCAAGCCAAAATTTGGGTTATGGACCACATTTCTTGATCCAAATCACCTCATATCTCATACCCAAGGTCTATACAATGTCTAGAACCAATTTGTATCAAAAAATATCAATTTTGGAAGAAAAGTTAATAATCGTGATTATTTACTTTTTTGTCAAAATTGGGGAATTTTGATATTTTGCTATCATACATCCAAAGTACATGATGTGTTAAGCCCACTAGCCAATTTTGAATCAATTTGGAGTTCAAAATCTCAAATTTCCTTTATATCTACTGTTTCAGAGACCTAAACTCAAAATCTGATACCATTTTCACCGTGTGCATCCAAAATGAGCCCATATTTCACTCAGAGCATGTATTTTGTAAATAATCGCGATTATTTACTTTAGTTGCAAATTTTTGTTTTGACCACACAGTTTTGTTCCTTGCATGTTTTTATGCATCTTTGCTTGTTCAAAAATTAATTTAAAGCAAATTGGACCAAATTGTCAGCATTTCAGCTTAAAGGACATTTCAGAGATAATTCCGACAAATCTGCTAACTTTGCACTCTATTCACTGAACATGAGCCATGCAAGCAGCGGAGAGGGCTAAAAAGAAGCTCAACTAAAAAGAGAAACTACAAGAACTACCCACGTATCAACTAGACCCCGAGTCAGTCAAAGCAGCAAAGGCATCCTACCTTTCTAGAGAATAGTTAGAAGAGCACCACACTACGGCTTCACTTGCAGGTTCAAAAGTAAAGAGGGACATCAGGTAGAGTTGCAACTCCTGCCCAAAGAAGTTTATGATGTAGCTACTAAACCAGAAACCAAAGAAGCTAACCGCAGGCTGGGGCACATACATTTCTACGAACAAGAGCCTTGCGGAGTAGATTTTCAGAAGGTTTATAAGTTTCTATCCACAATCAAAGAAGAAGGAATTGCGCAGATATCCGACACCCAAGGGAACAAGGTCGAATTAGTGATCACTAAAGAGATAGTGGCAGAGGCACTCAGAATGTCCACAGAAGGAATGACCATGCAAGCAAGAGACGGAAAAACCACAGGCACATTTACCAAAGAGACAACCACAGCTACATTCGCCGACCTCATTCACAAACAAGTGGAAGAGCCAGCTCGTTTGTACCACCAGCACTTCCATTTCTTGACAAAAAGGCCACCAAGGTACACTACACCAAATCATGCTGTGGCCACCATATTCCCTCAGGTTCTCAAGTCGACAACAAGGCAACCAGTGGACCACGTGCAATATGTCTTGACAACCTTGAAGGGCACCAAGAAGGAAGGCAAAATCACGTACTTGGGTGTGCCAGAGGTCTTGACTAGAATAGCATATCATGCCATCGACATGGACGACAACCTATCGCCTACCCCATATCAGAATACATGGATATTGGTAGCACAATCCTCTCCAAGAGCTACAAGGTCATGTAAAATATCATATAAATCTGATGAAGAGTCAACTGATAGCTCGCCGGAACGGCACAGCAGCGAGAGCTCTGACAACGAAGAAAAGAGAGCTCGGAGAGAAGAGATGAAAAGAAAAGTTATGGCCGCACACCAAGAAGAGCCAGCTATAAAACAAGGGTGCTTTGAAAGAGAGAAATAGGCGTACCAGCACAGTAGGCAAGCATAAGGGAAGGACCCAGAAAAATGGGTACCTGCTGGACTTAAAGGCCCTCAAACAAAGCATCATACAAGAAAAGAAACCGAAGATCCAACAGAGCGTTTAGAAAGAATGTACGAGGAGGCTGAAGCTCTAAAGCTGAAGGAGGCAGAAGAAGCTGCTAAGAAAGCCAAGGAAGCGAAAGACCAAAGGCACGCCGAGGAGACGGCTAGAGCAAAAGCCCAAGAGCAAAGTCATGGATCTCCCCGACCCACCTCACTGCATACAGAACAAGAGGACCACCCCATGCCTAGACCACCACCATCACCTGCGGGCAAAGACACCAATGAAGAAGAAGAGCCTAAGAAAGACAAAGATTCTGAGTCCACCAAACAAACAGAATCTGCAAAAGAAGCTGACTAGCATGACAGACAAAAAGAAAAAGAGACCGAGCCCAGAACAGGAGAAGACCGAAGAAGATACTCAAAAACAAGAAGAGAAAGAGGCAAGTGGATCTGAATAAGAGTCTGATAAAGAAGCAGATGCGAAAAAAGAGTCTACCATTGCACATGAGACAGAACCTGAGCCAGAGAAGGAAGAAAGGCCGGCACCTGAAGAGAGAGCAAGGTCGGAGCCAACACCCTCTACTTCTACTCAGCCACAAACTGCCAAGGCATCAAAGCCTCAGGATACCCAAGAAGAATACCAACCATCTACCTCTACACAAGAACCACGAGCAATTACGACGCAGCAAGAAGCCACACATGTGGCTGCAGGCACATCCCAGTTGTCAAGACAGGAGGAGTGGCAATCAAACAACGAGTCGCTCAACAACACTAAATCGTAGTGATAGCCGTTTTTCGGCTCTCTATAATTGCCATAGTGAGTTACCTCACCCTACCGAAATCACCTAAACACTGTGGCTATTCTTACCTTTTCATTGTACATAGGCGTGTGTGAGTTAGGGGGCTTTTCTCATATCTTCTTAAAACCCTCAGCTAGCTAGTCACTGGGTTAGTTGAGCCAAAAATAAATAAATAAAATCAAAAAAATATAATATATTATGACCCATTTGTGTGTAAATATTGCATTATATATATGGCCTAAATATAGGGATTTTTTATAATTATTCTGGTATTTTATTTAAATATTTATACTTAGGTGTGTGTTTTATTAAACTTGTATATGCCTTCTTTCATTCTCTTGCACCATAAGTGTATTTTTTGCCAATGTGTACACACTCTAACCTCATATTTTTCTTTTATACAAATCACCCCCACATTTTCACCCTCACCCTCGTGAAAACAAAAAATTGATTTCTACTTTCTTAGTCATGTTTATTATATTTATTTTCATTTACTTGCATACCTTTTCCTCTTTCACCCAAAATAATACAAAGAGGGACCATATCATATGATTCCAATATCTTTTCATATCCATAATTTCTCCATATTTTTTTATTATTTATACTCATTATTCTAATACCATGTGCTCATTGAGCTAAAATCCATGAATAGTCCATACACTAGTCTCACCATGTATATATTGCTTTATTCACCAATAATCCTCCTCCATGCAGGTGTAAAGGGCAACTTGGATGCTTTGTATTATGATATGACAAAGGAGGGGCTCACTCTTGGATGCATTGTACAAATTCAACAAAGGAGGGGGCCACTAAAAGACTTTTGCAGGCATAAAAAGCAGGCTTTTTGGTGAGATTTTTGGCACCCATATCCACTCCGAATTTGGAGCGGTGGTCAAAAGAGAAAATGTGGAAAAAAATCTGAATAATCACCTCAAAAAATTTGGTGATTTTTGGAGCAACCACTGGTGAGCTATGATTTTTTGAGTGGACCCCAGTCTGCCCACTTTTCTCACAAAGTAACCCATAGTCTTCTCTCACCTCCTTTCCCACTTCACACACATACACTCATTCCTCTCCATCCCTCACTCAAACCTGTAGCTTTCATGGCTTACTTCATCTTCTTCACCATTTCTATCTCTCCTTACTCCATAGCTCAAAAGATTATCATCTCTACACACATATAGCTCAATTTCTCTCTCTAGAATCAAATTCATATTACCATAACCTCTTCATCCTTTCATAAAAGACAAAAAATCAGCAAATAACCAATCTCAAGTCTGCAAAAGGAGGAGTTTGATCATGGAGAATTCAACTTCCCCATGGTCACAAGAACTACACCGACAAAGTTCTACAACCGCTTCATCAGTGGAGGAGAAGGTGGAAAATTTCATTTACATCTTGTAGTTTCCACCAAATTGTGTATATTCTCATTCTTCTCTTACTTTTTATCATTGTATAAATCATATAATGCACCTTGAGTGCATATGCCATGTAATTTTACCCCATCCTACTAACTTCAAACTACTAACCCTTTTTTTGTAAATTGCACCCACTCTACTCCACCGTGGAGTAGACAGCCTCACAAAAAAAATCACTCACCTCTCTAGAATCTTCTCTATTTCACCTCAATAATTCTCTCCTCTTGAGCCCACATCCATGTGACTCAAAGGAAAAGAGAGACCCACCCTCATTTAAAAAAATAAAAATATGCATAATCTTTGATTTCTTCAAATAAATTTGATTAGGTCTAATCCTAATCAGGGCTTCTAAAACCTATAAATAGAGCCCTTCTCTCCCTTGTAAATCAACACATGATCACACTACACCACACCATTCTCAACACATAACACACCACTCTTCAAGCCTAGTTGTGTAGAGTGTGTGCATTGTGAGTGCTCTATTCCATCACTACACATAGGTGCATGGAGAAGCTTGAAGTTAGTTATGCCATCTAGAGGAGTGGAGTGATACCATACTCTGCATCACACTTGTAGCCTACTCTTGTCCATAAATAAGATTCATAGTTTTGGGTGCAATTGTATGTTGCAACTACGACTCTTCTCTCCAAATTGACTTGATAAGTTGGCTCATCAGGTGGTTGAAGGTATATTGTCCTTGGAGTCTGTTGTGCTATTTCGTGCTTGTTGAATTGTTTGCCTAAAAAGTAAATTGTAAGAGGGTGCTCGGTGAGAGGGCTCCCGTGACCCTAAGACAATTTGTGTATTGGCAACAAGGTCAAGTTTTGTGTTGTCTCTCTATTTCTCATCAAGCGTTGTGTGAATCTAGCCTTTAAGGCTAAGACTGAGTTGCTCAAGTTGATTTGTGCTCTTTACCTCTCTCTGGCGTGGTGAATGATTGTGTTTGGTGTGTGTGGCTATCTTTCATTCCCCTCTCTTGGTGCGTTTGAGTACAAGGAGATATCACATGCGTCCTAGTTCGCATCTACAACTAGGTGGTGCCCCTTTTCTTGTTTGGTTTCTGGCTGTGGGTTGTTGTTGTCTCTGATTGTGATTGCCCCAGCCCCAATTGAGCAGCACGGGAGCCTCGAAAGGTGTTTAGAGGCCGCTCTTCTTGTTGCCCGCCCCAGACCACCTCAGTAGTAGGCCAAAGAACTTGAGATGGTGATCGATGCTCTCCAAGGAAAGTTAGAAGACAGGATGACTGTCATCACTAATCTTCAAAGGCAGGTGCAAGAGCTGAAGGCAGAAGCGAAACAACATTAGTTAGCCAGAGATAGGCAACAAAAAGAAATGGAGAAGTTAGGTGATCTACTCACCAAACTATCTGATGCCTACAAAACAAAAGACGAGCAGTTGACAGAAGTTACGAATGAACTTCTTACGAAATCTCTGTCAGTTCAGAAAATTCAGGTGCAATTAGATGTTGCCAATGCTTCTCTGCAGTATTCTAAATAGAGGCTCAATGATCATGCCATTTTCTTACGACAAATCAGAGAAAATCCAGTCGTGGCCTCGATCAAAGGAACTGATGAAGTGCACAAGGCACTCGAGAAGAAAAATAAATACCTTGAATTGGAATTAAAGCTAGAACAATCACAGCACAGGGACTTGGCACTGATGCGGATTCAAAGAGAGGAGGATCTTCTAAAGGAGATAGCAGAACTAAAGCGAATCAATCAACTCCTCAGAGATGGGAAACCAGACACGTAGGAAGAGGCAGGAACTTCAAAGCCGCCACAGATAGACATACCCTCGGTCTTATTTGCTGAGTTTGAGACACAGTCCACAGCAGAGCGGAGTGGTGATGAAAATGTTCAGATTAACATCACGGATGATGACACAGTGCCAATGTTCCAGCTGTCAAAAGCTGAAGAAGACGCACTAAAGGAAAAGATCACCCTAGAGGTGGATGAGCAGTTGAAAGCCTCTATGGATTGGGAGTTGAGAGTTTTACACTCTGTCAACGTCACTCAACTCACTCCCAATCAGATCAATGCTCAATGGCACCAACAATCCCTCCCGTACCCTCTCATCAAAGTGGAGCTATTACAAGTGAAAGAAAGGTTGTACAAAGATATGCAGAAGATGGCGCACATAAAGACCACGCAAAGTGGAGGTTAAGCTGGCTGAACAAGAATCCAAGATACCTAATTCTGTTCACAAGAGCACCTGCAGCCCTTCAAAGAGATCCAACCTTCTGTCCTGTACCCAGAGTAAGGACATGGCAAGCGCATGAAACACTACAAAAGAAGAGGCCAACTTGGCTTAATTTCCCCAGGCTACCAACTCAAGAGAGAGGCAGGTAACAGAATAATACATGGTGAAAACCCTAACGGACGCCATGTCTTTCTTCAAGAGTCTGCCAGATCTTTCCTACGCTATGTTATATAAAATTTGTTGAATGTTGCTAACATGTATACAAGTTTTTAATGAGCCTGAGCAAACAGGAGCCCCATGGCTATCATTCTTGGAAGGAAACAAAGGCTTATGCTACGATTTGAGTGGGCAGCCTTTAGAAGAGGTACTTTACGGATTCTATGCCAGATGTATGTTCTTGCCCTCGAATAATATGCTAGCCTTTGAAGAAGCTTTCTACACTGGATTCTTCACCTGGCGAACGAAGATATTTGCACTGGTGATCAACAACCTAACATCCAGGTTTGTAGGCTACTCAACGGTGGAGCTGAAGAATACAGTAACAATGCAATTTTTGCAAGTGCCTGACAAGGAAAGAAGAATCAGATACCAGAAGGCACTGGACGCGCTTAAAGACCGCCTTGCAAGCCGTCAACCCAAAGACTATTTCAGCCCATAAAGCTGTGTCAAGGGACGACACAGGTGAGGGGGGGGGGGGGATGTTAGCAGCAAGCTAACACGGACACCATTTTTCGGAGTTCTCTTTGTAAAACATTTATTATTTTGATAAATCGAGAATATTATAACTCTTATTTTCTTGGATAAACTTTGAAATTAATAAGCTGGGGCTACAAGCTTCCAGATTGTATCAGCCAGTCATTTCCCAGCTTTGGTAGAACTCCAGATTATTAGTTTTGACCACCCAAATACCTTGGCTAAGGTATAAAATCCAACTTTTGTAAGTTCTTTATAAGTTTTTGGATAAGAAATACACAGCGTGAGCTAACGACGCTCACTTCTCTTCTTCTCGTGCTTCCTATTCCCTCTCCGGTTGTCACATTGAGATTGTGTTTGTTGCATTGCAACCGGATCTACAATTGGTATCAGAGCTCAGGGCACCGGATCCCAAGCTTGGGCTACCCGATGCATGAAGCAACCTTGAGCAAAGGAGGAAGAAAGGAGAGCTTGGGGGACGTGAGCAATGAGCACCAAGCAGGGCATCTTGGTAGAGCATAAGAAATCGGACTCTACTGGGGCTGAGGCCATTTGATCTTGGAAATCAAGAGCTAAGCAAAGCAAGGCCAAAGCGAGCAGCACGTCCGTGAGTTGAAGAGCAAGCAGTCCGCATCTTAGAAATTGAGCATCAAGGCCTTGAATCGGGCTTAACCCATGAGCAGCAAAGGAACGAGCAGGCTATTGGGAGAATCTTCCTTGCAACTCGAGCAACAACAACAAATTGTCTGGCACGAGCAGATGAAAGTACACGATTGGGGGGAATCTACAGCAGGTTGAGCATAGGAGGGCAAGGTGGACAACTTTGCAAGAATCACACACACACACACACCATCACACACACACACATACAGTGTGTGTGTGTGTATAAGAAACTAGTCGAGCAGAGCAAGGAAGCCAAGCAGCACAACAATTGGAGCTTTGGCTTCTGGCAATCAAGGATCTCACACACACCCGAGCAGAAGATCGGGCCTGCAGTAGAACTTAGAGAGAGAGAGAGAGAGAGAGAGAGAGAGAGAGAGAGAGAGAGAGAGAGAGAGAGTGCTAGCTTGTAATGATGGTGCTCACACTCACAAACACACATTGAAGAGGATCTTGGAGGGGCGCAACAAAGTCGGGTAGAGGGTATCGAGCAAAGCCAGGCATTCTCTGGCTCGTTAGTCTGGCAGCTTGCAGCTTTCGATTGACCAAAATCAATTTTTTTAAAACTCACACACACTCTCTCTTGTGTGCAAGAGGTTGTTCCCATTGAGCCTGTGACTAAATCCCCCGAACCCTCACCTCGAGCTCGTCTAAAGAAAGATAGTTTTTTAGAAATTGCAGATTAGTGTGAGAGAGAGAGAGATAGAGATAGAGAGAGAGAGTCAACATCCTCTCTCTCATTTACGATAGCAGCATCCGCTCTGCCAGTTTCTCCTCGCGGCTGTCTTACCCTTCACCCTAGCTCTTGGCATTGGAGGGATACTTCCGGACAGCTTCTACTTGGCATTAATCTTTCGACACCGATTTGATGGCTCATCATCGTCTTTAAGTGTTGACGACATCGGCCTTAAATTTTGAGTATCGAGAGCTTAGCGCATCAATTTTCGACATCAGTCTGACTCAACCTTTACGGCCAGACAGCAGCTTCGAGCATAGGCGTCTGCGGCTACCTGGCTAGCCACTCTCGTTTGGTAACGGGAGACAATACTGACATCAGTGATTTGCTGCTTCGTATTGGCACATCATTTTGTGCCACCATTTCTAGCGCACTGGCTCGGCATTACTTACACATTGCGATGGATTTTTCGACATCCAACCCGGCACCAGTTTCACGTGGACAATTTTTTCCCGCGATCGACAGCTGTACTTACCACACGCATGGGTGAGGTACCTCTACCATAGAGGAGTGACACCTGCAATCGGCACCGAGCGCACTAATCATGCTATACGGTACATTTTTTGGCTACGATAGCTTTGTCGGCTATTCGACTAGCGCATTTCTGCCCGGCGAAAAAAATCGGCACATAGCGACAGCGACAGGCAGGTTACAGGGGGTTTTCCAGTTTATTCACACACAAATTCTCCAAATTACCTGACACAGCGCTTTCACAGGCAATTTGACAGTCATTTCGATAGGCGGATTCTCTGCGGCAGACAGATGCGTTGACAGATGCATTTTCTTGTGAGCACACCCAGTGCTACTAAGCTCTTTTGACAACAGATATCCCCACAAGGATCATTTTTACTACAAGCAGTAGTTCTTGGCACCTGTTTGAGTGCATTTTACTCATGTACGTTGAGTTGCGGACACTGCCCACTGTACTACGTGTGGAGCCATTTTTGGCTATTTTGGCAGTTTTTCCCGGCCGTTTCTGAGACTAAGACCGGAAGAGCTCTTTCTAAGACTGTGGCTAGTCCATTTGTGTCTGCATTCTCCTTTGGAGGATCAATAGTGTGAGGTTTTCTTTGATCTGGGGTATGCTCGAATGTTGAGACACCTTCGGTGATACAGGTAGCTGGCGTTCCCCTTTATGGTACCCTCGCCATAGGATATGTATCTAGACAGATTTTTATGCTTTTGACGCCGAGTTGGCGGTCATACAACATTGGTTTTGTGTAGTAGATGCCTAGTTAGTGCAGTTGGCACATTCATGCGTATTTTGAGTAGAGTTTTAACTCCTCATACAAAGGAGACTCTACCGAATTTACTTCCCGCGAGTCGTGACTTTCATTATTAGCACTTTTGAGTCTATTTTGGTTGAGATTTTACTCCCGATTCAAAGGTTACTCTACCCAAATTTCTATAGCTTCTCGCTATAGTTTGACACCTCTTAAACCCTCTTGTCAGTGATGGCTTCTTCTTCAGAAAAGAAGGAGTATTTCATTCGCAAGTTCGATGGCACTAACTTCACCATGTGGAAAGAGCGCATGAAAGATGTTTTGATAAACAAAGGCCTCTCAGAATCTTTGAAAGAGTGCGTAGAGGATGGTGACTATACACAAGCTCAGTGGGAGATTTTGGATGCGAAATCCATGGCTACGATACGTCTACATCTAGCCGAGTCAGTGTTCTTCACTATCATAGGAAAGACAACAACCAAGGAACTTTGGGATAGCTTATGCTCAACATGGGAGAGAAAAAGTGCATCCAATAAAGTTGTTCTCATGAAAAAGCTTATGAAGCTCAACATGAAAGAAGGTAGCACAATTTCTGGTCACTTAAATGAGTTCAACTCCTTGTTCAGTCAACTGACATCTCAGGGCTTTAAGGAGTTTGATGACAAACTCAAGTCTATATTCTTGTTATGCTCTCTACCCAGTTCATGGGATATCTTTTGCACAATCATTAGCAATTCGGCTCCGAATGGCAAGATAGAGTTCAATGCTGTCACAAATGCCTTGCTCATTAAAGAGATTCAACATAAATCTCTCGATGGTGCTAGTCATGGAGATGCATATATGGCTGGAAACTCAACAAAAGCAAGAGGCCATGACAGGAACAAATACATAAGCAAAAGTAGAGAGCAAAATCCTTGTAGTCCTAGCAGACACAAGAACCAAAGTAGAGACCGCAATGCCATAAATGTCGAGTGTTACTACTGCCACAAGAAGGTCCATTACAAAAAGTATTGTCCCAGTTTACTAAGAGATCAGAAAAGCATGCAAAATGATAATTCTAGCAAAGGCAAAAGTACAGTAAGGATTGAGGAGCTCAATGTTGTCTCCCATACCTACCACTGTAGTAGAGGATGCTCCTCCTCTAGTGATGATCATTATGCCCACAAAGATTAATGCCAAGGTGACAACAGATTCTCAGATGTTCTCATTTTCACTTCAGATCTCACTCTAGATTCTTTAGTTGCACAGGATGAGGGTTATGCACATAATTGGATTCTTGATTCTGGTGCAAATTTTCATGTCACACCACATAGAGAGTGATTTTCCTCTTATGGCATAGTTAAGTTTGGTGATTCCTATGAGCTTGACATTATTGGCATTGGTCATGTGAGACTTCATATGTATAGTGGCACTACTTTTGTGTTGCAGAATGTCAGAGATGTGCCCAAGCTTACAAAGAGCTTGCTTTCTATAGGGCAATTGGATGATCTTGGCTACACTACAGTTTTTGATAATCGTCTTGGATGATCCGCAAGAACAACCTTATCATGATGAAAGGTGGTAAAAATGGATCCCTATACTCTTTGTTTGTTTTGAGTGTGGACAAACACTCTATCTATGTTGCCGAGCTGCCATGTACTGAGTTGTGGCATAGCCAGCTAGAGCATATTAGCCAAAAACACTTTAGCGTTTTGGCTACTTACCTGTGTTAACTTACATGGACTTTCCATTGTGAGAGCATTTTCTATATGGCAAACATATTAGGTTGACATCTTCGCCATTGAACAAGAAACTAGGCGAACTCTAGACTTGGTGCACAGTGATTTGTGTGGTCCAATGCCACATAAAACTCTAGGGGGGCAAACTACTTTCTCACGTTCATAGATGATTCTACCAGAAAGGTGTGGGTGTATCTCCTTAAGCGTAGGAAGAGGTCTTTTCAACGTTCCAAAAATTCCTCGCAATGGTTGAGAACAATCAGGAAAAAAGCTCAAAGCTTTTTGCACGGACAATGGTGGAGAATACGTTGGTACAACCAAAGTGTGTTGACTCTAGAAGGTGGCATGGGCAGATATATGCAGGAAAGTAGAAGCATGGCAAAGGGCTGGAGCAGCTAGAAAAATCATGGAATGATAGGTAGCAACAGAGTTGTATGCCTAATCCACCTTATAGGCCAAGGAAGGCTCCATGAGGGGATAATTTGGGTAGCAGATGAAGGAGATGCAAAGTGCAGCTTTTGGGTCCAGGAACATAGAGATTGAAGTGCTGAAGGAGTAGGTCCACACGGCTCATCAAACCGAGCTACGGAGCCCAAGTTATTGAAGGTTGAAGTTTCAATGGATTTCAAATTCTTGCCGGACAGGGTAGCTGGGGACAGGTGGTCCAAGTGGAAGTCAAGGTACAGGTGTGTAGAGCTCAATTTATGGAGCCTACCCGTCTTTTCAAATTGAGGATCAGAGCCATGGTTTGCATTTTATGGCCAGTTGAATTTTTTTCGGGGGCCGGGTCTGAGCCCACTTGGCTACATTTTTTTCAGGGGCCGGGTCTGAGCCCACTTGGCTGCATTGAAGGATGTGCCATCTGGCATATTTTGGGCCCTCGCCAAGGTTCTCGATGATAGTGTGCACTATATGAAGCTAGCACGAATCGACTGCGCGTCAATCGGATGATTGGCCAGCCAGATACAGGAAGATGGAGTTGGGAGCCGTGGGAATTGAAAGGTTGCAGATGATTTTTTCCGTTTTTTGTGGCCTTGGATAGCGAACTCTGGGGAGTCGGAATGTAGGGGGGTTTGCACGGCTCGGGAGCCAATACAGCGGAGATCTGGCATGGCTTTGCGGTTTGAAGATCCAACCCCGGGGCGGTAGAGTAAAGCCGGAAGAAGAAGGCAGCCTGAAAAAAGAGGTTTTTTTTAATTGAAATAGGAGTTTTTTGGGAGGAGTTTGGAGAGCCCCAAGGGCTAGCACTTCATGGGCTACCACGTGTCAAGTGTATTGCCCCATATGCACAGCGGCGGGCTTGGAGGCCGCAATATATGTAGTGGGTTGCGAGCCCTCAATTGATAACAAAGGGGGAGAGAGAGGGGAGCTCCCTCCTTGTGAGCTATGGCGACGAGCGTTGCTGGCGCTGCAAGCGGCCGGTGGGCGCTACATTGGCCGGAGGCGGCCCTGCTGGTCATAGTCGGTGGTGTTTTGGTTGGCGATGTGGCGATGTGAGAAAGGAGGCCAGTTGGCCTTGATGATGTGGCGGCTTGACTAGAGATTGGTCCCGCGGCCCTTGGGGCCCCAAAGTTTTGAGAAAGAGAGGGAGGGCAATAGCGACCTCGCTATTGCCTCCCCCCCTCATGGAAGAAGGTGATCCCATAGCGAAGGGATGGCGAGGCAGAGGTTGTTAAAGGATCTATCAATGGAAAGTGGAAAGCCAAGATCAAGCAAAGTAAAAGAGAGGAGTTCAAAGAATTCAAAAGGCAAGTGCAAGGGCGGCCGAGTTGGGCGGACAATAGGGAGATGTGTACACCATGCAAAAGCTACCAAAAATGAACTATAACAAGTGCTAGCAATGCAAAACAAATTCCAAAAAGAGCTCTAAGTGAAGTGCACGAGAGGGGAAGCACACCCATTACTTCTTTTTTAAACCTCCTAGAGACACCCCTATAAAAGAATGTAAACATGAAAATTTGAGGGCTTTCTGGCCTGAGGGTGTGATTGAAATTTGCAAGCCTGTGTAGTGCAAAGCTTGCCATTGAAGCTACATACTTGATTATAATATTCCCCTATGCAATAATACCAAATATTTGCCCCTATTTCTTGTGTTGCTTCTCCCCATTCCCCTCCTTTTCTCTCGCTCTTTGTGTATTGGCCAGTGCTTGCAAAGGGTTTGCCTGCAGCTTGAAGGGTGTTACCAAGAGGGAAAAATAGGGGTGTTTTGTGAGTCGAAAAGGGTGAGTTGAGCAAGGTGGGTGCATTTGTGCTGCAAGGTGTTTTTGCAAGGTATGAGATAGTTGTTTTGTGTGCTAAAGTGGAGTTGTTAGTGCAAATTATCCAATTTGAAGGTGTTATTTGAGAGGTTAGGGGTGCTGTGGAATCCTTGGGCTATAGAGAGATAGACATTTGGTGTGTTGGGTGTGTTCCCTATTCCCCCTCTCCATCTTCTGGTGCCCCCGGGGCGGTCACTTATCAAAAGCTTCCTATATCACGTGCGTTCAAGAGGTTATTAATAATACCTCAATATACATACTATATTTACACTACGTGCCTATTTAAAAAACCCCCACCCCCCTTTGTATGTATACATTTTGATCTTTTAATAATCCTCTCCAGTTAACTCACGTGATAGCATACACATTCTAAAAAGTGACTGCCCCGGGTTGGTGCCCCCATTGAGGAGCCACTGATTGTTCGACGGTGTTGATCAAAGACCGTTATTTCCATCAAGGAGAGATGGCAACACATAGTTATGGACCAGTTTTCGCCGGAGAAGGAGATCCGGAAGAGTGGATGGCCGATTTCGAGTTGTATATGCCGTCGCTGCATATGCCGAATGAAGATAGAAAAATGCAAACGATCCTGTTGTTGATGCGGGGAAAAGCAAAATGGTTCTATGCTTTGGAGGGAGAGCCAAGACATATGTGGCCGGCGTTGCGAACCCGTTTTCTACAAGATTTTCGAAAAGAGGTATCTCCTGTCGACTTGGATGCAAGATTGAGAAATTTGAAGCAGGACGTGAACAAGGAATTTAGCGTCTTCCTCGCCCGCTTCGAAGAGTGCTGAAGGGACTTTGCAGTGGCCATGTAGTTGGTCAATGGTGGTGAGTACTTTAAATTGGAAAATTTTATGGCTTGTTTACATCTCAAAGTTCATGAAAAGGTGAATTTCGAGGGCCCGGAAAAAATCAAATTGGGATGTTGCTATTGCACGGTCAAAGAGCCGGAAAATTAAGAAGAAGATTGAGCAAGGTGTGTTGGGGTATGAGGTGATGGTTCCCAATCCAACTTTGAGTCCGAGGGATGAAGTTCAAACGGAGAATCAGCCCAATCGAGGGGTAGCAACTGTTCCTCAACAATGGGTACATACAGTTCAAAATTTTTCTGAGCAAATGCAAGAGTTGCATTTAAGTGTCATGGACAGAGGTCAAGCAAGGGCAGGAAGAGGTAGAGCTAGGCAATTGCCTGGAAGGTGTTCCAATTGCGGAGAGGAAGGCCACTATGCTCCAGATTGTCCTCACCCACCAAGGGAAAGGGGCGGCATGTATCCTCTGTTTGGTCGAGGCACGGATCAGACACAGTTTAATGGCCAAAGAGGGCAGAAAGAGGTGGAAAACCAAGCACATGCGGCTCCATTAGGTAATGATGAAATACAAAGGGTTAACATTATTGGTGTTGACAGAGGTAGGAGGTTGACATTATGGCCAACAAAAGAGCACGAGGTGAAAGAGAGACTAAGATGGAGCGTGAAACTAGAGCAAAGAAGGGGAAAGAAAAGGTAAATGAAGGTAGGAGCAGCCAGAGCCAAGCAGAAGAAGGCGAAGACGAAGAATTACCCAAAAGGATTTTCAGTTGGGATGCGGTAATCCGGAGTATGATTTGGTAAGAGATGTTCAAAATCAAAAGGCTAACATCACTTTTGGGTAGCTGCTTGCATTAAACCCTAAGTTAAGAAGGCAGTGCTCAACCATTGTCAGTATGAGGCTTCCTCGAGTGGGAGGAGATGTGCATGCGGTACAAAATCTAGCCTTAAAGGTGGGGAGTCCAACCGATGTGCTTCCGATGGTGGATGTTTTGCTTGAGAAGAAGAAACATGTTCAAACCTACATCGATGGTGGTGCCCAAGTCTGTGTTATTACTAAATCTGCTATGAGGGATATTGGCATTAAAGTTGTTGTCAGGTCCAATGTGCGAATGAGGATGGCTAATCATGCCAAAGCTCATTGTTTAGGAGTGGCACAGGATGTGAAGGTAAAGGTTATGGGAATTGAATGCTTAATTGATTTTTTTGTCATGAAAGCAGGAGAAAATGATTATCCAATTATATTGGGGAGGCCATGGTTGTTGGCAATTGGAGCCAAGCAAGATTGGGAGATCGGGGTGTTTACCTTGTCGGATTGGGAAAATGGAGGATAGATTGTGTTGGACCTAAAGACCAAGGAAATTCATTTTCATCCCTCAACCGGTGGAGATAATCAAGATTTCAGTACCAGTTATGAGTATGAAACGGAGTCTACTTATGATGAAGGGTTGACCAGTGTCGAAGAGGAAGAGAGTGATGAGGATTTATTGAAGCTGGATACGGATTTATTCAGAGTCACAGTAGACTCTACCACTGCAAGGAGAGATATGCAAGTTCCTGTTTGTAGTCTGTAGGCTAAAGAGGTGGAAGATATGCTAGGTACAGATTTAACAAAGCAGGAGAAGGAAGGCTATATGAACCTATGTGCATCCTACCCTGACTTATTTGCAAAAGAGTATAAGGATCTGAGGAGAGCTAAAGGAGTGGAGCATCAGATTCTTCTTAAAGAAGGATTCAGGCCAAAAGCACAAAAGCTCAGGAGGTTAGGAGATATTCAAAAGGAAGCTCTATGCAGGAGATCAACAAGTTTCGAGGCAGGTATTATATACCCAGTAAAAGAGTCTGAGTGGGTCTCTCCTGTTGTCATTACCCCGAGGAAAAATGGAAAATGGCGAGTATGTGTAGATTAAGCCTTTGAATGCTGCAACCAAGCGGAATCATTACCCCCTGCCATTTCAAGATGAGATTTTAAACCAAGTTGCTGGACATGAACGCTATTCCATTATGGATGTTTTTTCAGGATATTTTCAGATTGGTATTGCTTTGGAGGACTAGTTAAAGACTACCTTCATTTCTCCATGGGGTTGCTTTGCCTACCGCAAGATGTCTTTTGGATTGGTGAATGCGTATGCGACATTTCAAGATTGGATGAACAATGTGTTCGGGCCATACTTGGGTAAGTTCATCAGAGTGTTTATGGATGATATTGGTTGCTATAGTTCCAGGGCAGAACATTTGTCCAAATTAAGGCTATGTTTTCAAAGGCTAGATGAAGAAGGAGGTCAATTGAATCCAAAGAAGTGCAAGCTAGCACAACCAAGGGTTCAGTTGCTGGGTCATGTGGTATCACAGAACGGAATTGAAGCAGACCCAGAGAAGGTGAAAGCATTGGTTCTTATGGAGCCTCCAACCAGTGCAACGGGATTGGCGTCATTCGTGCATAAATTAAAGTTTTATCCCGCTTCTTTTGGATGTCTTCTCAATATGTCTACCCTCTTCAGAAAAGGGCTCAACAGGTGCATGGATTTCAATGGGATGAGGAAGCTCAAGAGGCATTTGATAAAGTGAAAGGTATTCTATGTCAGTTACTTATAGTATGCCCTCCTAATCATCATGATGGTTTTTATATTGCTATGACGGTGGGAAGGGTGGCCATCGCAGCAATATTGCTACAAAAGGTGGGAAGGAGTTATAGGCCTATTTACTTTGAAAGCAGGGTCATTAGTCAGGGGAAGCTACTTATACGGAGGCGGAACAGTGGGTGATGGCTTTGGTCTTTGCCTGCAAAAAGTTCAAAGTATATTTGGTCGTTCGGAAGTTTTATGTATTGACTGCTAATAATATTTTGCCTGAAGTGGTGCTACACTTGAAGCCAGGGAAACGAATCATGAAATGGGTAATCGAGCTTCAAGAGTTTGAGTTTGAGTTCAAAATGGATCACACGCGACGGTCTCATCTGGCGGATATCCTAGTCAACAAGGAGGTTGAGTTACCAATTTATCGAAGGGTGGTACGAGAGGAGGATAAGGAGGAACCCGACTTGGAAGGGGCCTTCACGATGTGGTTTGATGGCGCTTACAGATGGGTAACCCAGAAATCAGGACGAGGTGTAGTCATTCAAGACCCGCAAGGCGCAGTTATTTTTTCCAAAGCTTATGACTTGGAGGAGGTACATACCAACAATGAAGCGGAATATCTTACTTTACACCTGGGACTCGAGCAATGCATTAAATTTGGCATATCATATTAGTCGTAAAAGGTGATGCTCTACTAGTTGTCAAACAACTTTTGGGCCAATGGCAGGTAAAGAGGGATTCCCTCAAGAATTGGTTTTTTTCCATGAAGAAGCTATTGAAGTGTTTTGAAGCAGTGCAATTCAAACATGTGAGAAGAGAACAAAACTAGGAAGCAGATCGGTTGGCTAGCAGTCGTGTTCAGACTCAAGTGTCGAGTTTGTATGTGGGATCGTCCACTTATGCAGGTAGAGAGACTTTGAAGGATATTGATGATTTCTTGAGTACAGGTCTATGTTCCGACGAGCTTTCCAAGCTACAAAAGAGGAGAGTTGTTCAAAAGGCTAAAAGGTTCACTTTGATTGGAGAAGATCTTATGGTGCATGGTAGAGATGGGGTGCTACGTCGTGTCCTTTACAAAGAAGAGATCGGTATGGTATTGGAGCAATGCCACGAAGAAAGCGGTCATCAGAGTAAGAGTCAAGTCTTGTTTCTTATCTTAAGAAGTGGGTTCTAGTGGCCTTCTGTTGTGTGAGATGTGCATTATTGGTGCAAGACGTGTCATCAGTGCCAAGTGATGGGTGAAAGAGGACTGGTAGCCGAGCAACAAGGGGCTATCATCGCACATGATGCTTTTGAAAAGTGGGGTTTGGATGCAATTGGTCCATTGCCCAAGTCAGCGAGCGGTAAGAAATATGTGATAGTGGCCATAGACTACCTTACCCGGTGGGTTGAGGCTAAAGAGGTAAATGCACATACTGTTGCTCAATTTGTATTTGATTGCATATGTTGTCGCTTTGGAGTGCCTTGGGTGCTTATATCAAATCAGGGACAAGGGTTCAGAAGTAAGTTGGTGTGTGCCCTAGTGGACAAATTGGGGATTCAACACCGATTTTCATCTCCATACCATCCGCAGTGCAATGGTTTGGTAGAGAGTGCCAATGGGCAGATAGTTAAGATTCTTACGGTGTATATATACCAGCAGGTTGAAGGGTGGGAATCTAACCTTGACAAATGTTTGTGGGCTTACAGGACTTCATATAAGGTGGTGACAAACTTTACTCCATATGAGTTGGTATATGGTAGGGAAGCGGTCCTACCTGTGCATGTGCAATTAGGGGTTCTCAAAGGTTTTTCGTGAATCGATAAGACTCATCAAGATGTTTTGCAGGATAGGATTACAAGTCTTGAAACTTTGAAGATGGACCATGAGGTAGCGGCAGATTTTTATGCGAAGCAGCGAGAGAGAAGAGTAGCAAAGTTCAACCAACATTTGCCAGTAAAACAGATTGAGAAGGGCGATCTAGTGATGTAGATGACCATCTATGAGCTATCATGGTCCAAAATTTATATACATGAGGTCCAAGGTATGAGCTATCATGGTCCAAAATTTATATACATGAGGTCCAAGGTATGTAGATGTCTATCATGGCTTCAAATTTGAAAAAATTGCATCTTTGTCTAGCTAAAGATTTTCTCTTTTAAAAAAAAAAAACCCCTTAGCTTGTATTCTCTATGCATAGCCTGCTGACAAAGTTGGCTTGATTTGGACTTGCATTTGGCTTTACAAGTTTAATTTTTGGATTTTAGTCTTGAAAACGACTGACGGCGGGCATCTTTGACACCTTCTGGCTACCAAACACATGTAGAACCAATGATGATGATCAAAATTGGGCTTGACCCTTGGTTGCTCTTGCAGACATCTATTGCAAAACATGACTGAATTGTCATTTTTTCCCCTTTTGTTCTTGTCAGTATTGTTAGTCCACTTTTTTTGCTAGGCTTCATTAAGTCACATACAAGATAGAAGAGTACAGTATAAAGATCTACTTCCTATATACGGCCTTGTCATCGCGTGAAGTGTCCAATCAGCAACTTTACACTTGATGGATGCTTTCGTTTAGTCGCATCATGGACTTTCTTTGTCCTTGTAGGCCATCTCGGAGTTTGATGACCATTCTTAGTCATGTTTAGCCTCATGTTGTTGTTGAAGACTGATCCGCATTCTTTTCTTTCCTTTGACATCCCCCATGGTGACTATGGCTTTTGAGGCATACTTCGTGAAGTGTCTTCATTTTCTTGGATCTTCTTCTCTTTGTACTGCTCAACATCTCTTCAATATTTTTTCATCTGGATTATGGATTTTTTCTGCCTTTTTCCTTTTCAAAATCTCAAAACTAACAAAGTAAAACCAAAAATCAACTCAACTCAAAAAGCAAAATCAAGTTGATAGAAATCTAAACGCTATGTACACTGTACGCATGTCCCTAGGGGCTCATATATGGATTTTGTCCCCTTACTCCTCTTGTATCTCTACTATGAGGGCATGTACTTTGAATTTTGTCAAGAAATCATCAAAATCAAACACAAAAATTCAATACAACTCACAAAACATTGCCCTCTAATATTCATATATTAGACCCGCATTTAGAATGCCTCCCCCCTCCTATTTGGAGTCCTACTTGACGACGACAGGGTATCACCAAGGGTATGTGTTGTGATTGGGTAATTAAAAAATGTGCCTATGCAGGGCTTATAATGTAGCCCTATTATGCATACACAATCAATGCATGGAAAAGATTTATGTTGTGCAAGATGTGGGTATAAGAAATTTGCTTATTGGCATTTGCTGGTGAGGCTTCCTATTCTGATATGTCATCCACCTATGTTCTTGGGTTTGGTTGTGTTTGAGCCGTGTTTCATAGGCTTTCAAGAGGGCTTCTAATGGCTCGTTAACCTTCTCGACTAATACTGATCCTCCTGAACTAGCACTTTTTGACTCACTTTCCATTGATGGTTCTTTTGGAGGTTGAGTCGCCTCTACAAGAGAAGGTGCAACCCTTTCCTCATGTTATCTTATCTTCTCTTTAGCTTGGTTAAGCTCCTTAGCTAGGGATTTCTGCTCTCGTTCCTTACGTGCTTTCATCTAGCCTTTCTATCTTTCCAGCTATTCCGTTTGCTCTTGGTTTTCTGACTAGGTGCATCGATCTTTGGCTCACCCGTCTCTAGACTCACCTCAGTTTCTGTTTTCTCTGTCTCTGGGTTCTCATTAGCTTCCTTTTGAGCTTCTTCTCTCATAATTACTTGAACTGGTACGATGTTTTCGTTTTCTGAGTTACTAGGTAGCTGAAGAATTCCTGAGACATTCATTGTGATCTTTATGACTTGGTTTGGATTTTTTGAATAGTCGGGGATCAAGTGAATGACACCACAGTCAAGACAATAGGAATTCATTTGTGTGATCTCCATCTGAGGACATTGTTTGACCAAGTGGTTGTCACGACCTTTGTGACAATTTACCTCTGGTTGAGGAGCTTCGTCTTGCAATTCCTCTTGGCCACAGGTTCTGACCTAGCTTAGCCTCTATTAACAATAAACCGCAATGTACTTTCGTCCATCTCATACCTTCTTTCTTCAGGTCGAAACACAGGAGGTGGAGGTTGTACCGGCCTCAACACTCCATTTGTTTCTCTCATCTTATGTCGCTTCGAAGGGTAGTACCCGCTTTGGTTGTTATAATACATTGTAGCTGGTGCTAGTGCTTGTTTGTTGGATGGTTCCATCAACTGTGTATATCTCATGTCTATTGGCAATCTAGCACTTGGCAGTGTAGGTTGTTGTCCTAAGACATGTTGTGTCCTTGAAAATCCTACTAGACCTAGCACATTCCCCATAGTGTATCTAGGTGGAGGAGGTGCTACTAGGATATGTTGTACATACCTCTCCCTAGCATATTCCATACCATAGTAACACTCTTGTCTTGTATGGTTTGTCAATTTTCTCTCAGATTTGCACCATAGAGGTTCTTGGAGGTCAGATTTGACTAGGGAGCAAGTCTTTGAGCTAATCCTTCTATAAGCTTCATTTTCTCACTAGATACCTCTGTCTTTATTGTGGGTTGGGTTCTTGGTAAATCACTCCTATGAGAGGATGCGTCACTCTCACTCTTAGTATCATGTCTTCTCAAGATTCTGCTCTGATTTGGATAGGAGTAAGTTTTAGAGGGTGGTGATGGTACATTGTGACCATAATTCCACCTCTATAAAAGTCATGTTCTATGGTTGCATTTGGGTACAGCCATGGTGGCAATGTAGTTGGGCTTGTGTCAAAATGTGGATAGATTGACATTTCAATACTTCTAACTTGGCTTGCCATACCTCTGGTCATATCTACAAAAGGATTGGTGGATTGGATTTCCATCTTGATGATCTTAGCTTTCTTAATGTCAAGCCCACTCAATACTCTCAAGATAGTCCTTAACAAGCCGACCTTGGCTTAGTGCAACTTATCCCTTTTTGCCCACTGAAAACAGTTTCAGGATCAAGGATTTTTGCTTGTATCTTGACCAAATGTGTCCCAAATTTGTTGAAATCTGGTCACTAGGCTTATTTTACAATGCTTAACACTTCTAGAAGCTGAATGTGAGTTTTCACCTCCAAATTAGGACTAGAGACATCATACACGTATGATGTCTATTGTGGCCAAATCAAGTAATTTTTACTTCAGACGATCTTTATCACTTGGGAACTCTCAACAACTTTCAAAATTGAATTTGGACATTTTTTGGGCAAGTTATGATCATTACAAGCATGAATCTGTCTAGATCTGTCTTCTAGCCTTTATAAGCTCAAATGAGCTCCAAATGCAATGAAACTTTGGCTAGGGACTTCTTTTATGCTCTAGGACATTGAGGTATGACCAAAGGTTGTTTTGACCCAAATCTGGCCCCTAAGACATCATACATGTATGATGTCTTTTGGCTCAGAATGGCATGAAATTTTGCAAGCAGGTTTAAAACATCATTTCCAACCCTCCTATGTGGTCAAAAGCAAAATTTGACTTTCAGATCTTGGCATGAGACATTATACACATATAAAGTCTATGTACTTAGATTTTCACAAAATCTGGTATGTGAGCTTGTCTTGTGGTGCTTAACACCCTGGTATGCTCAGATCTCAATTTTTATCTCTAAAAGTTCCCTTTAGACAGAATACACGTATGATGTCTAAGTGGTGAAATTGAAGTGAATTTCACTCCAGAGGTTCCTCACTATACTGAGAACTCCTAGCAAGTTTCAAAATTGAATTTTGACACTTTTTGTGCAAGTTATGGCCAATACAAACATTCACTTGCCTAGATGCATCTTATGGTCTTTGCAAGCCCAAAAGTGCTTCAAAGTTGATGAAATTTGGCCTACATGCTTCCTAAATGCTGTAGATCACAAGGGTGCACTTAGTTGTAACTTTTGACCTCAGATATGGTCTCTAAGACATCATACATGTATGATGTCTAGGTGGTCAGAATTCAATTCTGTTTCTACCCTAGGTGCTCCTTGATGCATACAACAATAATATGTGATCACAACAAATTTTGGATATCAAAATTGCTCAAAATCACCACTTTTTGACAAGGAAATCCCCTGAAAGAGTAAAATCCCCTTAACTCTCGATCTATATGTTCAAATGACATGAAATTTGGTGGGTGTGCTCAACACAACATGCAAAACATGGGTATAATGTCAAAACTTCATTTTGGCTGCGAGAATCACCCTTTAGACATCATACGCGTATGATATCTGCTGATAATTTTTGGACATAATTCATTCACAGGCATCCCCAAGTCTCTAGCACTGGTTTTCAAGAACTTCTACCAATTTTCATGCACAATTGTGCTCAGAATCACAAGTTGTCTATTTCCATTTTAGACACTCCGTCTTTTGTCTTTTGGGTACCAAGAGTTGGTCAAAACTTTAGTTTCAAGGTGTACTTAGGGTAAAACCCGCCTTTTAAACACTTTGGTGTATTCAAAATTTTCAAATTTGGTCTCCAGATGCCCCTTGAGACATCATATGTGTATGGTGTCCAACTTTACAGAATTACAATTTTTGTTCACAGAACCCTTGCACACGCCCTCTTATATGCTCATCATCAATGAGTTATGCAAAAATGTCAATAGAAATATTTGTATTGGATTTTGTCCTCAAAAGTAGACTTTTCAAAGATCATGAATGCAAACAAGCACTTTAGCAAATAAATCAATGATGGATAACTCTAGATCAAAATCAGATTACTTACCTAAAGCTACTCCTACACATCATATGGGGTTTTGCATCTATGGGTATAAAAACGCTTCAATGCCACACACGGACTCACAAACGCTTTTATCGCCTCACAAATTACTCGGCCACCACAACAACTACTCTAATCTACAAATCCTAACTAAATCTACCTAGTCGCAGACCCTCGGCAAGACACACGCTTCTTGGCTATCCACTTGATCGCAAAATAACCTCTTCCGGATCCACTTAAGAAAAATGCTTTCTTTAGTCGAAGCGAAAGCAAGCAACCATCACACGAGTGTTAGTACGAATACCTACCTAAGTCCTTGTATCCTCCACAACGACGCCAATGTTGTGGGAGGGTGGATGCATGAATAGGTGGCCCAGTTTTAACCGGTTGAAAGTTTCTTTTAGAGGCTTTAAATTTAGGGGGTATGAAACTGGTGTTATGGGCAAGAATTGTTTGAATTAAATATTCGTGTGGAGGATACAAAATCTTAAAAATCATGTGGAGGATTCAAAAACACGTGTGGAGCCCACGTCAGAACGAATGTTCAGTCGAATGTTTTCATGACTGTGACTTCTCTGTATCTTTGTGCCTGTCTTCTTCTTCGCCTTTCTCAGCTCGCTCTACAGCCCCCTGTGCACGCTGCTTATCCTTCGCTATGGATAGCAACCTAAGAAAGAGCCCAAGGAATGCAGCCCGACACGTCTCCCCCACAAAGACCCAACATTCTCCCACGAAGGTATGTCACCTCTCTCTGTCTCTCTCTGTGTTGTGTACAACGGACCTATGTGTAGTAGAGTACTGAGGTGTGGATACATTGAGTAATGAGTATGGATTTATTCCTTTCAGAGACAGAAGTTATAGCCTCCTCCCAAAATCAGCCACTTTGTTCACCCCAAGGATGTGGAGGTGTCATTAAAGGCAATCTGCACGACAAAGGAGGATTTTCACACGGAATATGGGTTAAGTCTTGAGGGGAAAGATGTTAGGAAGTTGACAGATGCAGATGTGCCCATATCCGACTGGATGAAAGTTTTCACGTGTCTTCCAATGAAGGAGAAAAAAGTGTCGATAAAAACAGCAAGGCCGGATCACTACAAGACACTCTACCACCTCTACAAGCAGGTGTACCAATCCAAAACACCAAACTATCTGCTGGGAGTCAAGTTTGCACACGGATATGTTTATTTCGTATGCACAGGTCCGGTAAAGTGGGCTGAGTTTGCATCTGAGGTGGTGAAGAATGTGACCAATGAAGGTCACTTAGATAGGAAAATATAACAATGGAAGTTAGAGACTTCCCAAGTATCCACAGGTACCCCAAGTGGTTCTGCCATCTTCTTAGTAAATACCCCATCCGGAAGTACACCAGTCGGAAGTGGAATTTTTGCGACCACTCGGTCTGCCTTTAGTGTTGAAGTATCCACTTCCTTGCAAGAACTTCTTGTTGAGGTTAGAAAATCTCATGACAATGTATCAGTCGAGTGTCAGAAGGCTAAGGATTCAGTGGTCAAATCTGTTGCTGATGTGCACCGTTGCGAGGGTGCCCTTGACACCATCCGAATGCACTTCCCTGATGATGCCAATGTACCAACAGGCTTGCTTGACAGCCTCCAAGAAAAATTTGACAAAGCAAAAGCCACCCTATAGCAGGTGAGAGGCGGAAGTGAAAAAAATAGACCCGGTGGCCTCTACACCAAGACTATGCACAATGGCCTCATCATGGGGAATACACAATAGGGGCACCACCTAGCAAGATATGCGGCTAGGACGCATACATATACACAATGAAGCATGCATGGAAAACAATTTCAAGATCCACGCCCAAATGTGGAATGGGGTGATCGGAGAATAAGGTGAGAGGAGTGGTGAGTGAGTGAGAATGGGCTCGCTACGCGTGCATGTAGTAAGGAAGAGAATGAAGTCAGAGATACATGCAAGTATGCTCACTTCTCATACAAAAGGTGGCGAATCCGCACACCTTAAGATGAAAGTAGCAAGATGATAGGAATATGAGAGGGAGAGAGAGTGTGTGTGTGTGTGTGGTGGCGAGTCCGCACACCTTAACATAAGCAAAAAAAAAATGGCAAGGAACAAGCATATACCATACTCACAATGAGATGTATCCAAAGTGACACAAAGTATGGCACCAAGATGGAGTGTGTTGATTGCTTGCAAAAGATGAATACAATAGGTAGCGTATGGCAGGAAAATGAGAAGGGAACAAGATCGTAGGAGGCATAATGGAGAGATGGGAGTTGGTGGCGAGGAATATCATGAGTGTGTCCACCCTTCTTCTTCTTGAAATTGTGCCTTCAACCTTTAATTACAAGTGGTGTGGAGGTGTGGTGCTCATCTTTTGTGCATGGTGATGGTGATGATGATGGTGTTGTGATTATGTGATTAGGGTTCATGCTACAAGCATGTAGCACAAGAGTGTGTATGGATAGGTGTGTGTGTGTGTGTGTGTGTTCTCTCCCCCTCAAGTGAGCTCTCATGGCCTCCTTATATAGGGAAGGAGGGAAGGATTTAGCAATATTTCTATTTGAGGTGAGTGTCCCACTTTGGTGACTAGGAAAATGGGGTGCATGTGATTGTGGCTCCCATCTTGTCTCCTCATTATTTAAAATATCAGAGTCAATAGAGAGAGAAAAAGAGAGAATGTGGGTAGGATGTAGAGGATAGGAAATATTTACAATAGTCTAGCTTTGGATAGACATAAGCTTATTAGGGAGAGAAGAGAGAGGTAAGAAAATTATAAGAGAGGTTGTCGAAGGTGGATATTTGTTGATGAGGATGGATCCTCCAAAAATGGTGATAGAATTACTCTAGGCTAGCCAAGACCTCATTAAAAGAGCCTTGTCTCTTGTAATCATGCTTGAAGACTTGTAGAACCATAGCCATTCTAGAAGGAAGAAAAGTGGGGATGGCCTGTGTCACCATTACACGAGAAAACTGGGGTCCACTACAAAAATCATATCTCCGTGTTCATAACTCCAAAAATTCTGAAAAAAATTGAGCTAAAAGTTGAGATCACGAGCTACATCTTTCATGTTGAACGCTCCTTCAGATTCGGGGTTCTTCTTTACTTAAAATTCAGCCAAATAATGTATTATTTGTGGTTGCAAAAGTCTTTTGGTGGTCCCCTTTGAGTGGACTTCTCTCTTGCCTTCAAGTGTAAGCTCCTTCATGTGTATGAAAACATGACCTAGAGTGTTGAAAAGATTGGCAATCATCTAGATGGAGGTATTATTGAAATTTGAAAGTGGGGTTGAGGTTTGAAAATGAAAACTAGTGAATAAAATATTTGGTAGAGTGGAATAATATACATACATGAAAAAAAAATATTAGAAAATACTAGAATATATATATTTAATATTTTTAAGGTCAAAAGAGAGATCAACAAAGAAAGCTTACTTATTATGCTACATCGTGATTGATTAGCATAAGTATTATTTATTTAATAAAGGCTAAAACGTTTGTGAAAAAGGAAGAAAAAATCAAAAGTAACTTATATAATGGGAAATATTTTGATAAAAGGGCAAAAATATATGGGGGGGTTCCCATGCATGGAAAAGCTTTCCTCATTAGCCCTCCCCCTAAGGCTAGAGGTATTCATGCCTCTAGCGTTGTACCTGATTCTTCTTCAATTGAGGTGGAGGAGTCTCCCTCCTCGGGGATTTCCATCATAGGTGTTTGATCAAATCTCAAAAAGTACTGCTTCAACCTCCATCCATTGACACGTGTTTTGTGGAGCCTACCATCTGCATCCATCAATCGTTAACTGCCATTGGCGTAGCGCTTTCTAATGACAAATGGCCCTTTCCATCTGGGTGAAAACTTTTTATCCTTCCTAGTGTCAAACCTGTTATCATACCGTAGGACCAACATACCTTTCTTGAGACCTTTTGCCCTAAGTCCCTTGTTGAAGGTAAGTCGACGTTGCTCTGCCTGTGCTGCATAATAGTTGATAGCATCTTCTCTGTCTAGTTGAAGCCTCTCTAGATCAAGAATATGGTTGTGGAGATGAGCATTAGGACGTTCCACCTGCCCAGCTAGCACCCTGAGACTAGCCAATTGTACTTCAATGGGTAAAATGGCTTCCTTACCAAACACCAAGTGATATGGTGTGAACCCAAGGGATGTGCGAAATGAAGTGCGATAAGCCCAAAGTGCAGCCATAAGATGCTTGTCCCAATCACTTTTGTGATTGTTTACATGCTTAGTGATGATCTTGCAGATCATACCATTTACCTTTTCCACCAAACCATTGCATTGTGGGTAGTAGGGAGTTCAGTGTCTTCGTGAGATACCTAACTTCTCCATTAGCTCTCCTACAAGGTCTCCTCTAAAACCTGGTCCCCTGTCAGAAATTATTTCAAGAGGAGTGCCAAAACGACAACAAATGTTTTCAAATACGAACTTAGCCACTTCCTTAGCTGTAATCCGGGTGGTGGCAACTGCTTCAGCCCACCTGGACATGTAGTCCACACCCATGATGATATAAAATTTACCTGATTGGCTCCTTGGCAAAGGCCCAATAGCATCAATTCCCCATTTCTCAAATGGTCCATATGAGATTATAGGAGTCTGTGGCTCATATGTGAGCCTCCTATCCCCTGCCTTTTGACATTCCTTGCATGTTTTACACCAATGATGCACATCCCTATGTAGACTAGGCCATACAAACCCGACTTGTAGAATCTTTCTACTAGTGATGTCAAGTGCAAAGTGTCCTCCGCAAACACCATCATGGCAACTTGAAATGATTTCAGTGATATCTCTAGAGAGAGGTACACGCCTAAGAATTTGATCCTTACCCTTGCAGTAGAGGTCGTCATTGATAAGGCGGTATTTTGTTGCCTTGCGCACAAGCCACTGCTTTTGGCCCTTAGTAAGATCCTTAGGACACTCTCCTGTGTCCAAGAAACTCATGATGTCAGGCATAGCATCGCTACCTTGGAAGAGAGGCAGCTTCAACTTGATAGCACCCACCACTGAAACATCTTGCAACTTCTCTCTAGCTAGAGCATCTGCTTCTTGATTTTCTGCTCGAGGGACATGATGTAATTGTACTACTTGAAATTTCCCTAAAAGTTCCTTGACTTTGCGCAAATGGCCTAGCAAGATATGATTTTTACAAGCCCAAGTTCCTTGTATTTGTTTTATTAAAAGCATGGCATCACCAAATACATTTAACCGTTGAATGCCCTGTGTCACACACCACTCTAACCCAAGAGTTAAAGCTGCATATTCTGCCTCATTGTTAGAGTGAGAATCCAAGAGATTCCCAATGGAGAAAACCCTGTCTCCTTGCTCGTTGAAGATGACAATGCCTGCTGCAGCTTTGTCCACTTTCCTCTTGTAGGCTCCATCAAAGAAAAGAGAGTGAGCCTCCTCTACCTTAGGGACTTCCAGCACAGGTGTAATATCTTGATCATTTGGCTTTATCTTTAGCTTCTTTTCATAGTGGCGATGAGTGAGAATACCTCCTAGACTGGCCCTTGTGGAGTTCTCCACTTGCATTGTGTAGTCAAACTCTTGTAGCCTTGTGAGCCATTTGGAAATCCTAGAAGAAACATCCATGTGCTGCATTACATAAGGAAATACTTCTTCCATTGTTAAGATTATGAATGGTCTAGACAATAAATAAGAGCGAAATTTGGTGGTAGCAAACATTAATGCAAGCACCATGTGCTCCACTGCCGTGTATCCCTTTTCTGATGGGGTCATCATTCGACTAGAGAAGTAGATAGGACGCATGAAAGAAGTTTGAGGATCCTTTTGCATCAATACAGCCCCAAGTGTGTCATTGCCAACACTAGGGTTTACATAAAATGGCTCGTCCCACTTTGGAGGTGCTATGGTGGGAAGTGAAGCTAGAATTTGTTTTACCTCATTGCATTGTTGTTCATTTTCTTCACTCCAAGTGAAGATCTCTTGATGGGTAACTTGTTGTAAAGGGAGAACCACTTGGGAGAGCATGTGAATGAACCTACTCAAATACCTCACCTTTTGAAGAAAAGAGACCAATTGCTTTGTTGTGGTGGGAGAGGTCAAAGCCACCAAGGCTTGAATCTTGCTTGGGTCAGCTTCAATGCCATTGGCCGAGATCACATGGCCAAGAAGAGTAACCTTGCTTTCACCAATGTGGCATTTCTCCACATTGAGTTGGCCCCCCAAAGCTTGTAGCCTAGCTAGACCTTCATAAACTTTCTCCAAATGAAGAGAGCGAGAGCTATAAATGCAAAAGTCATCAATAAAAACACGGATTGATTTTCCAAAGAATGGTTGAAAAACAAATGTCACATATCGCTGAAAAGTGGCTGGAGCATTAGTGAGACCAAAAGGCATAACTCTGTAAGCAAAACATCCCCATGGTGTGATGAAGGTTGTCTTCTTTTGATCTTCTTCAGCGATGCTAATTTGGAAGTAGCCTGAGTAGCCATCACATACCGTGTAGCGCTCATGTCCTGCTACCTCATTGAGTATTTCGTCTTGAAAAGGAAGAGGAAAATGGTCCATCTTTGTGGCTGCATTAAGAGGCTTGTAATCAACACAAACCCTCCACTTACCATTCTTCTTTGGTGTGACTACCACTGGAGAAACCCACTCTGAGTCTTCAACAGGATAGATAAAACCGGCTTCTAGCAATTTCCTCACCTCTTTGAGTAGGGCGCCTTGTTGAATTACTCCTAGCCGCCTGAGCTTCTGCACTACAGGTTTACTTCCCTCCTTGAGCTTAATGTGATGTTGAACTACTGTGATGCCAGTGATTTTATCATATTCATCAATGAACAATGTGGTAAAATTACTTAGCATCAAAATATAATCTTCACGCTCCTTCCCACACAACTCACTAGAGAGCATTTGATGTAGCTTACTTGCTTCTACCAGAGGTTGTATACCTGGTGTCTCCCCTTGGCTTGATGATGAGGCATCAGGTTGCTCCATCTTCTTAGGGTCCTTGAGAATGATCCCCATCACCTCAATGCTACTGTCACTTTCTTCACTCACTGTTGACTCCTCCTCTGAAGCGGTTGAAGATTCACCACTAGAAAACTCATCCTCGGAGGTTTCTAGATCCATGTCGCGTTGTTGACCTATCTTCATGTCGTAAAGTATTGGCCTTCCTTTTGCATCCTTCATCTGGATTATGCATGTGTCCCAGTCCTGCTTAGCTCTCATAGCCATAAGCCAAGGCCTCCCTAGAATGATAGGATAGCCCTCCCCTTTGTGTGGCATGACAAAGATGTCCACATCTACCTCGGTGTTGAATGCCTTTATCCTAACTGCATTTATGACACCAACACATTGAACTTTTAAATTATTTGCCATTTTGGCTCGGCATTGTGCCGGCCGACTCACCTCTAAACCCAAACGGTGCATCATTTTTTCACTCATGACGCATATTTGTGCGCCACCATCGATGTAGATATTGGAGATGTGTTGCCCTTTTATGTAAGCATCCATCACTGGTAGTATGTCGTCTAGATTCCTCCCAGAGATAGCCCCAGCTATCTTTGGCTTTGGTCGCCTCGTGTTAACCATCTTTGTCCATTGTCTCCTCACCCTAGGTGCTAGGTGGAGTAACTGGGGCTAGGTGATTTTTGGGCCCTGCACAGAAACATCTTGAACCAAATCATATGGTTTAGAACATTCACCCAAAGAGAAATCTACAATGTCAATTTTACGTCGTGACTTGGACGGCTTTTTGCTAGATTCCCCTTTAGTCTTCATCTTTTCTTCCTTTTGAGAAGACTCACCATGCCTAGCGCGTTTTACCCCAATGGCATCTACTCCTTTAACCTTGGTCTTATCCTCCTCCACTTTCTCCTTTCCCTTACCTTCAAGACTGATGACGCTTACTGTTTGATTGCCAACTGGTGGTGGGGGTCAGGGTGGAATGAGAGGTTGTGGTGGTGGTGGTGGTGGTTGTGGTTGAATCGGTGGTTGTAAGATTTGCACGGGTGGTGCTTGTCGTGGTGCCCTCGGTGGCGGTGGTCTTGCTCTTGGTGGTGAAACCTGGTTTTGTCTGGCTCCTCTGTTGAAATTCTGCCTCCTTGGTTGTGGGCAATAGTACATGCCATGACCATCCTCCCCACAATTGTAGCAGTGATATTCTTGGTTTTGCCTTCGTTGTCCTCTCCCTTGCTCTTGGTTGCGATTGTGTGCATGCCCTTGTTGTATCAAATGGACTGAGAGATTCTCAAGTTGATTGGTGATTCGGTTGAGCAGGTCTTGCTGATCTTCAATTGGTTCTTGTGGTTGAATCCTCTGGGCGACTGTTGTAGGTGGTGCTAGAGGTGGTGGGGTCCTAACGGCTTCCTCTCCATCGACATTCCTGGCTTGTAGGCGCAACTTCTTGTCTTTAAGGCGGGCCACTTCAACTGCTAGCTCATACGTAGCTGGAAACCTTCCCTTCACCTTCTCTTTAAGAGTTGGCCATAACCCAGTCACAAACCGATCCTTCTTTAGGAAATCAGGTGCCCCCTCATCCTCTCTTAGCGATGCAACCCATCGCCCCCATAAATCTACAAACTTTGACTCATATGATGCGTATTCCAGCATACTGCCCTGCTTCAACTCTGTCAACAATTGCCATAGTTTCTCTGATGTTGTGCCCTCTCCAAAACGCTTGACAAAGGCTGCCCTTAATAAGTCCCACCGTTCCTTGGTTTCTTGTGCCAAGGCATTGTACCATGATCTTGCCTCCACCTTCATTAGAAGTGGGAAGATGCGCAAGCGCGAAGCATCATCATCTCTCGCAGAGATGACACATGCTATTTCCAAGTTGTCTAGAAAGTCTGCAGCATCCTCGCCCACCTTACCAGTAAAGGTTGGAAATGCTACACTTGCCATGATTACTGAGAGAGAGTTAGAAAGACACACTTCTTAACTTGCAAATTTTTTTTTTCTTCTTTACAAGGAGGCGTGTATACCCTATTATACTAGGACATAGATTAAAACTTCAAATGGTACATTGCCTTGTACCAAAGGTAAAACAAATGGCTGATCTGATGCCAGAACCTCAAAAAACCGCTCCCCACCCGGCATGGTGTCAATGACGTGCTGGTAGTGAATCTTCAAGTCCAATATTACCTTGATTGAGCGCACACGTGTTGGTATGTGTGATCTGTCTTGAGGTAGGTTGTCCTGATTCATGTGAAGCTTAGAGGTGCTTAGTCACTGTCCAAGCTTGTAGGAGAGGGTGGTGTTCTTTCCTGAAACAAACTCAGCAGATCCCTAGTTTCTCTAGTGAGAGTGTAAGCCAATGCTTCTGTTATCTGTGCTGCAGCATCAGGTGCGACTTGAAAACTAACTATGATAATTACCTCGGTGACTTGAGTTACCCGATTCCCAAAGTAGAATAGTGTTGATTCTCTATTGTGCAGAGCTCCTTCCATTTTGTTGTTGTTGGTTGGTTGTAGGTTGCGATCATGGTTTCCACCTTCTCCTTCTTCTTCTTGGCACTTGGCCTATGTATATCCACTGGGTTTGGTGCGTTGGTTAACTCTCCCACTTCAAATCGATTACCGTTACGCCTGGCACTCGAGCTTCGATGGAGATGCGCAGTTCGTCTAGTTGTGCTTGGAGCTCTTCTTCTTCTGTCGTCCAGTTAGAAAATCCTTCATACTCATTCATCCATTCACAATAGTTTAGGGTTTTCAGTCTTGTAAACTGAAGGGTTTCAAGAGCCCTCCTCCGTGGGGGCACCAAATGAGAGGCGGAAGTGAAAAAAATAGACCCAGTGGCCTCTACACCAAGACTATGCACAATGGCCTCATCATGGGGAATACACAATAGGGGCACCACCTAGCAAGATATGCGGCTAGGACGCATACATATACACAATGAAGCATGCATGGAAAACAATTTCAAGATCCACGCCCAAATGTGGAATGGAGTGGTCGGAGAATAAGGTGAGAGGAGTGGTGAGTGAGTGAGAATGGGCTCGCTACGCGTGCATGTAGTAAGGAAGAGAACGAGGTCAGGGATACATGCAAGTATGCTCACTTCTCATACAAAAGGTGGCGAATCCGCACACCTTAAGATGGAAGTAGCAAGATGATAAGTATATGAGAGGGAGAGAGAGTGTGTGTGTGTGTGTGGTGGCGAGTCCGCACACCTTAACATAAGCAGAAAAAAAAATGGCAAGGAACAAGCATATACCATACTCACAATGAGATGTATCCAAAGCGACACAAAGTATGGCACCAAGATGGAGTGTGTTGATTGCTTGCAAAAGATGAATACAATAGGTAACGTATGGCAGGAAAATGAGAAGGGAACAAGATCGTAGGAGGCATAATGGAGAGATGGGAGTTGATGGTGAGGAATATCATGAGTGTGTCCACCCTTCTTCTTCTTGAAATTGTGCCTTCAACCCTTAATTACAAGTGGTGTGGAGGTGTGGTGCTCATCTTTTGTGCATGGTGATGGTGATGATGATGGTGTTGTGATTATGTGATTAGGGTTCATGCTACAAGCATGTAGCACAAGAGTGTGTATGGATAGGTGTGTGTGTGTGTGTGTGTTCTCTCCCCCTCAAGTGAGCTCTCATGGCCTCCTTATATAGGGAAGGAGGGAAGGATTTAGCAATATTTCTATTTGAGGTGAGTGTCCCACTTTGGTGACTAGGAAAATGGGGTGCATGTGATTGTGGCTCCCATCTTGTCTCCTCATTATTTAAAATATCAGAGTCAATAGAGAGAGAAAAAGAGAGAATGTGGGTAGGATGTAGAGGATAGGAAATATTTACAATAGTCTAGCTTTGGATAGACATAAGCTTATTAGGGAGAGAAGAGAGAGGTAAGAAAATTATAAGAGAGGTTGTCGAAGGTGGATATTTGTTGATGAGGATGGATCCTCCAAAAATGGTGATAGAATTACTCTAGGCTAGCCAAGACCTCATTAAAAGAGCCTTGTCTCTTGTAATCATGCTTGAAGACTTGTAGAACCATAGCCATTCTAGAAGGAAGAAAAGTGGGGATGGCCTGTGTCACCATTACACGAGAAAACTAGGGTCCACTACAAAAATCATATCTCCGTGTTCATAACTCCAAAAATTCTGAAAAAAATTGAGCTAAAAGTTGAGATCACGAGCTACATCTTTCATGTTGAACGCTCCTTCAGATTCGGGGTTCTTCTTTACTTAAAAAATTCAGCCAAATAATGTATTATTTGTGGCTGCAAAAGTCTTTTGGTGGTCCCCTTTGAGTGGACTTCTCTCTTGCCTTCAAGTGTAAGCTCCTTCATGTGTATGAAAACATGACCTAGAGTGTTGAAAAGATTGGCAATCATCTAGATGGAGGTATTATTGAAATTTGAAAGTGGGGTTGAGGTTTGAAAATGAAAACTAGTGAATAAAATATTTGGTAGAGTGGAATAATATACATACATGAAAAATATATATTAGAAAATACTAGAATATATATATTTAATATTTTTAAGGTCAAAAGAGAGATCAACAAAGAAAGCTTACTTATTATGCTACATCGTGATTGATTAGCATAAGTATTATTTATTTAATAAAGGCTAAAACGTTTGTGAAAAAGGAAGAAAAAATCAAAAGTAACTTATATAATGGGAAATATTTTGATAAAAGGGCAAAAATATATGGGGGGGTTCCCATGCATGGAAAAGCTTTCCTCACAGGCACAGGTATGCTTTTAACTCCATCTGATTGTAGTATAATACATGCAAAGTACCATACGGTATGATTTTTCATACCGGTAGGATTATATCATATTCGGTAAGGGTAGATGACAATACCGGTAGGATGTTATCATACCGGTAGGATTATACCCTACCGGTATGATTACATCCTATCGGTATGATTATATCCTACCCGTAGGATGTTATCTTACCGGTAGGATTTAGGAGATAATCCTACCAGTATGATAATATCCTACTGGTATGGTTACATCCGACCGGTATGGTTAGATCCAACCGGTATGATAAAATCCAACCGGTTTGATGTTATGCTTCCGGTATACTGTTATCGTACCGGTATGATGTTACCGGATGTTATCCTACCGGTATGATGTTATACTATCCAGTATAATAACATTATACTAGTGGGATAACATCATACGAGCAGGATGTAATCATACCGGTATGATAACATCATTATATCGATTTTCAAGCATTCATACCGATTTTATACCTGTTTGACATTGTCTGATAACAGAGGTCTCTTGCCTATAGGAAGAATTATCCAAATGCTTGGACCATGAGGAAACCTTTGGTCTCTATGTCACGTTTGTGACAGGCATGATTAGTCAACCAATGCTACCTGAAACCATAGTCTTGCCTGCATGAGTAAAAGCTCCTGGACATAGTGTTGTTCTCATTGATGTGTGCAATGCTTGTGGTGTAAGAATTCATGATCACAATCGCTCAAACCATGTTGTTCTATTGCCTTGTTCACATGCATACCATGCATTCTGCTATGCTCACTTGGCTGAGAAAGGAAAGTGCATGCTTAAGGATTGCCTCGGAGTTATTTCTACAGAAGACCAATCTCTTCTAAAGAAGAAGCCAGTTGAACCATGCCCAAAAACAGGCGAGAAAATTGTTTCAATGGGTAATCAGGTGGTTGATTTTTGTCTTCTCTGATGTTTTTTCAGAGTCAAGCTGCTTCAGAACTACTGCCGGTAAAGACACAGGGAACGATGCAGTGACGCCTCCATACAAGACACCTGTGGAGGTATTGCTTGATGAAAATGTCCCTGGTAATGCTGAGAAACCTGTTTCGGAAACAACAGAAGAAGAACAAAACTTTGAGGTAAAGGAGCAGAGTACGACTGGTGCTGAAGAGAAAACCCAAAATGAGGAAGACGATGTGTTGCTAGACAGCGTGCGGGTGACAGGATCAAAGACCCCGAGAAAACGAGTCCAACGTGGCAAGAGTAATTTTTTTCATTGATTATGGCTCTAATAAGTGATCTCTTGCTGCACAGCTTTCTAAAGTTGATGGTCGTGTAGATGTTAGGCTGGAGGGAAGTCCCGAGGAGACCCTTGCTCGGCATATAAGAAAGGCAAAAAGAAAAAAAATCGAGAAGACTGGAGATGAGAAGCCTGAAATGGAGCAAAAAAGCAAGGAAGAGGAAGAGACCCAGGGGCAGCCAGAAGAGGAGATGGACATAGAAGACACTAAGGAGATGCACAGCTTTCTAAAGCTGATGGTCGTGTAGATGTCAGGCTGGAGGGAAGTCCCGAGGAGACCCTTGCTCAGCATATAAGAAAGGCAAAAAGAAAAAAAATCGAGAAGACTGGAGATGAGAAGCCTGAAATGGAGCAAAAAAGCAAGGAAGAGGAAGAGACCCAGGGGCAGCCAGAAGAGGAGATGGACATAGAAGACACTAAGGAGATGCAGAATACTGGCACAAGTTCTGACCCTAAACCTAGAGCCTGCAAAAGATTATAGTTTGCCCCCCCCATGTTTCTTTTTATGTAACCACTTCTGAAATTAATATAACTTTCTTTCCCATTCGACGTCTCTTTCATCTTGTGCCTAATTTTTGAACATTGTGTGTTTTTATTGTATGATTCAATCTATAGATATGTCCTAATTACATATTTAAATTTGAGTCTTGTGTAATTTTGCATCTGCAGATATGTTTTCAGTTGAAGAATGGCGCCTTGCAGATAGGTTCAGGGCTGACAAGCAGAATGGCAGGGCTGACATTCGTGCAATATGGAATTGCGTGTTGTCTCCTGCAGTGCTCGTGTTTCCTCTCAGTATCATACATGTATCATACCAGTCACTTGAAAGAATCATACCGATATCATACATGTCACTTCTTTGTATCCGACTCTCTCTCTCTTTCTCTCTCTCTCTCTCTCTCTCTCTCTCTCTCTCTCTCTCTCTCTCTCTCTCTCTCTCTCTCTCTCTCTCTCTCTCACTCACTCACTCACTTCTCAGTATCATACCAGTCATGCCCAGTATAATACTGTTAGCAGACACTCTCTCTCACTCTCTCCTTTTATTTGCAATATACTTCAAATATAGAATACAACGTATTTTCGTGCAACTTGCTTGTAAATGTATTATACATGAATTCTGTTACATTGATTGAGCCTTTTGGCTGAGTAATTCTCCATTTACATCCATCGACAAAAAAATACATCGACAAAAGCCGCCCACTTCACAGACTTTATGAAGCTTTCTTTTTATATAAAAAATCTGTTCCTTTCTTCTTGAAAACTCAATCCGCCATTTCCAATAAAAACGACGCACATAGGTGTCGTCAGGTTGTCCGTCTGCACAAATTACAGTCCTCTTTGTATACTCAATTCTGTCCTTAGAGTACAACCAGTGTGCCAACCAATTTATGACAGCGGTTGACAGAAAACAGGCGCGCACTTCTTTAGACCGCTTTTCTAGTTTGGGAAAAACAAGAAATGACCCCAATGGATTAAACATTAGCTTATATCCAGAATCATCAAAGATAAGTGTGTCAGGTGGTAGGTCAGGAAAATTTTTGAGATTCTTGTGGAACACCGGTTTATCTGTCACGCCCAATAAAAAAGGGGCCCTTGTGCACTGTGCCTGACTTACCACTCTATTGAATCTTTTGTGGTGGTCAGGGAACATTGTCGCTAGCGTGCGTTTGAGCTTCTCAAACTCTCAGCAGCTCCATATCCACACTTCAAACCATCTAAAACAAAAATTCAGAAACACTTCTGCATCGGGCCTTACCCAAAACTGTGTATCCCCTTCAACAACATACCGCATTTCTGGCCAGTGGGGCAATTCTTCACCATATTTTCCATCAAATTTCTTGAGCAGTAATCCATTAAGGTCCAAAATGAGAACCCTACGCTGGACGCTCAACAGAGGTGGTGGCCTTGGCCATATCAGTGGGATTCTTTTAATTAGTCTGGTATGATATTGAGAAGTGACACGAGAGAGAGAGAGAGAGAGAGAGAGAGAGAGAGAGAGAGAGAGAGTCTTATACTGAGAAGTGACTGGTATGATACCGGTATGATACTGTGAAGTGACTATGATACCGGTATGATACTGAGGAGTGACCGGTATGATACTTAGCAGTGACAGAGAGAGGGAGAGGGACTGGTATGATACCGGTATGATACTGTGGAGTGACCAGTATGATACTGAGACGTTACACACACACACACACACAGGGACTGGTATGATACTTGTATGATACTGAGGAGTCACTGGTATGATACCGGTATGATACTGAGAAGTGACTGGTATGATACTGAGAAATGACAAAGAGAGGATACTGAGAAATGACAAAGAGAGGGAGAGAGAGAGAGAGAGAGAGTTAGAGAAAGACAGAGGCACTTGTATAATACCGGTATCATACCAGTCACTCCCTAGTATCATACCAGTATGATACTGAGAAATGACTAGTATGATGTTTAGAAATGACAAAGAGAGAGAGAGAGAGAGAGAGGGAATGTATGATATGGGTATGATACTGGGAAATGACTGGTATGATACTGTATCATACCGGTATGATACTGGGAATTGACTAGTATGATACCGGTATGATACTGAGAAATGACTGGTATGATACAGAAATGATACTGAGAAGTGACAAAGAGAGAGAGAGAGAGAGAGAGAGAGAGAGAGAGAGGGAGAGGGAGACAGTTCAGTTTACAGTAATAGGCAGATATACACAAAATTATGCATTATGCATTTCTTAAGATGGTTACAGCTCAAAAGGCATACTATTGTAGATAGACTCACTGACATCAAGTGATATTGTATATAGTTTTGAGTTGCTGGGATGGGGTATCATGGGGATTTTGATTGCCCGAACAAGATGTGAATATATGAACACCTCTGGCTTTTTGTCCAAAAGCTTGTAGGTCTACTCATTTATCATACGATAGTAAAACCCTTTGATAGCATAGGATCCTCGCCCAATGATATTGCCCCAGTCATCTTCAGCGTCTGAATGAAACTCTTGAATAGCTGCAGTGCATTTCACTATATAGAAATCCACTTTTTCTTCATTGTCATTTGGTGCGGGAACACCAAAACTATCACCAACAATAAGAGCTTGACTGAGGGTGTCATAGTGTCCTTCATATGCTGCATCCTCATTTATTTCATCGTCATCATCTTCCCCTTCTTCTGTAGGCTCCAAAATAAGGTATGTCTAGAAAGGAACGTGTGACTTGCTCACACATCTCCTCCACTTTTCCTGTTTACATGCACTACAGAAACAAGACAATGAACGTGTTCTCAAAGCAGTTGTATCATGCTCTGAATATGCAGAAACAGAGGGCATTGAGCGGGTATTTTTTACAGCCTTCACATCCCAATTTTTTCCCCTTTCGACATCTCCCAATTCAATCACCCAAAAAATCCTGCTTACATAACAGGCCTGAGATGCATAGGTGGCTGTAGCACCATCTGACAAGGTCCGTCTCAATAATGCCACAACATCTGTAGCACAGTCTATCTTTGGGCAGTTTGGTTGCAATTGGTATTGAATTAAAGACCTTTTTATCACTGCTCCCGCACCGTCGTGTTCTCCCTTACCATGTCCGGATCCAAAAAAGTTCCAAGACATTTTCCATCCCGTAAAAACACTGTATCTGCAATTTATTCAATGGATAGAAGAAGATTAATATACTCTTGGCACGATAAAATTACCAAAAAAAACACGTATTATAATATTACTGATGTTAGACAAGCATTTTATTACAACTTTAATGCCACTATGATAGGTCTCTATATTAAAACTACCTTCAGATAATGTTTGTTAGAACATGGTATACCTGGCAAGGAAATAGAATGGTCTTCTTGCTTTGAATTGTGAAGCTGCTTCATCTGACCATACCCAATGACGTTTTATATTTAGACCAAATTGCTTTAGCCATTCCGCATGTTTCAGAAAACAGTGTTGAACAAAATGTGTGTCATGTTGCTTGTCATCTGAAATGAAGAAGTGAATTGTCTTGTGGATGTCACCTGCATAATATAAAAATCAAAAATTATTGAAGGCTTAATACAAAAGAAATAATACTGATCTAGGGTGATGTCGTTACCTACAATTCAGAAATATGTTATGTGCACAAAAATAGTTACTTGATTTGAATACCAGTGCATGGACTGAATCTCATTTTGTTCTTTGAAACTATAATTTTCAGCAAAGTCAACAACTGACACAACAACATCTTCTGGAAAGCTTTGTATACATTCCTTATATTGTTCTGCTTGCCATCTATACAAAAAATTATGCATTATGTATTTCTTAAGATGGTCTTTGAACATGACTGAGAGATCCTGGCATGATATTTCCTTATGCGACAAGACTTTCCTTTTCTTCTTCAGACCGTCACGCACAGTTCCTACTTCTAGGTCCTCAAAAATCTTCACCACAATATTTTTAGCAATAAATGCAGCCTCTGCAGCACAAAAGTCTAACTTATCCGGGCCACACCTTTTACATTGACCACTCAAGCAGGCAAGGGCATGGAAGGTGGACGTATCTAATTTAGGACACAGTATAGAGTCCAATAAGGCTGTTACACTCTTGATAGGGTTTTTTGGCGCCTTTCATCCACCATTGTCTTTGCATATGTTGCATTGACAATGGCAAGCTTTTCCATGCAGACCGAATACAGAACTTCGCATGTGATTTATGGCATCCTTTAGGAAGGACATTTGAACATGTGAAATGCAGCAGCAAGTATATCGGTCTCTCAATTTCCGCACAAAATATGGCTTCATGTACTCAAACGCCCGCTGCCTTATTACAATTTCAGGGTATTGTTCTTTGAAGTTGAGAAAGAGCTCCACCTACAATGAAAGACATATATGGTTAAAGAACATTGAAGAAAAATGCAGGTTTTGAGGAAAACTGTTACATTACTATAAACCAGTATTTTTATTTCAAACCACTATGTTTTTTCACTTAATTGGTTAGGTAAACCAGTATATATGAACACATGTCCTTGGTACGTACCAGTGGTATATAAGTGTCAACCAGTGCAAATGTTCTTACTGCTGATGTGAACCAGTCTTTTCATTTATAACCGGTATGGTATTTACCTAACCAGTACAAGTGAGCACTTAACCACAATGTATACCAGTGATAAATAAGTGTTAAAAAGAATGAACACATGCCCTTGGTATGTACCAGTGGTATATAAGTGTCAACCAGTTCAAATATTACAGAAGCTCAATGGAAGTATTTTCATTTCATTTTTCTTGCCTTTCTCTTTTTCCTTTTTGCTCACATTGATTCAAATTCATTTGACGTGTGCTTATTTTGTATGCCGGGGGCTTTTTGCTTCTCAAAGAAAAGTTCCGACACTGGGAACCTCCAGGGCTCTAGTACCATAGGCAATACACGTGAGTGAAGTTCCAAATCAAGCCAGGATCTCTCTTCCATATTGAGATTTTACATTTGTGACACTTCTGTTTTTTGCTTCCATTTCCTTTGTATTCTCACTAATGTTCTTTGTTGTTTAAGTGAGCAAGCCTCTCTATGCCTAGAACACTCCTAGCGTCTCAAACAATCAAATAATTTTACCAACTAAAACTAGCAGTCAAGTAAATGAGTTAACCTAAAGCCACGGACTACTAACGTCAAGGCTCATTGATAAGACTCAACTCAAAGTCAATTAACTAAAGCAAAGACAAGTTTACACATCTTCAATGGTAGGTAACAAAACATAACTAAATGCACTCAATCAAACCATGGAACATCGCAATCAAAAAATATAAACGTCCATCAACATGAATCATAGGAAGTAGTACACCTAGAGGTATGTGATGCATCTCCTTGATAGTTGTGGAAGCAAACATGCAATGTTTGAGCTTGATCTATCCATGTTGCGTGAAAGTTGAAGTCCATCTATGCTGCAAAATTATAAACAAAACACTACCACCTAGAAAGGTGTGTCAGCATAGAAATGAACTTTTATTACCTAAATGCAAATAAAAACAAATCATATACTAAGGTCTCATACCTGGTGCCTAGAGGGGAAAAACCAAAAGGGGAAAAGTGCCTCTAGTATACGTGCATGTATCTAGTGCAACATGGCCAATTTTCACAAATCAAGGGTCTAATGTAAATAGACCCTTGAACAAACAATAAAACCTATAATCTCCTAGCTCTATCTAATGGTCATTGGCTGTAACTAGAAGGGATAAGAGAACTCTCTCCAAACAATAAAACCTATAATCTCCTAGCTCTCTATCTAATGGTCATTGACTGGATAGCACCTAGCTCCATGTGGATAGTAGAATTTGTAACACAACTAATGGGTCTAGGGATGACATTAGCCTATAAATGCGGTAGCAATGAACTATGTGGCTCAAGGTTGCTCAATGGTTGACTCTTGCCTAGCTCTAAGTCAACAACATGGTAAATGGAAATCTCAAGTGAGCTATGGCTTGTGTCCACCCGTGGTGTGATAGGTGGTCGTCTCTTTGGTAGCCAAATCTTCAATGTCCGTAGTATCTCACTGAATGTAGGTAGAGCTCATCTCACCTATGGTCATGAATCTCTAGCTCATGTCGTTCGTGAACATGGTCTAGATCTCTGCATTGTGGGGGTGGTCAAAGAAACTATACGAGATCTATGAGGATGTGCTATGGTCTGGGGTCTAGGAACCCGAATCTGTATATGTCCTCTATAAAATCCATGTGCCTCTAATGACTATCTAGATAGGATCCAACCCTAGGATAAACCATCATGTGTATTGTTGCTCTCAATTCAAACGAGTGTATCATCTCTATTTAATGGTCTAGTCTGTATCATCATGTGAGGCACGTAAACATGTCTAGTGGCCCTACAATAAGCTCTCTGTGATGAGCTATAGGCCTGATATGTCCTAGGTCGTGCATAGGTAGTGCTACTCTCATGAACATTCGCTAAGGTAGGCTCGGGGTGTCTCAAGTGTCATAGTAGAAGTCACTCCAAGAAAACTAGTCTCTGAATCCTTGAGTGTGACCTCTACTCTAGGGGGTTGGTGACAATCATGGTCTATAAGTACCTCATATGTCCCTATCTCGCATGGGGAATCTAACTGCTCAATTGTCGTTGAATTTGATCGTGGATGTCCGTGAGCATCTATCTCAATGGAAGCCTTTGTCTCTATTGTATCTGCAGGTAACTCGGTCTCTAATGGCTCAGTGCGTCAGCAATATCCTTACATGTAAGCTTTGGTGGAACATCTACCTCTATGATAGGTGCACTTGAATCAGCCATAAGTGTAGAATCTAGCACTCTATCTATCTCTATTGGGTCAGATCTCATCTCTAGCATAGGAGCAATCTCACTAGGTTGTACCTCCATAGAACAAGTAGCATCCTCTTGAATAGTCGCTCTAGGTGGCACTATGGTAGTGCTCTCTGGTGTACTCATCCCGTCGTCAAGGTGAGCATTTATCTCCTTCATCTTAATCACTCTAGATCTCAACTGATCGACTGTGCTCTAAGGCAAGTCGCTCTAGGTGGCACTATGGTAGTGCTCTCTGGTGTACTCGTCCTATCGTCAATGTGAGCATTTATCTCCTTCATCTTAATCACTCTAGATCTCAATTGATCAACTATGATCTAAGGCAAAATCTGTCTATGTGATGGAGATTTGGGGGGTGACCTGGTAGTGGAAGTCTGTCTAACAGGTGTCTGTGGACTCTATGTGGTCATCGCTATAGGATCATGGCCATGCTGTGGAGAATAGGGAAATCCCATCATCAAGAAATATTTCGTACCATCTTATTCCCTATAAATCCTATCACCAAGATATACCATAAGGCTCATGGCTGGCTCAAAGCGTCCTATGGTCTGCTCTCGTCGATATCTACATCCACACTCATCAACATAAGTCAATGTGTGCTCCAGTCTACACAACTCCACTATCCTAGGATGTGCCTGGGCATCCAAACAATCATTGGGATGTTCTCTATCTAAATGTAAGGGCTAATCGGCAGGGACATGTATGTGGCCTTGAGCTCATCAGTGAAGAACTCAGTCGAAGCAAGGTGACGTCTTTGAACTCTAACTACCTGCTGTATGGAAGGGTCAATGTCCTCCAAGAAGGTGTCTTTGGTGTAGAAATGTCCATCAAGGTCAATAAACCAAGGCACGACTCCTCTGTAGCCTAAGCAAAGTAGCACAAGCTCAGTATGGTGCTCTTTGCTCATTGTGGCATCTCTATCCTCATGTGGTACATGCATGGTGTCTCTGGGTAGTGATCTATGTCTCATCATCGTATCTATTGCATGTGATCTAGCAACCGCTGTGTCTAGTGTGATCACAGTCCGTGATTGTGGTGTGGTCTCTACAGCCTCTGTAGCATGTGTACTAGTCGTAGTAGCCTCTGATGTGGCTGTATTTGTGCATGGTAACTCTAGCGGTGCATAGGTAAGTCTCTGGCTCCTACGCTCCATATCTTCCCTTGCCTCTGCCATGATCTTAGCAAAGGTATGTCTGGTAGATGGTCTGGATGATGTGAATCTTGGAGGTGATCTAGGTCGTGCTGACTGTGTAGAGGGTGTGATCATCGGGTCTACTATAGGCTCAATAGCACTACTCCGCAAAGGGAATAGCATAGTCCACACAACAACATAAATTCTCCTATAGGTACCCCGTAAGAAACCTGGTGGGGTAGCACTCACTATGTCATAAGGAGGGTACTCTCCAAATCTAACTTTCTTCCTCATGTACATCCTCCACCGATCCTCATCATCACACAATGGTCCAGTCTCAAACACGTCCAAAGATACAATCTGTAGTACTAGCTCAAAGGTGTCTAGACGATCCTCACAAAGGGCTAACGTGACATGCTTTGGAATCTCCTCCATCATGCGTCTATAAGATGTACCAAAACCATCAAGAAGATGATATGGCAAGGTCGGGTTTGCTCAGACTCTAAGCAGCTAGAAATTGTGTGTCTGTCAGTCTGTGGGTTGAATCTGGATATACCTTTGCTGAGTGTCTACATGTATATATATAGTCAATCCGTCTAACTCACCATGAATCCACAACAGCCTATCAAATAGGGCCTGATGATCCATGATAGCCAAAATCTATCAATCTAGGCCAAATCTAGTATCAAGGAGGTGTATAAGCAAGTTCACTAGCTAGGGTGTAATGGAAATGGCCTATGAACTTTGAGAATAGCGGAATTAAGAAAATTAGAGTAAGCATTTTTGTGAGATTACTTTGAGAACATAGAGGGTGAACTTAATTGATGGTAGCAACATGAACATAGTACTTAATTAACTTGGCATGAACAATACTTTTGCAAGAGAGAGAGTATTAGAGAACATGAAAATAGTTGAGGACCGGATTTACTTGGAGCCGGTCCCCCCTATAGATTTTCCCATCAAGAGAGACTTGTTACAATACAATCTTTGTGTTCCTTGTGACCTTGGTGATGCTATGAAGATGGAAAGCTTCATGCATCACGAGCATAACATGAACTTTGCAAAAAGCATTAACTATCCCAAGCTCTCAAACACCTTCGAAGGTGGAGAGAGCTAACGGGGAATGAGGGTAGGGAAGAGGAAGAAGAATCATACATAGGAGAAAAAAGTAGTTCATCGCTTATCATCACTCTTCTTGCTTAGCATAGCATAATAGCATAGTAATTAAGATGAAGAAGATGGCAAGCTTAAGCATTGAAGCATGGCTCTTGGTTGGATTTGCATTTCATAGCCAAGAGTGTTGGTGTAGGCTCTCCACTTCTCAACAAGCTTGGAGAAGGAGATGGAGCTCTTGCACTTTGCACTCCACACAATGAGAGAATGTGTGTATGTGTGTGGGAGAGTATACCCCCCTCTCATGCTTGGTTCACATCTCTCTCTCTCTCTCTCTCTCTCTCTCTCTCTCTCTCTCTCTCTTGTATTATTTTATTATTTCATTTGGACATGTGTCCTCTTTTTCCTCTTTGAGAGAAAGAACTTAATTATTTATTTTTATGTATCTAAATTCTCATTGGACCCCTTTAAAACCTATCCAATAGCATTCAAGCACATCATAAGGGCCACATGTGGAGGATCATTTGAACATGTATCTTTTATGTTTATTAAGTCATTTGGTTGAATTGAATACTTCAAGGACTTAGTAAATCAAACAAGCATGTGTCTTTTATGCTTCTTAAGTCATTTGTTTTGAATTGAATACTTCAAGCCTTAGTCAATCAAGCATGGAAGCGTTCATGCTTCTTGAGAATTTATCTTTGAATTTAACATTTCAAAAACCTTAGTCATTTAAGCATAAAAATCACCTCAATCTTCGGGCAAGGTTCTCACAACCACTTTAGGCATCTTAACAACTCATGCTTGGGTAGGATTCCCACCTCGAGGCTAGCCCTAGCTTGCGTAAGGTCAAAGAAATTTTTAACACTAACTTTTGGAGGTCTTTAATGAAGATAATCCTAAGGTCTTTTAAGCTCCATTAGATGCACATTGCTCTTTGATAGACTTCCTCCATTTAGACCCCTGTTGAGATGTAACCATCTCTCCTCTTGGTCCCTTGCTGAGGTAAATCTAGAAGCACTTATTGCACATTGCTCTTTGGTAGACCGTCTCCTTTTGGACCCCTATTGAGATGCAACCATTCCTCCTTTTGGTCCCCTGTTGAGATAGGTCTAGAAGCACATATATATATCCTAACTCTTATTCCCCTTTTATCTTCCCATATTAAGTGATCAGTTTAATATGTGAAAATCATTTGGTAAAGTTAGATATTATATTTTATGACATATATAGGGTGAATAATCTGGCAATCTAGGACTAGCCAAACACTAAGCTGGGATCACTATGTGTGAACAAGCTCTAAGAATCGTCTGTCGGCCCAAGTCGTGTCAAAAATCAATCAACGGACCAAATCGGGCTCTAATCGTGTGCAAGCGTATGACCAACTGCTAAAATCAAGCCAAGTTAAGATCTCACATGTGAATGGGCTCTAACTAGCGTAATCTGGTCAATGTCAAGGTCATAAACGAATCTATATAGCAAATTGGGATCAACAGTAGTCAGGCATGGAATCTGCAATCAACTCAAGCCAAAATGGATTAATGCGCATGAACAAGCTCTAAAGCTCGCAAATGAGTAGATTGTAGACCAAAATCGAAATATGTGTACGAACGGGCTCTATGCATGCAATCTGACCCAAATCTGGTGGATTCGGACAAAATCGGGCTCTCCAGGAGTAACTAGTCTAAAGTGTATCTAACCTTGCATAAATGCGCATGAAGGGAGGCGTGTACGGGATATGGGACGTGTGTGGAAAGCAAGGAGAAAAAACGGGAGAGAAAAATCCTTTTTTTTTTGTTTTTTGAGTTTTAGGATTTTTGGTTTTTTTTAAAAGAATCATATACAGAAAGAATACAAATAAACAAACGTGAAATAGAAAAATAAAAAAGAAAATGAATAAAACAAAAAGAAAAAGTAAAATAATTACTCAAAAGAAAGAACAATTTTTTTAAATGGATTTTTTTTTAAATTTGAGATTTTTTTAAAGGTTTTCTATTTTTATTTTTATTTTTTTATTTTTTTTGGATTTTATTTTATTATTTTTGACTTTTTTCTTCCTTTTTGAGTTTTTATTTGATTTTTCTTTGTTTTCTTTTTCTTGAATTTATTTTTCCTTTTTGGATTTTTCTTATTTTAATGTTTTTATTTTTATTTTTGGCTCTTTCTTCAATTTTTTAATTTTTTTCTCCTCTTTTCTTGTTATAAAAACAAAATGAAATTAAAAATCAAATGAAATAAAACAAGAATGAAATTCAAATTGAATCAAATTGAAATGAATCCAAATGAAATTTCAATCAAATTAATAATGCAATGAAATAAAATGAAATTAAAATTTAAAAAAAGTCAAATTGACTAAACTTAGAAGGAAGTTAATCACATGCTCGTGCAGAGTGGAAAACGAGGGAGAGAAGGGCGGCACGCTACAGACGAAAGAGAAAGAGGGAGATTGGGGGGGTGCGGCGTCGAAGATAAAACGATAGAGGGAGAGAGATAGACACTGTGACTGGCAAGAGAGAGAGAGAGAGCTTTTGGGCTGGCCAGAGGTGGCAGAGAGAGAGATTCCTTTTTAGATTTTTTTATCTTTATGCTTGTTAAGGTGTGTACACGTGCGTGTGGTGTGTGTGTGTGTGTGTGTGTGTGTGTGTGTGTGTGTGTGTGTGTGTGTGTGTGTGTGTGTGTGTGTGTGAGATTGTGTGAGTGTTTAAAATTCGTTTTTTTGTGTGTGTTTTTTTGTTTTCTTTCTTGTATATTTTTTTATTTTTAATATTTTTGTTTGAAAAAGGCTTTTTGAAAGGGGGGGGGTTTATTGTTTTTTTGGAGCAAAAGAAATTAAAAGAAAAAAGCTTAAATTAAATTTAAAACCAAAAAATAAGTAAAATAGGGAGAAAATAGGTGGAAAAATAGAAAAATACGCAAAAAGTTTACAAAAGAAAAGGAGAAAAGAGAGGGGAAGTGGAGTGCTATGAGATGGGTGTGTATGTGTAATTTTTTTATTTTCTTTTTTCAAAAATAGAAAACAATGCAAAAAGTTTTTAAAAAATGGCCTAGACTATGCCACTCAATTTTGAACCGTTTTGGATCATTTTTTACCATTTTTGACTCAAATATTCACCCAAAAATTCATCTAATTAGTGGTCTAATTTTATTAAAAAAATCACATTGATCCAACACTCACAATCAAATCAGCATTTACAACATCTCACTTGCACATTAATTCAATCCTTCAAATCAATTTGAAAATGTGTAAATTTGAACAATTAACACACTTACAAGCTAGTAAGAAAAGAGTGGGGAAATCATGAGAGTCCATCTACATTAGAGAGAAGAGAGAACTAATGGAAGGGATTAGTGTTGCACACACGCTAAACCTTATGCTAATAACACATTGCTCTTCATTGCATTCCCTGCTAATGATTGTAATCACATCCTAATCACGAGCTCACCCAAGCTCATGGGGTTATGATTAGGGCAATGCATGCACAAATCTTAATCTACACACTAATCTAATCATGCATACAACACCATAATCAAAGACACAATAGGCAGTCAAGCAATTAGAGGGTGATTAGTTTTTAAGACACACAAATCAAGACACTAATACACAACTTGAAGGAAAAGCAAAGAGAGAAGCAATAGGACTCAACTTCATTGCATGCTTAATCGGTTCGTGAAGAAAGTGCATGCGGTTCCAAGCCTCCACCTCCATAGCCTTCTTCTTCTTCTTTTCTATTGTAGGTTTTCTCTCAAAATGATATCTCCCCTTTCACATGACCTACAATTCACTCATATGCCTAGGGTTTTAAAAACAAATGGCTGACCACCCAAGGCACATAAAGTAAAATAATAGAAAATCTGGAACTCGTTGAGAGCCTATAACCTATACATGGTAAATGAAAAAATATGCTCATAGAGAAGAGGCAAACAATTGCTGGTGTTGGACGCTACCAACAATCCTCAAATCCACTTGAGCAATTTCAGCCAATGTTGGACTATGTCATACTGATTGACTTCGGTGAGAGCCATCTTGTTACAAAGAAGCCATGCAAATGGATGACAAGGTCAAGTGGGAGGAAGCCATGCAATTTAAGTACAACTCGATTGCCAACAATGTGACTTGGTTGAATTTCTAGAAGGCAAGTAGGCCTTACCTTGCAAATGGGTTTATAAGAAGAAGTTTTCATTTGATAATCCCAAGCCTAAGTACAAGGCTAGATTGGTTGCTAAGGTATTCAAGCACAAAAAGGAAGTTGATTTTGACAAAATCCTTGCCCATGGTCAATATGGCTACGCTACATGCAGTGCTTGGCCTAGTAGCCATTGAGGACATGAAGCTTGTCCAAATGGATGCGAATATTTTTCTTCATGGGAACCTAGAAGAAGATGTTCACATGAAGCAACCTAAAGGTTTTGAATAGCCTAGCAAGGAGAGCTTGTATGCAAACTCAAGAAAGCACTTTAAAACTTGAAGCAGGGTTCAAGGTAGTGGTATCAAAAGTTTCATGCTTTTATGCGGTCCCATGATTTTAGGAGTCAAGAGGATCACTACTTTTATATAAAGAAACTCAATGATGGTTTTTTAGTCATTCTCATTTTATATGTAGATAACATGGTCGAAAATCCAATAAGGAGATTGCCAAATTGAAGCAAAATGTTGAGCAAAAACTTTGTTGTAAAGGATTCGGGCAAAGCAAATCATTATCTTGGTATGTCTATCAAGAGAGATAGGAAAAAGAGAATTCTTAAGCTGTCTCAAGAATCCTATCTCCAGAAGCTCTTACATCGTTTCAATGTAGGGGGGGGAGGTAGTGAGTACCCCACTATCGTCATATTTGAAACTTAGCAAGGAAAATTCTCCTGAGTCAGATGCTAAGAGAGAAGAAATGGAAATTGTGCCATATTCTTCATATGTAGGTAGTCTTATGTATGCTACGGTAGATACAAGGCGAGACATTGCATTTGCAGGGAGAGTGGTTAGTTAGTATCTGACTAATCTTGGAAAGCGACATTGGATAGCGGTGAAACACATCCTTTGATACTTGAAGGGTACAACGAGCAAGTGTTTACACTTCAATAACAATGATGCATCTATTATTGGTTACACTGATGCAGATTTTGCGGGTTGCAAAGACAATAGGAGATCTACATCTGGCTATATTTTCATATTTGCAGGAGGAACCATTTCTTGGAGTTCATCTCTCCAAGGTTGTACGTCTTCTTCCACCATAGAGGCTAAGTATGTTGCAAGGCTAGAGCCAACAAGGAAGCTATATGGTTGCACGTTTAGTGGGAGATTTAGACATTCAATAGATTCTTATTTTGCATTGTGATAATCAAAGTGTCATTGCTTTGGCAAGGAATCCCGTGTTTCACTCCAAGTCAAAACACATTGAGGTGAGGTATCGTCTCATTCAAGATGCACTGACGGATATATGCTTAGAGCTTGTCAAGGTTCACACTGATGACAACCCGGTAGATGCTCTTACGAAGAGTGTAGCTATGGAACCATTTGCACACTGCATCGAGTTAATGGGTGTAGGGTGAACACGGTTGTACAAAGGCGAAGTTGTCATGCTTCACGGATGTACATACTAGCTTAATCATAGACACTTATGGCCACATTGGCCTTTAAGTGGGAGATTGTTGGGTAAAGGTTTGTGGCCGCCTACCCATGACTAACACCCTCCACCTACCAATTCACTAACACTATTTTACCCTTCTCATATATACAATAAAGGCAACACACACTATCTCCTTCTAGTGTGTTGTTTTCCCCAATTGCTCTTCTCTTCTTCTTCCCCTTCCTGCATGTGCATAGACACATTGCCTCCCTCACACCCATAACATCTCATTTGAATCCACATTTTCCCAATAGTAGACACCCTAGCTCTCATTGTCTATTTTCAAGCGTCTCATGATTCCCAAGTTAATTAACTTGTAATCCAATACTCCTATGGAAGGTGGTCTTTCCATGACATCCTTGTTTAGAATCAAATTTTCAGCCTTATTTTCCCATTTTTCCACAATGTCCGGATTTTCTACTACAACATGCATAGTTCCCTTAGAGTCCATGTAGGATCCTCCTTATTTGTTGGTTCAAACATCTTATTCAACTCTATTCATGGTCATCTAAACTCTATTTGCACATAGAGTTTATTTTCTACATCAAGATAAATATACACACCATGGTCATTTTGTTTCCAAAAAGTCAAAATGTACGGATATCTCATATGCGTGTTTGAACCCCTAATCCCAAAAGCAATTCCCATTGACATTGAAGACATTCTTGGGATGGGTTCTGAGCATGTATGGGCTACTTCTTCAAGGATGGTAGACAATTTTTCCTCTTGGTTTACACTCTCTTCCATTGATGCTCTACTCAGGTTTTCACAAAAAATGCAAGAATTTCCTAACACTTTGCCATATCTAAGGCCTATAAAGGTTCACAATGACTAAGCAATTGACTAGAAGAGTGAATCCTTTGGTTGAATCCTCTTCCTTTGGATTTTTGGTTGTATTCTACCAACTGTTCCAATTCTTGCAAATTAGCACTCCAAGCACGGTCTCACTCCACAAATGTCCACCAACTAGTCAATTTTATTCCAATACTGCAATTGAAAATTTTGACAAAAATTAAAAAAATGCTCTATCAAGCCCTATGACTATAAGGCAAGCCTAATAGCGAAATATCCAAATTTGTGTGCAGACTTTTTCCCAGCCTTTGGATTTCTGTGTATTATCCTAATGGAAATATACCCATCCCTGGTTTCACTAAATTTGAATCTCCAAGTTGAATTCTATCACAAAATTTGTAGATTTCAGAAGGTCTCTCATTGTTTTGGTAGTTTCCTTTTATCTATAGCTTCGTACTTGTCCAAAATTGGTCGGTAGGTTCCAGATGTCAAGTCAAAACAAAAAATGAGTAAAATTATCCTTCTGGAGAGGTATCAGCTACTAGGTCAAAGTTGAAAAATGAGTCCCATAAATGTATTCAGCTATTAGGCACACCTAATAGTGAAGTAGCTTTTTTAGGTGTCCAAATTCCACTTTTTGCATATATATATATATATGTGTTTGTGGTGATAATTGAGGAGTTTTGGTGTTGTAACACGTTCACACGCAGTCTCAGATCAATGTGCCATCTATTAGGCGCGCCTAATGGTGAATTTGTAAATTTTGATACAACTTCATATACTCTTAGCACAAATGAAATCTTGACAATTTTTTACGTACCCTAATCTTACTAGAACTGAGAGATCATACAAAATGAAGATGAAATTCCACTTTTTTTGAGTATTACCTTTCTAACTTGGTGTTATCCTTATCAACTTGACACAAGTCTCAAGGACCATCCACCAACCCCATCCTAGCTAGCCTAAAGCTACCGAGGTCCGTGCCAAGTTTCCCCGCTCCCAAGTATCCTACATAGTAATAAGTTGCCTTCCAGCCGCGGAAAATAAAAAGGATTGTTACCATATACATGTGGTAGTGATGTGTGTGAACACACTAGGACCGCCGGGGCATTTTTTCCCTCTTTAGGAGGTTTTTCCCCCGTGCATTGTATATACGCCCATCACTCTAGGGCTATTTATCTTCCCATTGCACACTAAGTAATACACTCTCTATTGTGTGCCTTGAGCTTCCTTCATCTTCTCCAAGCTGTGTGCGTTTCTCTGCAACCCTAATTCCAACAAATGGTATCAAAGCAGGTTGCATCCTCCCGGGCTTAGTTGCCAGCAGCTCCAGCACGCGCCTTCTCATTTTTGTGAGCTTTGGCGAGCGTTTGCAGGTCGACAAAAAATTATGGGGAGCTCGTAGAGCTTAGTCTGCTCAGACTTTTGATTCGGGCTCATTTCGGCCTCCGTTTCCACTATAGCCAAGTCTGTGCAGGCAATTTTATCATTTTGTGCAGAATTTTTGTCAGTGCCAAATACTGCATAACAGGTCCCATACAGTCTACTACGGGTTGTGCTGTATAGAACGTGCTGGTCTCACTCAGTTTCTCCTCATTTCGGGCAGTTTTCACATCAGGTGCAGGCATTTTCCATGGCTGACAACAACACAAATGTGTTCAAGATGTTTGCTGCTGTTGAGGACAGATTGGATGGGGACAATTATCCTATGTGGGCTTACATGATGCAACATGTTCTTGTGTCAAAGGGCGTCTGGAATATTGTGCAGGGCATTGATGTACGTCCTGGTTCTGAGGATGTTGAGGATGTTGTAGGTCTTGCTGCAAGGATTGCTGCTATTAGAGTTGTTTTGCCTATGGCAGAACAAGCTTGTTGGGATGTAAAGGATGCGCAGGCTCATGCGTTGATTGCGTTTTTTGGGAAAGGCACCATTACTCCTCACATTCGTTCAATGAAATCTGCAAAACAGACTAGGGATATCCTAGCAGGTCTTTATGCAAGCCGCAATGATGCTAAAATTGCTTTGCTACGTAAAGAGCTGGAATCAAAGATTATGCATGAGGAAGATGATATGGACACTTTCCTTGCTCGTGTCAAGGATATCAATGAGCAACTTATTTCTACAAGTGAAGTCATTTCAAACAGTTCCCTTGTGCAGACTGTTCTTGATGCCTTACCAGATTCTTACCAGACTTTTGCTAGTACTTGGAGACTTATGACCCAAGGAAATCCTGAAGTTGTCAAGTTTGATGCAATATGCACATTGCTGTTGCAAGAGTCACTTTCCAAAAAAAACAGGACTAGGTAGCACGCAGTTGAATAGGCTTTTATTGCTTCTCAAAGAAAGGGTGGTAATAGCAATGCAGCCACTTCTTATGGTTCTGCTGCGAGTGGCAAAACTTCTGTTCCTAATGCTTCTGCTGGCACCAATTCGTCTCAAAATTTTGTTGATAAGGGCAAAAAGAAGATGCGTTGCCATTATTGTAAAGATAATGATCACTTGATCAAGCAGTGTCCTAAGTTGAAGGCCAAAGAGGCTAAGAAGAAAGAGGGTGGTTCCACTGCAAATGCTGGTTCCACTACAAATGCGGCCATTGTTGAGTCTTCTGTGAAAGGAGACTATGATGCTGATGTTGATGCAAAATGGGCTTTTAGTGCAGAGTGCACTTACAGTCCTACTGTCCATGATGCATGCACGTCAGTTGCTACAGATTCACATGTGTGGTATTTCGACAGTGGTGCTACAAAGCACATTACCTCACATCGTGAATTGTTCACCTCTCTTGAGTCTGTCCCTCATGGGAATTTAGTCACTTGTGCCAACAATGCCTCTTATCCGGTTCAGGGGGTTAGAAAGATTGTGTTTACTGCTGCAAATGGCAGTTCTTTCACACTTGTTGATGCACTCTATGTACCTAGGATCCAAAAAAATCTTTTGTCTGTATCTGCACTTGCTAAACTTGGACTTGTAGTCAAATTTGTTAATGACAGATGTACAGTTCATGATCTCAGTTTTGGTGATGAGATTGTTGCATTTGGCCTTTTGTGCCGTGGGCTGTATAAGCTCACTTTGTATGACAAGTGTGGACAAAATTTTGCAAATGCAGTTGCAGATTCAAGGGCTGTTTCAGATGCAAAACTGTGGCATGCACGTTTTGGGTATCTGAATTTTGCCAGTTTGTTGCGTTTGCAGAAATCTGATATGGTTGCTTCTTTGCCGCCTCTTGAAGCACCTGTCAAACATGTTTGTGAAGGATGTATTTTGGGTAAGATGTAGTGTTTGAAGTTTCCAAAGGATGGTTCAATTAGGGCCACATGCAGGTTGCAGCTTGTGCATAGTGATGTTTGTGGGCCCATGCAAACTCCGTCCTTGGGCAATTACCTTTACTTCGTGACTTTCATTGATGATTACTCTAGGCATGCATGGGTATTTTAAAGCGAAGTCCGAAGTTTTATTGTGCTTCAAACAATTTTTGGCTATGACTGAAAATGTATTGAAATGTACTATGGGCACCCCCTCCGTTTCGATCGAGGGGGGGAGTATATGTCTCATGAATTTGATGCATAAGTCAAGCTTTGTCGCATTCTTTTTGGCTTGAGGCCATTATGTATGCCACTTATGTACTTAACAAGTGTCCTACAAAAGCTTTGCAGTCTATTACTCCATATGAAGCATGGCATGATAGAAAGCCTTCTATTGAGCACATGCATGTTTTTGGCTAATTGGCATATACTTTGGTGCCACAAACACATCACAAAAAGCTGGATGATAATGTTGTGAGATGTATTTTTGTTGGTTATAGTGTTGAAAGCAAATGTTACAGGTTGTATCATCCGCAAACAAAGAGTATTTTGGTTTCAAGGGATGTAGTGTTTGTGGAAGATTCTGTTTAGCCCTTGCTATCATGTACTAGAGACAATAATGTAAGCTCACAGGACATTTATGACACTTTGTTGCCTCTTTTCAATGGTGGAAGTTCAAATGTAAATTCCAATGAGGCAAATGTACAGCCTATGGGGGTTTCCGAAAATGTTACAGATCAGCCTATCATTGATGCAGATATACATGATGTACTTGATGAGGAAAGGACTAAAAATGAGCAGGCTAGAGGTATGCCAAAATGGCTGGTGTATACATTGCGTGACAATAAATTGGATGTACCTTTGTCTAGTCGTACTCGTTCAGGCTCTGGCCATGCATCTTATGCATCAGATTGTTACGTTTTGGTTGTGTCTAGCTTACATGATGTTGAGGAGCCTCTATCTTTTGATGAAGCACAAAATTCAAAAAATTGGATGGCTGTCATGGAATCAGAATATGATGCACTTATAGAAAATGACACATGGACTTTATGTGATTTTCCTCCTGGCAAAAAGGCCATTGGTACGAAGTGGGTTTACAAGTTGAAACGCAAGCCGGATGGTGAGATCGATCGCCATAAGGCTCGACTTGTTGCAAAGGGTTATGCACAACAAAAAGGCATAGATTATGAAGATACCTTTGCTCCCACTTGTCGTATGACTACTGTGCGTTTTCTACGTGCATTGGCAGCTCATTTTGGTTGGGATGTACATCAATCAAACATTGTTACTGCTTTCTTGAATGGTGACATATTTGAGGAAGTTTATGTAACGCAGCCTCGCGGTTTTGTCAAAAAGGACAAGAGGACAAAGTGTGCAGATGTAAAAAGGCTTTTTATGGGTTGAAGCAATCTCCTTGTGCTTGGTATGAGAAAGCTAACACTCATTTGGTCAATCAAGGCTTTCGTAATAGTCCAACAGAAAGCACATCGTATGTAAAGCGTGAGGGTGATGTACTTCTCATTGTGGTTCTTTATGTAGATGATTTGCTGATCACTGGACCAAATGAGAGACATATTGCTGAATTTAAGGCTGATTTGAATGCTACTTTCAAGATGAAAGATTTGGGATTGTTACATCATTACTTGGGCATACAATTTAAACAGTGTGATGGTGGTATTGCCTTGTGTCTGAAAAGTTACATAGAGACATTGCTATGTAAGTTTGGACTTGAGGATTGCAAACCTATTGCCACTCCCAAGGAAACATGTTTAAAATTGAGTCTTCATGATGCTCGTGATCTTGCAAATGTCACTCTTTACCAAAATGCTGTTGGATGCCTCATTTATTTATGCAACACAAGGCCGGATATTCAGTTTGCAGTCTCACAGGTTAGCAGATTTATGCATAGCCCAGGGTCTAAGCATTGGCAGGCTGTCAAGAGGATTTTCCGCTACCTTAGTGGCACTTTACATCTTGACTTGTTTTATCCCAAGGGGAGATTGTTGCCGCCAGACTTACATGCTTTTTCGGACTCAGATTGGGCTGGTTGTTTTGACACGCGAGTGTCCACAAGTGGTTTTTGTTTCATGCTTGGCAGTTCTTGTATATCATGGTTGAGCAAGAAGCAACCTATTGTGGCCACTTCTAGTTGTGAGGCTGAGTACAAGGCAGTCTTCACAGCTACGGTTGCATGTGTATGGCTCAGAGGCCTTATGGCTGATTTGGGTGTTGGATAGGACACTGCCAACAATATCTACATTGACAGTCAGTGCGCATTGGCAGTTGCGAGGAACCCAATTTTTCATGCTTGCACAAAGCACATTGAGGTGCATTACTACATGTCAGGGAGAGGCTCTCAACAGGGGATATCAGCTTGGCTTATGTGCCAACACAATACAACCTTGCAGATCTTTTCACAAAGGCATTGTCTCGTGAGAAGCTCGAAGCTTTCCGCAAAGCTTTGGGCTTACTCCCCTTTGTGGACTGATCATGTCCTCGGGGCACTTCCCTTTACTCATGTGCCAGCTCTTGTTCACCGCATCACTCCAGGGGGGGTTTGTTACCATATAAATGTGGTAGTGATGTGTGTGAACACACTAGGACCACCGGGGCATTTTTTCCCTCTTTAGGAGGTTTTTCCCCACGTGCATTGTATATACGCCCATCACTCTAGGGCTATCTATCTTTCCATTGCACACTAAGTGATACACTCTCTACTGTGTGCCTTGAGCTTCCTTCGTCTTCTCCAAGCTGTGTGTGTTTCTCTCTGCAACCCTACTTCCAACAAAGATGACAACTCCAAATTAATTTAGAGGAATAAGTGGATTTCACTCATGATTGTTTTGAGTTTTTCTCTAGTTTAGGTTGCTTTGTCCCCAACAATGATGTCAAAATGTCGGCGGCTACCTAGCCTCACCATATCAATGGTAGCAGAGTGAGAAACATAGACATTAGAATGTCAATCGATGGGATGTAGAAGACCCCATTAGTGCATGGAGGCTACAAGAGGGTGCTATCCTCTCAAAAAACCCCATCATACCTTGCCAATCCAAACTGTAGATCTCAAGTACGTGTTAAACACCAAAAGCTAGTCTACTTTGTCGCAAGCGTCGTGATAATTTGGGGTAGGGATGAGACTCTGATGCACTCAAACTGACTACACAAATATACCATGCCATTTTAGATGTCCCCATGATGTCAAAATCTCAATTTTAACACTTTGGCAAAATCATGTTTAATAGAAATATCCTATTTTTAGCAAGTCGGTTTGGATGTCAAAAGCAGTTAACAACTTCCTCTAAGCATGCTCTTTGTTGGGATAAATGCATTATGCCTCTGCTCACACAGCCCGGGCGGCCGACCACCCACTGTGCATACTTATCTGATTCTTTTGGTATAAGAAGAATAAGGAGATCCTCACAATTCTTGAGGCATGCTCCACCCACACACTGTTTCTCTTTTCTCCCCTTCCCCGCATGCACCACATTGCACTGCGCACACACACACACACACACACACACACACACACACACACACACACACACACACACACACGCATATGCACTACACGCACTCACAAGTGGTATCAAAGCCTACAACTTGACGATTGACGGTGGTGCTCCCTTAGCGACGGTGACAAAGACGGAGCTCCATGCTTGGCGGCGCCGAATTGGAGCAGTTTGGCGTGGATCCGGCCCGACAAGGATCTCTTGCACCCAAAGGAGATTGGGTGGATCACGGAGCTCGTAGCTTCTGACGCGTGCATGGCCCTCCCAAGCAAGCATGGCATAAGGGAGAATCAAGGAATCTACAAGGGAATTGGGATCAGTAAAATCGAGCCGTTGAGCTTGGAGATCTGGAGACAATTGAGCAAACAAATTGGGCCTAAGTCGACATCTGCATAGTGTGCAAAGACATGGGCAAGATGAGGCTTCAAATCCAAAGCAGTAGTCTTAGGAAAATAGGGGTAGCTTGGAAAGAATGGGGGCAGAGTCAGTAGCTTTTGAAGCTAATGTCAGGTAGCGGGTTTTCAATTGTGCACCGAGCTGGAGAGTTCATGAGCAAGGTGAGCTAGCACGGTCACCTTACAGTGGTGAAGTTTGGATAGCAGGGAATCGACCATCGACCAAGGAGGAGATCTGCAATAGGGAATTTGGCAACTCTTTGATAGCTCTCCCAACGAGTGTGTGAAGCTCAAATCAAAGGCAAATTCGGGGGAATTGTGTGTGAACACACACAGATGCATGCGCATGCGCGCGCGCACACACACACACACACACACACACACACTCACTATAGTGCTGCAATAAAGCAAACCTCGCTACAAAGCAGAGCACATAGTGCTTGGGAAGTAAAGCAAGCAGCAAAAGAAATCGATAGCTTGGGGAGCATTGGAGAGTACCAATCGAAGGCATGAAGAATTGGGCAACAAGGAAGCGCTAAGCATTGAGATGAACACTGTGAATTGGAGCATATGCAAAAGAATTTTGAAGCTCTGCAGTGACGATCATACTTTGAAGCGAGCAGCAGGGCCATTTTTTCTTCAAATGTGGTGTGTGCTTGTGTGGATAGAAATGCAGTTTCTCTAGGGTAAACGCCCCATATTAAGGACAGCGAGATTGCACACAACGGCATCAGAGCCATGGTCGGAAATTTGAGGCTTGGAGTGGTGCAGAAGATGCGCACAGGAGTTCTTTACTTAGCAAAAAAAAAAGGCGTTTTTGGTTCCGATGCAGCAAGCAGATTTTCCGCTCCATTTGCGTAAACTTTGAGGCAAATAACTCGCTCAAGCCATTAAGGACACACATGAGCGCAAAATGGGACATTCAAAAACCGGGCTTGAATTCACAACTCCTCCATTGGGAGTTCTCCATGGAGGACGACGAACACCAACTTCCCAGATTAGTTTGTCCGCCTATTAGGGTAGGGTTTGTTTTACTTGAGGTGACTGTCCCAGTATTGGGGTTTTTACCCTAGATGGGTTTGATGAAGAGTTTTATACTATCCCAAGCACCAAGCCTCAATATATGATCAAGCTAGGATATGAATGCCTTCACGTCCCAACGGGAAAAAGATGAAGTGCTCTTTATGCTTCTCAAGGTGAATGGGTGTGGACACATCTTAGTTGGCGAGATCCTCACATGACCATTATTTTTAATGTATTTTGCTTTCTAGTTGTTGGTTTTTTGTACGTGTTGCAATTTTGTGTCGCTATGTACTCTGCCTACTTTGACATCCACTCTTTGAAAATCATCATCCTCCAATAGACTTTTTGCATCGCCTTCCTTCTTAATCTGATGAGATATCGTGACATTACTGATGTCTTAACATGATCCCTCTATAGGTAATGTCACCTGCACTCTCTGAGTGTGAAAGCCAAAAAGATACACATGATTTTGCCTCTATGTTTGATAAGCTATGTAGATGCAACCAAGAAACCAAGGACTTCTTTATGTCATTTTAAATCTCAAAAGTTTACACAGGTTTGCTTAAGCTATTGATTTAGCCACATTGGGTATATTTTCACAAAGCAAGAAAGACATGTTTCTAGCTCTCAATACAAGTTTCCCTAAGTATAGTATACGTTTGTAGTTTTTAAGACTCATGCTCCAGGTTGTGTGTCCGTTTAACAAGTCGATTATTCCTTGTAGCACACAATTTACTTTAGAACAAAGACAACGAGGTGGAGGAAGAAGAAAATAATGTTCCTTTTCCTCACACCTTCAGAGTGTAACTCCTCCTCGAGGATTGGGAATGTCTTCGAGAAAATATCCTACAAAGCCTCGAGAGCAAGCTATGTGACCAATATACAAGGTACATTTATAGTATGTGTTTCAATTTTATGCATGTGATCTCAAAAGTATGTAGATCAATTTATAGCATCTATTTGTTAAAGCAATCAATAAACATTATCTATATCTAAAAGTTTGTAGATGAAGATGACAAGGACTAAAGGAGAGACCTCAGCTTCCATGATGTGTAGCGAATGGACAAGGAGAGTAAGCCGCATCATGGCATCCACATCCAAAACAATTTCAAAAGTTTGCATGCAATTAAAGGTAAAGAAATCTTCTCTGTGTAACTATAATATTTTTATAAGAAAGTCCCTCCAACACTACCAGCAAAGCATAAGTCTCCGTCCAACATTTGTGGTGATAAAAGCAACGGGGGAAAGACAGTTCCCTATGGTATTATTAACAATGTGGAGGATGGTCCCTCCGCTATAAGACAGTCCCTCCTCTATATGTGCTGAGATCTACATACAGCTGGATAATATAGGAGGGCTGGAGGAAAGTATGAAGAGGAGACTCAATCAGGAGTGGAAGGTTCAATGGAGCTGCAAGCAATGGGAGTACCGATTTAAATGTATCTGGGCTTTTCCTCTAGCAAGCAAACACAGCCACCTACTATGGTCAACAATGCAACAAGGTATTTGGATTGCCAAGAGAGCCCTCCAGGCCAAAGTGAGCAATGGAATGTGTCCAAGATGTAAAACTTCTGTAGAAGATTGTGCCCATCTCTTTTTCAAATGTAGCTACAATAAGTCATGCATCAGCTTGCTTCAAAAAGCATGGGGTCAGGTCACAATAGCCCCTTTGACTGCTCAGAGCTTGTTGCTAGGCCTTTGCAAAGGTATAGATGTCCTTCTATGGAACATCTGGAGAGGCATTGTTTTATGGAACAGTTGGCTTCAAAGAAATGATGCTATCTTTGGCTCTTCTCACTCCATGAATCTGGAAGGGTTGAAAAAGGAGTCAGCTAGCCTAGCATGTGAATCAGTCCAAGACTGCCACCAAGATTTGTCCTTGTTCCAAATTCAAAGGGACCACAGGTGGCAAAAATGGAAAGGTCTTCTTTTAAAGCTTTACTCTGCTCCTAGATTTAGATTTAGAGACTGTATGGAATGATGTTCTTGTTCTCGGGCTGACCCACCATCTACCTGTGGGTCCCATGTACTCTTTTTCAGTTCAGTAATTCCAAATTTCAACTTTCCTCGAAAACAATGTGGAGGATGGTGCCAACTCCATGCCATACATATGTGCAGTCTTTTGTTTTTTTATGTGCACAAAATGCCAATACATCGTTAAAGATTATAATATGTAACTACTTCTCCTCCGCACTCGTAAGCTTTTGGGAAAGCTTCAGAAAACAAGTCATGACAGGATATTTCAATTCACACCGTCTGCAAATGTAAGCTAGTTGCTACAAACCAATCGAGGCACTTTTAGGTGCCCCCCCAGCGGGCGGCCTTCCTCTGTTCCTCTCTCTACCCTAGGGTTTGAACTCACACCGTGTGCTTCCATTTAGGCTGGGGAGAAGACATGAGGCCTCTCGACGAGCAGGAGACGACAGCCGTCTTTGAGAAGCTGCACAAGTTTGTAGGCAGCAATCTGAAGCACCTGATAGAGCGGCCAGCTGTGGAGGGAGCTCCTAACGCCACCACGCCTCTGCGCTACTGCTTCCGCCTTCACAAGAGCAGGGTCTTTTACGCAAGCGAGGCGCTAGTGAAGAAAGCAACAAACATATCGCGTGAAAAGCTCGTCGGTCTTGGCACTTGCATTGGCAAATTCACAAAATCTGGTAAGTTTCACCTTCTTGCATCTTGCCTCGACCTCCTTGCTACTCACGCAAAGTACAAAATATGGTTGAAGCCCTCATCAGAAATGTCATTTCTGTATGGTAACCATGTACTTAAGTCAGGGCTTGCCCGCATAACCGATAACACCCAGCAAAATCAAGGGGTGGTTGTTTTTTCTATGTCTGATATTCCTCTTGGTTTTGGTGTTGTCGCCAAGAGTACCCAGGAATGTCGTAAGCTAGATCCCAATGGGATTGTGGCTTACCACCAATCAGATGTAGGTGAGTACTTGCGTATGGAAGATGAACTGTAGTAACATCCATCCAATTCAAATTCTTCCCTTTGGGTGTTCTTTCTGGGTGTGCTTGAGAGAGGCATATTCATTTTTGTTATACATTGGATGCGCGTGCTTGTGCTTGTGCTTGTGCTTGTGCTTGAGAGAGGCTGAACTAGTGTATATTCTTTTTTGTCATATGGTCGTGGTATTAAGATGTTTCTGTCTTTATTTTGATGCCAACCACACTGTTCCTTAGCTTGTTGTCAATTCAAATAGATTTTTTGTTAAACATTGGAGTCTAATAGACTCCTATTGTCCATAGCTTTTGACACTTTAAATTCTTATTTCATAAGGGTTACAATGAGCTTTGTTAATTCTTCGATTGGAAAGATGTTTGTGGAGTGTCAAGGGCTGTCTTGGATTGTTGTTACATTTGATTCAGTCTATCAACCTTACACAACTACTAGTACTGTACTTGGCCTCCTTCAAAACCACATCGTCACATTGCATATTGAAATAGTTGTCTTTGTTTTGAGGTGGCAATGCCACCTTGGGTATCTTGGGATACTGCATTTAGTAGAATGACCAGTATTGTGCAAGGTCACCATGAAATGGGCTTTGGCAATTTTGGGTAAGTGAAACGTTTTGAGCCTCGAAATGTGTCGCTGATCAAGTGGAACACATGCCGTTTTCATCTACCAATGTTTAGGACCCATGTTTCACTGTGTTCTAAAAGTAGATTGAAATGTCTCATTAGTGAAACAACACGTTTTGAGGGTGAAACATTTGGCGGTGATGATACTACTAGTAAGGGATACATTGCTTGTGTCTTAGGTCATGAAAGATGAAAAACATGATATGCATTGTGCCTATGATATCTTTTTTCTCTTGAGGATGACTTTTTACCTCTTGAGACTTTCCTACTTATTACTAACATTCCCTTCCAAGACCAGGAAAGCTAGTTATAGGAAGGTCACCTTGTTGTATTTCTTGCCTGACACTTCAGGCAAGGAACTTTGATGGGGAATTATGTGATGAGGTGCATTGGAAGCCAGCATTGGGCGGCACGTGTTTGTACATAATGTTGTACGTGAAGGAAATATTCATTTCTAACCGTTTGGTTCATGCGCGTGTATATGCTAGAATAAGAAGTGAAAATGAGATACTAGGCATGAACAACTCTAAGAACCGCTTGGGTGTGCATGGGTGCGTTGGCGGTACCCCCCCCCCCCCCACACACCCCGGCCCCCCTCCCTTCCTTGACTACTCGCCAATTGTAAATTTTCCTCGTCATCTCCTCTTCTAATTTTTTATTTTCTTTTTAATGGAGATTGTCACAAAGTGATGACGTGGCGGATAGCAAAAACCCTAATTTCTGCCAGAAACCCTAAAATTCTTGCAAACCCTAATTTTTGCCAAAAACCCTAAATTCCGGAAATCGCGGAGGCGGATTATTAAATTTTATTTTTTTTTTTGGAAAATGATGAGCGACGCGAATTTTGCTTTTGCTTTTTTTTTATTAAAAAAAAAGAGAAAAGACTCTCTAAGAGAGAGAGAGAACTGATGCTTTTGATTTTAAAAGCTTTTGGGGCTCTGCTTTTGGGCATCCCTTGTAACCTTTAAATTAGTGGTGAGGGCCTCACTTCTCAGGGCATCTGGACGCAGAGTCTGAGAGTGAAACCCTAACCGCTCTCTTGTACTTTGATGATTGATTAATACAAAAAGAAATACCGAAAGGGGCGCCAGTCTTTGGGGCCAATATCTCTAGGCACGGAACTCCGCCGGGCCAGTGCAAATCTATTGTGATCTGTGAATTGTTTTGAAGTGGTTATTTGGTGCCGTCGCGGTTGATTCTTAACTTGGAGTGTCCAAGTTTGTTACAGTGGTATCAGAGCACGGCCGATTTCTCTTCTACGGGAAATCCGATCCCCGATTTTTCTTTCCGCGGCACCTATGGCTTCAGGCAATGATCAGTCGACTCCCTCTGCATCTGGAGATGCGGGCTGGGATCACAACGAAGATTCAGACAGAGAGTATGGCCCGCCTCAGCCTACTCAGGCGGAGCAAACAGAGATGGAGCGTCGTCAATTGATTGGCGATGCAACAAAGATGATGCTCAATTTTGCCAAGGACCCGAAGATGGTAAAATATATGAACCAGACCTCTTTGAAAGAGGTACAGATGGAGTGGCAGAGAACCACAACACCACTCCCGAAACCCGCTCTCAAGAAACCTTCTACCTCCAAGAAATATACGGAGAAGGAACTGGAGAACGTGGTTGATGCACGGATTGCTCAGCTTTTCGACGTGCAAAAGAAAGGCAAAAAGCACGGCAAAAAGCACGGCAAAAAGCTGAACAAAGGTACTGACTTCCCGGGATATTTGGGTCGTCAGTCGACATTCGACAAAGCAAAGAAACGGAAGAAGCGCGTTCGATTTGAAGGAGTACCCAATTCTTCTTCTTCTTCTTCTGACAGATCTTCTAGCTCCTCGGATTAGAGCGAAGAAGACAGAAAAAAAGCAAAAAGCGAAGCAAGACACAAAGCTTCGGAACGGGCAAGAAAAAGGCAAAGAAGGCTACATCTCGCCCAGAGACTGACAGTTCTACTGAGGACTCGTCTATAGACAGCTCAGATTTCGATGACGGAAAGTTTTATGCGAACAAGAAGAATTTTTACAAAGCCAACCAGTATGACTTTCTCGAAGATAACAGCAAGAAAGTCCGAGAGTTTAAGGAAGGTGGCCACTCGATCAAGTTTGATACTTTTCAGGATACTCAGATGCTTCGAAGGCTTTGTCTCTTATACAGCAGTTTGACATCGCTTTCGCGGGAGGACGCTATTCAGAGCACTCCAAGATTCGAAGAGCTGCCTCTTATTTTAAGGGGAATGCTCGCACTTGGTGGTCCACGCTTCTATTAAGCAAGACTGTGCCGGTTACATGGCTGAAATTCAAGAGGCTTTTTATTTCTTCTTGGTTGACTCAAGAGTTTGAGCGAGATATACGAGCTGCTTGGAACCATCTCCGGATGACCAAGAGCGATACAGTGAATTCTTACTGTGAAAGATTCTGGAACTCTTTTCTACCTGCCTCTTCATTCAAGAAGATCTCGTTCAGAGAACAAATTGAGCGGTTTACATTGGGTCTACCTACAGAGATCCGAGACCACTGCTTGGAACAGAAGTCAGCTTCTATTCAGGAGTTGATGAGTCATGCGAAGCGGGGCTTTGCAATTCACTCTGGCAATCTGACTTACCCCACAGATGAGGTCATGACACAACGAACCGGACAGACTTCTGGGAATGAAAGTAGAAAACGAAAGAGCAACCCAGAGAAAAAGGATGCACGACCCAGACTTACTCATCAGGAGCGGACTCGCTACATCAGGGAGGGGAAGTGCTTTGGATGCGGGGAAACTGGACATATCTCCGCGAAGTGCCCTAAAAAGGCACAGAAAGAACAGAATGACAAGGACGACGAAAGGCCTGAGAGTTCGAGAGCAGCTGAGGACCGTGTACGAAAAGGCAAGATGAAAACAGGACTGGTTCCAGATTGTGTGGGTACTGATCCCGACACCATGGATGAGAGTACAGAACTTTGCCGAGCTTGGGGCAAAGTGAAAGATCAAGAGGCCCTGATTTTCTTTGATGGAGGAGCCAAGGCCAACTTCATTTCACCGGAATTGGCGGCGCGGCTCGAGATTACTCCCGATCGGATGGGACCATTTGCAGAGGCAGTTCTAGCGGCACCCGGCAGGGACATAGCCATTACACCTGTCATTGGCAAACTTCGGTTGCATTGTCAGGGGTATTTGGGGCATGAGGACTTCTTCATAATGCCTTTGGAGGGTTGTGATGTTCTCTTAGGGATTCCCTGGTACCACAAGAACAATGCCGTGGTCGATTATCGGGCGAGAAAAGCGACTTTGACTACAGAAAAGGACAGAACAATTGTACTTGATATTAAACTAAAGGGCGAGTCTGTCCCTATTGTATCGGCTTCGGCTATTTCAAAATTAATGAAATCCAGTCTGTTTGTTTACTCGATCTTTATGAAAGAGTTGAGTGGTGATGATAGGACAAATATGTCTAAACTTGATAAAGAACGCCAAGATTTTCTACACTCTCACGCCGATTGCTTCTCAGAAGGCCTGCCAGGAGAGTTACCACTTGCTCGTCCTGAAGATCATACCATTGATCTGATACCTGGTAGTACACCATCGAACCGGCCACCCTACCGTGTGAGCCGAGCACAGAATGAAGAGATTATGAACCAAGTGAAAGACCTCTTGGAAAAGGGTCTTGTCCAGCCTAGTACTTCACCGTATTGCTCTCCAGTATTGTTGGTTTTGAAGAAAGACGGATCTTGGAGAATGTGCATCGATTATAGAGCTCTCAACAAAATCACCATCAAGAACAGATTTCCAATTCCTAGGATCGATGATATACTCGACAGGTTACAGGGATCCTCATGCTTTAGCAGGATTGACTTGAAGAGTGGATATCATCAGATCAGAATAGCACCGGGAGACGTCTACAAGACAGCTTTTCGGACGACTTTTGGGTTATTTGAGTTTTTGGTGATGCCTTTTGGCTTAACCAATGCTCCTGCGACATTTAACCGGATGATGGATAGGATTTTTCGAGAGTACAGGCTATTTGTTGGCACTTTCTTTGACGACATCATTGTTTTCTCCAAGAATGAGGCAGAACACAGAGATCATCTGCTTCAAGTCTTTCAGGCATTACGAGATCACAAGTTAGTGATCAATGCAAAGAAAAGTGAATTTTTCCTACCAGAGATACATTTTTTAGGACACATTGTGTCAACAGCAGGAGTGCAAATGAACCCGGCCAAGATAGAGACTATCCGTGATTGGCCCGATTTGAGGAATGTCCATGAAGCTAGAAGCTTCTTGGGATTGTGTTCGTACTACAGGTGGTTCATACGAAAGTTTGCAGAGGTTGCTTCCCCTTTGCATACCTAGACACAGAAAGGAGTACCTTTTTCGTGGGGACCCACAGAGGTGACTGCCTTTCAGACATTGAAAGAGAAATTGACTACGGGACCTATTTTGACTTTGCCGGACTTGCAGAAGTCATTCGAAGTATATTGTGATGCTTGTGGTCGTAGTCTGGGTGCGGTCTTGATGCAAGAAGGCCATGTCATAGCTTACGAGAGCCGTTTGTTCTCTAGGCCGGAGATGACAGCACAGATCTATGAGAAAGAGCTTTTGGCGGTTATCCATGCTCTTACTCAGTGGCGGCATTACCTACTCGGCGCGGATTTTACTGTCTTTACAGACCATCAGAGTTTGCGCTACTTCTTGTCACAGAAGCAGCTTTCGGAAAAACAGATGCGGTGGGCGAACATCTTGTCACAGTTCCACTTCCAGATTGTCCATGTGCAGGGACAGAAGAATGTGGTGGCAGATGCTTTGTCTCGGAAACCGTTGGTTCTGGCTATTTCCGCGATACATCATAGGAGCTTCGAGGATATGGTCGATCAGTGTGCCACAGATACAGATTTTGCAGATATTTTCACACGGATACGGGATGGGGAGACAGTAGCTGGATACTCCCTTCGGGAAGGCTACTTGATGAAAAAGACTATGTTGTGCGTTACACAGCCGTTGAGGGAAAAGGTTATGACTGATTGCCACTGTCCACCTTTTACGGGTCACCGCAGCATTGCTACCACCATGAAAGGGGTAGAGAGAGATTTCTTTTGGCGGAGACTGAAGAAGGATGTGGAAGAGTTTGTGCGCAGTTGCTTGGTATGCTAGAAGGTCAAGTTTGACAGGCATAAGGCACAGGGATTGTTACAGCCTTTACCCATACCCACCCGCCCCTGGCAAAATATTGAAATGGATTTCATTTTTTTTGATCTCTCGAGAATACAGAATGATCACGATGATTTTCCGATTACATGGCACGTCTGAGACGATTCTCTTCGACATAGACCCCAGATTTATGAGTTGGTTTTGGAAGGCAATTTGGGAGAACATTGGCACGTAGTTGCAGTTCTCATCATCGTTCCACTTGCAGACTGACGGGCAATTTGAGATTGCCAATTCAGTGATTTTAGATTTATTGAAGTCTTGTATCTCGCATCAGAAGACTCAATGGGAAAAGAACTTACCTTTGGTGGAATTTGCCTACAATAACACGATACACTCTTCGACGGGGAAGACGCCATGAGAGATTGTTGAAACTGCTGTGAAGGTTCCATCCTTCCTGAGCACGAAAGATTAGAAATTAGAAGCGGATGAATATTCGCGAGATTTGGATACGGCTTTTGCCAAGGTTCGCGAGACTTTACAGAAGTCTCAAGAACGACAGAAAAAGGCAGCGGATCGCCATCGTCGCGACTGGAAACTGAAGAGGATGATTGGGTGCTCTTACTTTTGAGAAGGCACGCCTAAGAAAGAAAAAGGGAAAGGAGAGGCTTTTTCCAAAGCTTAGTATGTGATACTACGGACCTTTCCAGATTACTTACAAGATAAATGAAGTCTCCTTCCGATTGAAACTGCCAGATACTTGGAGGATTCACAATGCATTTCATGTGAATCTCTTGAAACCTTTTAAAGGTGATGTGCTTGATGATGGGGAGCCTGATGAGCAACCCGAAGTGGAAGAAAACGAGGAGATCCTTGTTCCTGAACAGATTTTGGCACATAATGATACGAAGAAAGGTAAAGTCCGAAGGCGGTTCTTGGTTAAGTTCAAGAACTTTCCTGCATTTGATGCGAAGTGGATGGAGGAGGAGGACCTAGCAGATACTCCTCGGATTGTGAAACTTTACCTCGATGTTTTGGTTTAGCATAGTCTACTCCAAACGGAACCCAGAAACTCAGCTTGGCCGAAGATCTGGTGCAGTGGGATGCACAAGAGGGGAGTCGCTCCACTCCTTTGTCAACAGATGCCTCGATTTTGATACTAAAGTCACTGATGTCTCTTTGAGCTTCAGGGATACTGAGAGCTGACAGTATTCTGCTGGATGACTTTATGAAATGGAATTCCTGATTATGATACTGATTTGTTCTTGACTTCTTGTGAGTACAGGAACTGATAGACGAAATGACTGCAGCATTTTGGTCTGATTGATCTCGAATAGACATGGTTGCAATAGGGGTTAGTCAATCGGACATCGATGAGGTCCCGATTGGACCTAGATGTGATTGCTAGCTACATTGCCGATAAATCATGGTCTAAGATCCGAATGAATGTTGAATGTCATGTGATGTCATGTGATGTGACTGTCGATTTTATACATGTGCTAGATGTGTGTTCCTAGTACGTAGGTACTAACAGTCAGTGTCTGCTAAGACGGTTTATGGCTTTTGTCGGTTTTGCAGGCGTAATCGCGGTCGATTACAATGCTTTCAAGAGGGGGGTATGTCACAAAGTGATGACGTGGCGGACAGCAAAAACCCTAATTTCTGCCAGAAACCCTAAAATTCCTGCAAACCCTAATTTTTGCCAAAAACCCTAAATTCCGGAAATCGCGGAGGCGGATTATTAAAAAAAAATAATTTTTTTTTTTTTTTGGAAAATGATGAGCGACGCGAATTTTGCTTTTGCTTTTTTTTTATTAAAAAAAAAGAGAAAAGACTCTCTAAGAGAGAGAGAGAACTGATGCTTTTGATTTTAAAAGCTTTTGGGGCTCTGCTTTTGGGCATCCCTTGTAACCTTTAAATTAGTGGTGAGGGCCTCACTTCTCAGGGCATCTGGACGCAGAGTCTGAGAGTGAAACCCTAACCGCTCTCTTGTACTTTGATGATTGATTAATACAAAAAGAAATACCGAAAGGGGCGCCAGTCTTTGGGGCCAATATCTCTAGGCACGGAACTCCGCCGGGCCAGTGCAAATCTATTGTGATCTGTGAATTGTTTTGAAGTGGTTATTTGGTGCTGTCGCGGTTGATTCTTAACTTGGAGTGTCCAAGTTTGTTACAGAGATACGGCTTACAATAGGGAATAGCGAGTGCTCATCATCAACATAAATTTTAATGTTCTTGTTCTCATGCTCTAAAGCCACATAGTCTGGGACCGGTTGCATACGGAAGTGCCATGGCATACCCAAGATGATATCACATCCCTTGATGGGTGCCACCAAGAATTGTACTGGCCAATCCGAAGATTGAACTGTCCTTGCACGGGAGTTGCATTGGTGGTCGACCCTTCGAATGCCGATTCGGAAGTGAACGGAGTGCATAGTTGAGCCAATGTGAGGTTGTACTTGGTTGGGTGTGAGATACTTAAGCCGTTTGCCGGTACCCTTTGGCTTCTTAGGTTGATCGGGGTCCTTAGGGGGATGAATTATGCCTTCATCTCCATGGTCATCGTAGACCGCTCTTTGTCTCGCACGGTACGTGCTTTGTTTCATCCTTTTGGGGGTACTAGTGGAATGCAGATCCTCGGCAATGATTGCCAACTCCATCATCCGTTGAAGGGTGTCATGAGGATACATACACCTTCATGCTCTTTCGAAGCGGTGGTTGAAGGCCTGCTTCGAACTACCGCATCTTTTGGAAATCTTCATGAAGGGAGTAACTTTCATTGTCAACATAAGCCATGACTTTCTCATGTTCCTTCTGGACAAGCCAGTTCCATTCCTTCCGGATGTCCTCAAGGTCGGGCGGGAGGAATTGTTTATAAAATTCAGCTTTGAATTGGAACTTAGAACTTGCTTATCATGTCGCCAGAACTTGCTTATCATGTCGCTTGTCGTAAGAGCTTTTGTTATTAAGCCTTCTTTGTCAAGTCTTCATTTCTGCTTTGTGGTCTTGATGTTAATGATGGGATATATTTTGTCTAAGCTTATACCGAGTCTTTGGTTTATCTCTACACTAGTATTTTTTTTACTTTACCAGTTTAAGTATTTTCTTTTATCAGTAGCCATGTGTCTCAATTTTGGCTCTTGTAAAGGTGATTGCCTTTCTTTTCTGTTTTGTAGCTACTAGTTTGTAACTTAAGATGTTTCTGACCTATGTACTGCTTCATGCTCATGCAACAGCATACTGTACTGTAGCTGATATGTTCCTGTTAGATTATGAACACCTTAAGGAGTGGAAACCTTAGAACAGTTTGATTGTAATCCCTTTAATCTCTTCATGTAGTAAAGCGAGTTTAAAATTTAGGTGACCATATTACTGATGCTGAAAAGCTCCATGTTTTGACAGAAAATTGCAACAGCTGTGTAGTTGCACCCGCTTCTGAAAAAGGAGACCATTTTGCTGAGGAACAGTTTTGGGGTTCCTTTGTTACCTTCAATATATAATATATTACACATACCTAATATGAGAAGATCAACGAAAGTGACTTGCAGAAGATATGTTTTTAATGGCAGGTGGATGATGATTAGTGGGTTTGACAGATGCGACATGCTTAACTGCTCCAGTTGCATGTAGTTGATGCTTGCTAACGTTGTCAATGCTAGTGACATTGCCTAATGTATTGATGCTTCAACGCACTGTAGGTGGGCTGCGATGATATGGGTAGAGGTTCATATTGAGCATATAGAAAGAAACACTTGCAATGTTTATATGCTAGTGGCATTTTGGTATACTGCATACACATAGAGAACCATTTGGACTATTCCATATTATGCTTTCTACACCTGTGTGCAGGAGATGATATAAAATTGTAGGAAGGGCAACCAGGAGGTGATGAGGGGATTAACAGTGTTCCGTGCCTATATCACCTGTGAGTTTGATTATGAGAAGTCCTGAAAACTGCCCAGAAAGTTGATTGTAAACAACTGAGAAAGAGGTTTTGGTTTTTCAGCGCAAGGTTCCATGGCATGTCTGACACAGTTAGCATTCTAGACCTGGCAAAGATTGGCATTAATCCTAATGTCATACTATGCCCATAACTGCGGAATTTCTTGAGGGTGCAATTTTTTGTGTGCGTGCAAGGTGTTACGAGGGGCAGGCAATCCCGTGACTGGCGTTACTACCAGGACTCGCTATGTGCAATCATCAAAGGTCTGCTCGTAGGGAGTATATGCGTCAAGAATCTTTTTTTCAACCTGTAGACATGGCAACTAGCTTGCTTCTTGACCATGGAAAAGATTGTTAGCCCGGTTTTGTCCCTCTTAGGGTTCGTAGCTTCTAGAATGTTGGTCTTTATGGTATTTTACAGCTGTCTTCTTGTCACGAAGGGCGTAGTTCTTTCCTAGTTTTGATGGTATTAGTTTGTGCTGGTGATGAACTAAATATGACGTCAATCTGTCTTACGTTCTTTAGCTGTGTGCCATGTGGACATGCTACTTCAATTTCGGAGCCTTGGAGAACCTTAGACAATTTTGTATTGCCACGTTTATGAGCCTATTCGCAATTCATGCATGCCTCGGTTAGTAATTTCTGTAAGGCCAGTGGTATGTTGTCATGTTTGGGGGGTGTCAATGTGTAGAAGGGGTGTGACATTTGTTTGTGTCAAAAGTTTTGTGGTGATTTGATCATTCATTGGGGCCATGTGATATGGTACATATTGAATAGGGCTTGGGTGGTATATTTCATGTAGGAATGAAAAGAAGTCAGATTGGCATTATTCCTCTGATAGAAAGGTAGTATGCGTTATGTAGAGGAGCAGCTCATTAGAGGAGCCCCTTGTCCTCATCTAACTTGGACATCAAGGAGGTCATATCACAACCGCGCAATCAATAGCATGAGAACTTGGCTATTAGTAACGAATGCCCCAAAAGTGTCTTTTCTGTTGTGTTTGATTACGTGTGGTAGGCAACAAATCCTTCAAAGATGACTGAATTCTTCCAAGCCGACTCTTACTAAAGGAGCTCTATGTTTATTATTTATATTAGCCTCGTGCGAAAGAAAACACGATAAATGCTAGGTTGCAATCATGGTGTTCTATGTGAGGGTGTACGCGTAAGGGCTATAATCACTCTTGCACCTTTAGGAGTCCCTTGCATGGTTTTAGTTGGGAGAGGTATGGATACCTTGCTAAGGCACATCAAAGGCACCACAAGACAAGTAATCCTATGTATGCTATGATGTAGACAATGATGAATCCACAATACACTAAAAAAGGCCTGTAGTTGAAATGTAGCACAGGGCTTGCCAAAAACGTTTTTCCCAATGGACGAAAATAAAGCCTCACTTAAAACTCTTTTGGTTTTAAGGTCAAAATTTGAAGCATTTGATGGTATTTACACTAATACTTGTAAAATGTTGTTGGTTCTCTTCAAGGAAAGCTTGGAATCTAGTTAGGATTTTGCAATGCTAGCTACCTTGATTTTTGCCAAAACTAACCCTAAACCAAGTGAGGAGTGATATTAGCTTTGAAATAATCACCTTGTAGCCGAGGATGAGGCATGAGATTAGTAGATGCAAGCTATATGAGAACTCATTGCGACAAATGCTTTTCAATTGGAACCATCTTCTCCTCCTAGCTGTGTCTATGAGAAGCTTGTGAATGTCATTACAAAGACGTCCCCATGAGCGTATCGGCACATTTGCTAGAGAGGATTTACTTTAGTACCAGACAAAGATGGAAGCTATTGTTCTCTATTCATGGGTATGTCAATTTGATGTCTATGTATGTATCTATGTATTTACACTTGGGCATGAAAGAGTGGATGATAAGAAGAGGGCCCTGTAATGGTGCGTTGTGAGTCGTCCTTAAGTGGGATCATTTTACTGTAGGCCTTAATATATATTCACCTCTTGCCACCAAAGTAGATAAAAGGATACTTTCATAGCTTGTTAAAAGAGCAATTTTGTGCTCTTAAGTAAAATGGTGTACGTATTAAAACATTGGGATGGATTAGGTATTTGAAGTAGGAAGATGAATGACGTGAAACCCTTTTGTTTGGCCCGGATCAACTCACGAACTTTCGAACTTTGATGTGTTAGGGCGGATCCGTAGGGGAGGGGCGGAACCCCAACCCTTTGTCGTTACTAAACGAAGATTGAAAGGTTCAACTCTATCGAAATCGGCAGAGTTGGAAAACAAGCTGGCTACCCCCGTCTCGTCTCGACAAAAGCTCCATCGCACTGGTAGCGATTATCCATATGCTACGAAAGTGATGACGAGTGGCTTGGGTTCTACCCCCGCCGTGCGGACACACCCTTAGAAATAATGATATAAGGCAATGGTCACTCGAAGCATAGTTTTTAGTTATTCTGACAAATAGCTGAGCACACTTTATGGTCATGCGAGAGTTGAGGGTTGGCATAGTAGTCCTGTGTGCTTGAGCTTTGGCACCTATGCCGATTTTGCAACAGTTGCACAACTTTGCTGATGAGCCTCTTCAAGAAAGCTCATTGTACGACAACTAAAAAAGCACTAAACTTTGACTAGTGAAACTATTTAGAATAGAGAATACTTGTAGTTGTGTATTCTAAGTAAGAAAATGTAATAGTCTTTATAAGAATAAATTGTGATATAGAAAAGCAATAAATTGTGACCATGAAAAATAAATTGTGGCAAGCTTGTGATTTTGGTATGTATTAGGGTCTTGTTCTTAGAAACTTTGTTACTATGCTATGTTTAAATCATCTTTAATTAACTTTTGAGTGTAACTTTTTTCCTCAATATAAGTTGTAGTATGAAAAAACACTAAACTTTGACCAGTGAAAGCAAGTAAATTAGAGAATACTGGTAGTTGTGTATTCTAAGTAAGAATATGTAATAAATTTTATGCTTCTATCCAAAAAAACAAGCAGGAATGAACCTTATAAATTGTATAGAAAAACAATAAATTGTGACCGTGAAAAATAACCGAATTAGATGTGGTGTGTATTGTTACAAGCGTGTAATTTTGGTATGTATTAGGGTCTTGTTGTCAGAATCTTTGTATTACTGTGTTTTTTTAAATCACCTTTAATCAACTTTTTGCTCAAAATTAGTGCTTGTATGTTGGAACAATAAGAGGATTTGTTTTTTTCATTCAAAATAAGAAAATGAGATATGCAACAAGTTGATTCCTCAAATTAGTATGACATCAATATAGAGAAGAGACGAGCACAATTTCTTAACTCCTAGAATAAGCTACTAAATGAAATGAGACTCCAAGTAGTGTCAAAACATAGACAAAGGTATGGCATACAAACTTATGACTAAAATAACATATAGTCTTTTATATCTTTGCATTTGTACACATATATGTCTATGTGTGTCTGTGTCTGATTCTTGTACATAGTGTATTGGATGAAGTACACAATAAACACCAAAATAAATAAAAGAGATGGTACCTTAAAGTGAATAACTATACGCTTTAAAAGTCTAAATGTGGTCAAAAGTCTGCCTCAAAGATAGCCAAATTCACAATCTTTGACATAGTCACAACTCATAGGAGACTTCAAATATTCTACCTTGTAACCAGTCCTATTAAGGTGATGCCTATAAATTATATTGAATATGCCTTTGTAGTGCCTCAACTTTAATAAGAATTTGTGTTTTATGATCATCTGAATCATCTAAGACTTGGACTAGCAATCTGTCCTTTGGTCAATCCATTTGCACAATGGCGCCAATGGGTTTCTGGTAAACCTATATATCAAAGTACAAATAAAATTTGCACGCCCCACCTCCATATTTTGTAAAGTTTCCTTACAAAGAAGGAGGTTTATGGACTTCATAAGCTTCTCTCATTCTGAAAACCTTACATGCTAAGAAACACATCTTCTTACGGAATACAAATTCTAAACAGAAAGTTCATCATACCTCATTTTTTTTACACATAGGAATTTGAATGAACACCATTGGATATCCAGAGGCCGGACTTTCTACATCACCCAAGTCAAAAGACTTTACTATAGACACAAATTTAATTTCTTAAGCTTAACCCATACACAGCCATGGCATTGTGTTAGTCGATCCAAAGACTGGATAAGGAAAAGAAAAACGCATGCATTTGCAAGTGTTTGTGAAGAGGGAGCTAAGTAGTTGACCTGCACATTCATTCATGCTAAATATGTTGAATGTAAGAGGCCTTGTACATCAATAGAGTTAGGGATTTGCAAGTGGAGTTTTACCCTAATCAAGAATGATTAATATTGATAGTTAGTACTTAGATTTATATGTTGTTATCTGCAAACAAAATGATGCAAATCATTATATTGTTGATCGTGTAATATGCTTTAGAATGGCTATGTACAAGTCATTATGACAGAGTGAGCTTATCATATGGATACTAGATATGATTAATACTGATGATACCTTAATGCTTGATAAAATTAAGTCTTTCTAACAAAGTGGACCTCCATTGCTTATGATATGCTTGCATTAGTAAAAAATTATCCAAATAATTATCATGTGAATATCCTAATGCTCTAAATTAATGGTTATGTAGTGTAATTTGTTCCAAGAGTTGCAACATCACCGAGTTGCCATGCTTTTGTCATTGGATGCTGGCCCACACAATTTCACAAGAAAGTAAAGCAATACTAGTACACCACAGGCTTGTATCACATGCAAATTTCAGCACCGGAAGTGCTTGTTGGGTTGCCCCCTGGCACCATACTTCCCTGCCAATCAACCCAATGATAGAGGAGCTGGAATATGTGCGCATACAAACCCACCTTCTAGAGTATCAACAAGCACTGGCTTAATATAATCAGCAATGACAACAATTGCACTGGCTTCATATAATCAACACTGGCTTAATATAATCAACAACAACAATAATTGCACTCATTTTTGAATCACTTGACAATGAACACAATTATGGCGGTCGAAAATCTTGCGAATGGGATGACTAATCAAGGCTGGCCGTAGAAAATGATTACATCATCAAGCGTAGCCTCCGCAAATGTTGTGGCTGCAACACTCAACTGCCTAAATCAATACATGCCGACATCGCCCAATACGCAATCACAGCTGGACACAATATGCATGAATAGCAATATCTCACCCTTTAGCTGCAATGTAGGTTGCCTTGTGACATCAAATAAGCCTGCTGTCATAAAATCTAATATCTAACCAACCCAAATAATTTTCTCATATTAAACTGATCATTTAATGTGGGAGAATAAACAGGAACAAGGGTTAGGATATAGACATGTGCTTATAGATCTATCTCAACACAGGGACGATGGTAATGGGGCCCAAATGAGAGATGGTCTATCAAAGAGCAAGGCTAAACAATGGAGCATAAGACCTTAGGGTTAAGCTTCATAGAAGACCTCCAATAGTTAGTGTAAAAGTCCTTTGACCTTAGGTAAGCTAGGGCTGAGCTTGAGGTGGGAACCTGGCCCAAGCTTGAAGTGCTTGAGGTGTCTGATGACTAAGACACTTGAGGTGCTTGATGATTGAGATGCTAGGGATGTACTTGAGGTGAGAACCCAACCCAAGCTTGAAGTGCTTAAGGACCAAGCTTGTGGTGGGAGCTTGAGGGGCTTGAGGTGTCAAAAAGTCAAGATTCAATCCCTACAAGGATGGGGTGAGCCCTACAAGAGGGGGGATAAGAGAGAACACCCACACACGCATGCTTGGTACAAAGAAAGCAAAAGGGACACTTGTCAAGTTCCTCCTCATGTTGCCCTCATGGTGTGCTTGAAGCTTGTTGGTCGGCCACCCAAGGGGTCCAATGATAATTTATGAGATTTAATTAATTGTATCTGCATTTATCAAGTCCTCTCTCTCAAAGGGGAAAGGGAGACACTTGTCCCAAGGCTACCCTTGTTGCTTGTAATGCCTCTTGCTTGTGATTGGCTAGGCCTGGATGGGTCCAATGAGCTTCAAGCATGAGCTACAAGGGGGGGGGGTCGACCAAAGCAAGCTAGGGGGTTGCTTGAGGGGTATACTCTCCCATACACACACACACTCTCATTGTGCATTGTGCAAAGTGCAAAAGCTCCCTCTCCTTCTCCAAGCAAGTAGAGAGGTTGAGAGCCTACACCAACACTCTTGGCTATGGAGTGCAAATCCAACCAAGAGCCATGCTTCAAATCTTAAGCTTTCCATCTTCTCTATCTTCATTACTATGCTATTAGGTATTCTAGCAAGAAGAGTGATGATAATGAGGAACTAATTCTTTATCCTATGAAATGTTTCTTTTTGATCTTCCCTACCCTCATTCCCGGCTAGCTCTCTCCACCTTCGAAGGTGTTTGAGGTCTTGGGACTGAGGCATGGGATAGTTAATGCTTTCCTCAAAATTTATGTTATGCTTGTGATGCATGAAGCTTTCCATCTGCATTGCATCACCTAGGTCACAAGGAACACAAAGATTGGATTGTAACAAGTCTCTCTTAATGGGAGAAATCATAATACAAATGCCTATTGGAGGGGGGACCGCGGCTCCACATAAATCCGGTCCTCAACTGTTGTCATGTTCTCTAAATTCTCTCTCTTGCAAAAGTATTATTCATGCCAAGTTAAGTAATTGCTATGATTATGTTGCTATCTTCAATTATGTTTGCCCGCTATGATCACAAAGTAATTTCTCAAAAGTACTCTCTTTAATTTATGCTACTCTCAAGTCAATATGCCAATTCCATTACACCTACATGCTGTTGGTAGACGTGAAGCCAAGATTTGACGCGCACGCTCGTTGATTTTGAGATGCATCAAAATTATTTTTATGATTCAACACCAAAACTGAGGCCTATATGAGGTATTAATTGGTTATAACATCATTAAAAAAATTGTTTTCTTCTTTCCCAAACTCACAATAGTGAGTGTTTAAGAAAACAAGAGAGTTATAAAGTAAGCCATGCTCTAACCGAGCCATGGCATCTAGCACCTAACTACCCACAATAGCAACATGACCACAAAGTCATCAAATACATCAACTAATCAAGGGTGCCACCCTTACCATCACCATCAGAGGGAAACAAGACTGGCTTGGGTTTGCCACCAAGGAGATAGCCCTACCACATCACACCTCCCCTTGAACACCAAGCCAACCAAATCAAGAAGCAACAAGTATTGCTTTTTCTTTTTCTTCTGCTTTCAGCAAACTATAGTGCTGGTTGTATTACCTGAAACCTTGACATATGCCCGATGAGATCAAGTTTAATGTCATGAAGTGAACCTATATTCGAGACAAGCTGAGTAGGTTCTTTGGACGTCTGAACCTCAACTTTGGATTGTCGGGTGACTCAGGTTTATTCTTCATTTTATGAAAAGATCTCTTAAACTCTTTGTTTACCTCATGATAGGGTCGCGGATTGGCACAACTGGTTTCTCTTGCAACTCCAAAGATGGGCATCCCATGTCTTCAGCCATCTCCCTGCCTGTCAAATCATGTTCATTGGTCTTTACTTCCGTCCTAGTGACATGGGGGCTTAGCTTCTCTAGTGACACGCCTCCAAGTAGTCCCGACCCATGAATTACGGGCAGCTTCCACCTCAAGGTAGTCTCTAGCATAGTGACTAATTTTGCAACATTTGTAGTAGGCATTCAGGGAACGGGGCAAATCCTAACTCTTGTCAATATGCGCCAAAACTACCCATATTCAAATTTAGATATTTGGGAATTGGTTTTTTGATAACCCACAATGTGCATACCTTTATATCAAGCCTGATCTGACCCGCTGCAGTTTTGGAATGAACAACACCCTACCCAATATGGCTGCTATTGAGTTCACAAGATCCTGCAGCTAGAGAGGAAAGCCCTACAAGGTAACTCACACTGGGCAAAAGTCCATAGACTGTTCGTTCGGATAGAACTCAGGTGTCTAGGGCATAGTGTATGCAAAATGAGAAGCTCTCCATATGCCACCTCATAACTAGATCCTACACAACTTGCTCGGAGGCACATCCTGTCACATAGAAGCCTTTTCCAATTGTCGTGAACTGACAGAATGCATTCCTGTTGCTCGTCGCCGTTGCTGCCCACTCCCATAAGCCTTGGGTAGTCATCCGACGGCCCATAAAATATAGCGCCACCGAGCGGGCACAAATTGTCTCTAGGCTCCGTAGCACGACTTCTGGAAGACTGAACTCTTCCTGCATTACGTACCAATCTTCAACTTTATTCTAAGCTTAATTACCCCACACAGATTTTTCTCATATAACGTATGATTGGCAAAGGAGGAGGGGTTTACAATATTTTATGGACTGAACTTTTTCTGCATTATGTTCCCACCTTCAATTTTATTCTTAGCGTAATTACTCCATGCAAAACTTCCTCAGATAACGTACAATTGCCAAAGGAGGGCTTTAGAAACTTTTCTGGACTGAACTCTGCTTGCATTATGTTCCCATCTTCAACTTTATTCTAATCTTAATTACCCCACACAAAACTTCCTCAGATAACATATGATTGCCAAAGAAGGGCTCTATAATCTTTTTTGGGTTGGCGGTATTTGCATGCAAATCAATGGCCCTTTTCCTCACCTCTGCTGTGAAGGTAAATTCTGCTCTTCGATCGGAGGAATCAGACAATCCCTCCCCAGTACCGTCTTGAGCTTATGACAGCACCTCATCGAGGTCCATGCCAATGGTGTACACCCCAACCCAGCGGGCCCGACAACCATCTGACAGTAAATGGACGTGCTTCCTAGAGTGAGGAAACTTTTAGTTTTCCGAAAAATTGCACGCATGAACCCGTTCTAAGCCACTAGTAACTAAGCGCACATTTATAAAGTGCTTAGAATGATTAAACCATGCTATTAATAGTACTATTTTGCATCATTTTTAATTTCTCCATTATAAAGTTGGGGGTAAGTATTAATGAGAATATCAAGAGATGCCTATTTCGTGAGTTCAAGGGGAAAGGGAAAAAGGAAAAGCACAAGGCAGGTGAGTTGCTGCATAAACGAGCAGAAGGAAAGAGAATTGGAGGGCGCTTGAGGCAAGGTCAAGAGACAACAACAAATGAAGGGCAAGTGTCGGGCAGGTAAGGAGAGGAAAAGGATAAACCTGCATAGCTCAAGGGAAAGGGACGACGCTGCATGCTTGGGAGGCGTGGTATCCATATGGGTGCAAAAGGCTCACAAAGGTTAGGGAGGGTACCAGGGGTGGGAAGTCGATCTTTTTTTTCCTTACAAGGTTGCGCACTTGAGGCATGGATGGCTCTTAACCACGCTGGTTAGCTTAGCTCCTATAGAGGCGATTCTTAATGTGCACGAGTTTGAGTCTCACTAGTGAAATTTTGATAAGAGCATCTCAGAGGGGGAGTTGTGGGAAATGTTTGAGAAAATTTGTGGTGATTCTACCTAATGTAAGTAAAGGGGCTAGTAGGAACATATCATAGTAGCTACAAACATATGCTTAAAACTAATCAGAGCACAATTTGCAAGATAATATAACAAGTTTGAATTTGTCTTTGCAGTGAGCTCTCTTTAATCTCTTTAAGAAGGTCAAAGTAGGAATGAGACTAGTTTTGGCCTACTTAGGCTATACATACCTAGGCTTCCCGACTCATTTTCTCTCAAACTCCTCAATTAGTGCTATAAACTATGTAGTGCACATTCCCTTCGAAAATTTCCTCATTTGGACTCCGAGTGCTCCTTTTTCGAGAATTTCACCAAATCAAGCATTACGGGCTCAATTTAGGCTTTTTGTCACTGTCGTCAAAATTGAACAAGATTTGACATGCTTGTCCATCTTCTCTTCATGATCATCAAGGGATCTTTTGTTTCTTCACCTAATCCTGTTTACTATTTATTTTTTATTTTTGACCCTTTTTTATTAAAAATGAAAGAAAAATATTAGAGAAACTCAAAAAATAGGAAACCAATCAAAAAATACCCAATCACACATCAACACTAGACTTGGCCATATTTTTGTGAATTTCTCCATTTTGATCACTATTTTGGCCAAAAAAACATGCAAAATAAGAGAAAATTATAATACTTTACACTATTTACATACACCTAAGGGTTATCATATTGCATTATCCCCAATATTTTAACTTATAAGGGAATTTTAATTTTGAATTGCAAAATCTCACACATTAACATACAATCACTTCAAAACATTGCCCTTTTTCTGGCTTACTTCATCTATTTGGGTCCGCATTTAGAATGCCTCCCCCCCTCCTTGTTGTCGGAGTCCTCCGAGACAATAGCGTGAAGTCTAGGTAGTGTAGTTCATGGGTAGTCAAGTCGTATCTATGTATGGCCGAGATTGGCTTTGCCATGCGAGTGATGTCAATGCAGTTCAAAACACTATGCGGTGCAAGAGGAGGGTCTTGAGCAAAGAGCTCAAGGGGTGGCTCTACCATGTGAGTGATGTCAATGCTATTCAAAACACTATGTGGTGCAAGAGGAGGGTCTTGAGAAGAGATCTCAAGGGTTGTTGATGACAAAGCATCCTGTTGGGTTACTCTCTTAAAGAGTAGATCTTGGAGCAATTGCGTTCCTTCTTTAATAGTTCATGGCGAACAACCATCAATTTTCCTGGAATCATTCTGCAATGTGGTCGGTTGTTGTGTTGGTGGTAGCCAGCTTTGTTACCCACTTGTACCTCATTTTGCTTGGTGTTGCCTGTGTTGCCATTTGTATACCATCTTGGGTTGGGGCTTGGATTCAAGCTGCTTCTTTGATATCCACTTCCATTGAGGCTGATGTAACGGCCTTGACTTATTTGGTCGGGCTTTTGGAGGTGTCGGTTGTGATTGTTTTTTGTGATTCAACTGTTGATTTTTGTTGGTCAAGAGTTTCTTGGGCACTCAAATCTGCTTAGGATTATTGTGTAGCTGAGCTTTGGGACCAAAATTTGCATGGTTTCTTGCATGCATGTTCTATGAGAATGAATTCTGTGTCAAAGAGTTGACATTGGTGCTGACTTGATCCTGTTTTTTGGTAGCTTAGGAGTGTTGAGAGCCGCTTTCCATTCTTCCCTCTATGAGCAAAGGGTACTCTTAACTGTACTCCCTTGCGTGTTAACTCAAGAACTTTCTCATCCCAATCCTGGACAACTTTGTAAGTTCTCATCCATGGAACTCCTAGTATGATAACGTCATTCATATGCTCATCATCAGGAATGCAAATAAACATATATGGGCACATAAATCCATGCACAAAGATATTGGGATTGATCAAACCCAATGTTGGAGTGAATCCTTATGGCATCCTTTGACTTTAGTTTGTTGGCAATGCTCCAATGGTTGGGTGGTTGCCCTCTTATAGGCTCAATAGTTTACTACATTGATCTGAGCACCTGTGTCTACAAGTGCTTTGACTCTGAATTCATCTTTCAATGTGATTGGTATCCTCATGTCCAACTCGTCTAGCCATTCATCATGTGTTTCCACTTCATCTTCTGCTAAAGATTTATTAAAGTGCTGAGGATGAATCTGAAGTGTATTGACTGGAAAAACTTTAGGGATGGGTTGCATTGTGGCTTTTCTCTTCAAGATTTGAATGTGTACTTCCTCTCAGCCTCCTCAATCACTTGTTGTCATTTAAGCTTTTTGTTCTTAAACTACGTGCATTATTTGTACGAGATCATTAGTCAATGGTAAATGGTACTTTCTTAAGCGACACCCATTAATCCAATTTTCCATTTTTTCCCCATATAAGGTGGCTAGATTAACTACCCCACTTGGTGAAACGCTCTTGATTATGAAAGGGCCAAGTTCCTTTTTTTTTAAATTTAGGAATGTGTTGCTTCAGTGAGTAAACCAAGACCAAATCTTCCGGCTTAAAAACTTTCGTCAACAAATGTGAATCAAAGAACTTTTTTTTTTGAGCATATATGTGTGCTATAGTAGCTAGTCTTTGCTCACCTAGCTATTTTCTAGATCCTCGAGTCAGTCTCACAACTCATTATCTTTCCACTCTAACTCTTGTACGTTTTGCTTCTAGAATCATCGTCCTTCCACTTGTGCCATGTGGTTTGGTGAATGCAAGGTGACTCGTATCTTGTAAGTTTTGTCATTTGAGATTGAGAAAGTGGTTAGTATGTTTTCATTGGCAATGCTTGTTATTGCAAGAGGGTATTGTGGTGAGAGGTTTCTTACATCCTAAGGCAGAGTGTGTGTTGGCAATGTTTAGCATTCTCTAAGTATTGGTTTAGTTCATGCAAGCTCCATGATAGCATCCTAGTAAGCAACCTCACTTTGCAAGTTGTGGACCAGGTACTACACAAACTCCATTCTGTGTGTGTGTGTGTGTGTGTGTGTGTGCTCTACATCATTCTTGGTCCAATTGGGGCGTGTCTTTGTGTGAGATCATATGTGTCTGTTTTTTGTGCTTCTTTTGGTCGTGATAAAACCCTCCCACATCCTAGTTTGCATCCATAACTAGGTGGTGCCCCTTTCTTGTTTGGGTTTTTTGTGGGTTTTTTGTTTTCTTGTTTGCTTGTGGTTGCCCCAGGCCAATTGAGCAGCACCATAGATTTGATGAGTGTTTAAAGGTCACTTCTCTTGTTGCTTGCCTTGCACCACCTCAGTGTGATGTGGACAACTGCATCCTCATCTAGCAACCAGCAGGGAGAAGTGCCACCTCTCAAAGACATGTAAGCAAGAGGAATGCTAAAGGTGAACATGAAATCACTATCACCAACATATGAAGCCACTGCTCTAGCATGTGTCAAAACCATCTTTTCCACTTGAATACATTGCTGTCACTACCTCATATGTCAAAAGCAACACCTAATATGCCCTGTGTGACCACAATGCCAACGATGCAAGTATCGGCATGAAAAAGACCTTTGTCTCTCAAGAGTCATATCTACAGACTCTGAAACGTCACACATATCTAGTATATGGATATCAAGAAACCAAAACTATGGCGAGAAATCTTGGGAGAAATTTGACAAAGTCTCCCTTGTAAATTGACCGAAATCTCAATCAAAATAGCAACCATAAATCATCCTAGAATATCAATCATAAACCATGCCAAAATGGCAACAAATTGGAAGATCACTCAATCACTACACAATCATAACCATGATCAATGCATCAATCCGATGCTTGCATATGCAAAGTGTAGCTCTATCAAAGCGATGTACAAAAGCAGTGTCCAACCTCTCCTCAAAACAAAGCGAAGTGAGCACATAAACAAGCACCATGTGATAGTGCAGACACAACGAGTAGCAAAAACTCAAGACTAGGATAACAGGTCTCATTAGAGCATAAAATGCATAATCATATGCATAAGATGTGATGCCCAATACGCATCCCACAAAACTGCATGCACAATTCGACAACTACAAGAAACTTGTACCTGAACTTGTAGAACCTATGACTACATGTAAGCAGTAGCCAAGCATACACAAATCTCACTCCTATGAGAATGGATAATGAGATCACCAATCTATGTCTGAAAAAAAATTGTATGCTCGTCAATGTGGGAATAAAGTCAACCACAAAAAGAGGGAATCACCATCACAATCCAATGACCGCAATTGCATCAAAATGGTGTATGGAAATCAAGCCAAATTATGGCAAGAAATATAGGGAAAATTTGATAGAGTCTCCCTTGCATGAGGAGTATAAATTCAACTCAAATATCAGCCATAAAATTGCATCCAAGATGCCAAAGTGGGAGATGATGCTGACCACTTCAAAATGACCAAAATTTGTCAAAATCAAAAGCATGGCAAAGTGGGAGTAAAAAGAGAAATGGATTTAATATTCATGAAATGCACTATTACTTCTCACATTCACTCAACAAAAATCAACAAAATGGGTTTTTCTGGTCTTTATGCAAGTCGCAAGGCAAAAATTGCATTGCTGCAAAAAGTAATGGAGTCAAAGATAATGCAAGAGGAAGACGACAGCGGCGTTTATGGCATTTCTTTATGCACGGTTGACATAGCGAAGACAACAGCTCTTGCCAAGGTAGTAGCTCTATGTCAATAAGGGATATGCAAGAGGAAGACAACATGTACACTTTTCTTGTTGGTATCTAGGATACCAATGAGCAACTCATATTTGTAGCTGAAAATATTTTTGACCTGGACGCTTTTCTTCCTAGTGTCAAGGATAACAATGAGCAACTCATATCTGCAACAAGTGAAGTTATTTCTGACAGTTCACTTATGCAGACTGTTCTTGATGCTTTGCCAGATTTTTGCTAGTACTTGGAGACTTATGACCCAAGGAATCCTCAAGCTCTCAAGTTTGATGCAATATGCACATTAATATTACAAGAGCCACTTTCAAGAAAGAACAGGGCTCAACAGTGTGCATTTGAGCAGGCTTTTGTTGTTGCTCAAAGAAAATGTGGTAATAGCAATGCAACCATTTCTCATGGATCTTTTGTGAGTAGCAGATCGCATGTGTCTAGTGCTTTTGCTGGCAGCAACTTGTCTGGGAATTCTGGCAAAAATCAAGAAGAAGATTCCTTGCCATTATTGTAAGGCTAATGATCACTTGTTAAAGCAATGTCCTAAATTGAAGGCAAAAGAAGCCAAGAAGAAAGAGGTTGGATCTAACACTAGTGCATCTATTGTATAATCTTCTATTAATGGAGATTGTGATATTTATATATATGCATAGTGGGCATTTAGTGTAGAGTGTACTTATGATCTTTTGTCCACCATGATGCATGTATGTCAGTTGCTGCAAAGTCACAGTGGTGCTACAAAGCACACTACTTCACACTGTGACTTGTTTGCCTCTCTTGCAACTTCTCTCATAGGAATATAGTCACTTGCGTCAACAATGCTTTTTATCCAATCAAGGGAGATGGAAAGACTAACTGTTTCAAATGGAAGTTCATTTTCAATTGCTGATACACTTTATGTACCACGAGTAAAAAAGAACCTTTTATCTATATCTGCACTTGCAAGACTTGGTCTGTCAAATTTATGAATGATAGATGTACAATTCATGATCTTAATTTTGGTGAGATGAAATTAATGCATATGGAATTTTGTGGTATGGGCTCTATGAGCTCACTTTGTATAACAAGCGTGGGTAGAATTTTACTAGTGCAGTTGTGGATTCAAACATTGTTTCAAATGCCAAACTTTGGCACGTTTTCCAGTTTGTTGCATTTGCAAAAAACTGATATGGTCACTTCTTTTTCCACCTCTTGATGCACCTTCTAAGAATGTTTGTGAAGGTTGTATTTTGGGTAAGATGCAGTATTCAAATTTTCCAAAGGATCATTCAATAAGGGATACATGCAGATTGCAACATATGCATAGTGATGTTTGTGGGTCTATGCAAAATCTATCCTTGAGTAATTACCTATATTTCATGACTTTCATTGATGATTACTCAAGGAATGCATGGGTCTATCCACTTAAAGGTAAGTCCGAAGTATTCCTATGTTTTAAGAAATTTCTCATTATAGCTAAAGATGTCTCTAAATGTACTATGGGCACCCTCCGTTCAGATCAAGGGGTGGAGTATATGTCTCATGAATTTAATGCATTTATGGCTAGTTCTGGGATAAAACACCAATGTGCAGTGCCATGTATATGTCTCATGAATCTAATGCATTTATGGCTAGTCTTGGGATAAAAAACCAATGTACGGTGCCATGTACACCATCTATTGATCACATGCACGCTTTGGGTTGTTTAGCTTATGCTTTTGTGCCACAAATGCAACACAAAAAATTGGATGATAAGGTTGTCAAATGCATTTTTGTTGGTTAAAGTCTAAAAAGCAAAGATTACAGTTTATAGCAGCAGCAAACAAAATGTATTTTGGTTTCATGAGATGTCGTATTTGTGGAAGATTATATTTAGCCTTTGTTATCAAGTATCGAAGGAAGTAGTTTAAGCTCACATGACATTTATAACACCTTGTTTCCTCTTTTTAATGGTGGTGGAAACTTGAATGTAACAACCTATTGAGGTTTCTCAAAATGTTATGGATCAGCCTATTACTGATGTAGATGTACATTTGATGTGGAAAGGGCTGAGAATGAAGGGGCTATGGGTATGTCAAAATAGCTATGTCTAGTCACGCTCGCTCATTTTCTTGCTACACATCCTCTACACATCATATACATCAAATTGTTATTCTTTGGCTCTTTCTAGTTTGTGTGATGGAGAGAAACCTCTTTCTTTTTATGAAGCATAGAATTCAAAAAATTGAATGGTTGCCATGCAATCTGAACATGATATACTTATAGAGAATGACATTGGTGGTGAGATTGGCTGCTACAAGGCTAGATTTCTTGCAAAAGGTTATGCACAACAAAAAGGCATTGAGCTCCCAATCAACATATAACTATCGATCATCTTCTATGTGCATTAGAAGCTCATTTTGGATGGAATGTATATCAATCATATGTTGTTACTGCTTTCTTAAATGGTGATATATTTGAGGAAGTATATGTAAGGCAGCCTTGCAATTTTGTCCAAAAAGGGCAAGAAAATAAAGTGTGCAAATGTAAGAAAGCTTGTATTGTTTAGAGCAATTTCCTCTTGCTTGATATGAGAATGCTAACACTCATTTTAGTTAAACAAGGCTTTCTTAACAATCCAACCATCTAAGAGCACTTTGTATGTCAAACATGAGGGTGATGTATATCTCATCGTCATCTTGTGTGTAGATGATTTGTTTATTGTTGGTCCGAATGAGACACACATTGCTGAATTAAGTTTGAATTGAATACCATATTCAAGATAACAGACTTGGTTCTTTTGCATCATTACTTGGGCATATAGTTTAAGCACTATAATGGAGGTATTAGTTTGTGCCAAGAAAAATACATAGAAACATTACTATGTAAGTTTGGACTTGAGGACTACAAACATGTTGCTATTCCAATGGAAATAGGATTGAAATTGAGTCTTCATGATGTTGGAGATCTTGTTGATGTCACTCTTTATGAGACTGTTGTTGGATGTCTTATTTATATATGCAATACAAGGCTAGATATTCAATTTTTAATCTCACAAATCAATAGATTTATGCATAGCCTAGGGTCTAAGCATTGGCAAGTTGTTAAGAGATCTTTCACTACTTGAGTGGCACTTTACATCTTGGGTTATTTTAACCCAAGCGAGGATCATTGCCACTAGATTTGAGTGCTTTTTTGGATTTAAATTGGGTTGGTTGTTATGACACACAAGTGTCCACAATTGGTTTTTGTTTCATGCTCGATGGTTTAGGCATACCATGGTTCAACAAAAAGCAACCTACTGTGGCAGCTTCTAATTGTTAAGTTGAGTACATGGCAGTCTTCACAAATACGATCGAGTGTGTATGGCTCGGATGCCTTATAACTGATTTGGATGTTGGACAGGACACTGCCAACATCATCTACAATGATAGCCAGAGTGCATTGGCAGTTGCGAGGAACGTAGTTTTTCATGCTTGTACAAAGCACTCCTTGGCTTATGTGTCAAAGCAAGACAACTTTTAAATATGTTCACAAGGACATTGCCTTGAGAAGCTCAAAGCTTTCCAAAACCTTTGGGCTTATTTCCCTTTGTGGATTGATTGTGTTAGGGAATGGCACTTCCCTATATACTATGTGCTAGCTCTCATTCACTGCATCACTCCCAGGGTAGATTTGTTGGCACATATGTGGTAGTGATGTGTGTGAATACACTTAGACTATTGGGACACTTTTTCCCTCACTAAAACATTTTTTCCCCCATGCATTGTATATACATCCATCACTCTAGGGATAACTTATCTTCTATTTTCACATCAAGAAATACACTCTCTGGTGTGTTCCTTGAGCTTCTTCATCTTCTCCAAGTTGTGTGTGCATCCCCTCAACCATAATTCCAATAACTATTAGTACTCATCAAGATTCTTCAAACATCGGATTGGAAAGACTTCTTTGTGTTTTTTGATAATTTCCAAGTTTTCCTTGATCATTTTGGCTTATACTTGAAATGTGGCATGTAATAGATGTGTACAAATGATAGGTGAAGTGAAGGTATCATTTTCAAGACAAAAAAGCACAAAAGTAAATAATCGCGATTATTTACAACAGCCAATTTTTTTGCTAAACTTGACAATTTTTGAACTAGACATATTCAATACATCTAAAACAAGTGCTAAAATGAATTTGGTAAAGTTTTGCAGTGTCGGCATCACTTTGTGCTTTGTCGACTCTGAAATCACCGATTTTTGTGACTTGATGACTTGTGGAGCTGGTTAGTCACTTTTGAAGCTGGACTTGTCTGCTACATAGTCCTGAAGCTACCCATCCAGTTTTGGCCCATTTGGAGTCAGTTTGACTTCGTATGTCAAATTTAATGCTTTGTAGCCTTTGAGTTGTTTTCTGCTGTTCGAGAGCTTGCCTTGATTTTTTTCATGAAACCATCCATGTACATTGTATATAGACCCAGTCTATAAGCTGTCTGTGAGTCAGAATCCAATTCTGGCATCTGGCAAAAACCTAGATTTTCTACTTGGGGCCTCCCTCGACCCCTCCCGAATGGTCATTTGGTGATATAGAAGTGTTTTATTATATAGGGGCATGCTACAGTTCAAGTCTCGTCCAATTTGGTTGAGCTGACAGGCCGCTATGGTCAATTTTACGTCGTAGGACTTTGTGCACTGCTGGGTTTCTAGGGTTTTTTCCTTGAGCCTAGACTTGCTACTGGCCATATAGAATTGATCATTGATAAGCTTAGAACTTACCCCTCATGTCTCGTGTGAAACGGCGCTGTAAACGGGCAACTGTGGACTCCGAAAATCACGCGCGAAGAAGGTCGAGAGCTCTCTTCTCCAAGGGCGACTAGTGGAAATGAGGTGATTTTGGACTATCTTGGATATCTATACTCGGACTTCCCAAACTATTTTTTCCCAAATTTCCCTATTAGTCCTACTAGGCCGCGAAATCTATGTTAGACTCAAAAATTTCCCCAATTGGATTCCGGTAGCTCATTCTGCAAGAATTTGTGAAAGTAGGTCTTTACAGCCTAATTTAGGCTTCTCGCTTCCATCTGTCGATTTGATTGAAACTTTTTGTGCCTATCTGCCTTGTCCTTCTGATCATCACATTATCTTCCATTTTTTCATATGAGCTCATTTGCTATTTATTATTAATTTTTGATCTATTTATTAAAAAAATCAAAGAAAATAACAAAATGCACTAAAAAAGCAAGGTGAAAATCCAATAATTAAGAAAATCCATTGGAAAACATAGGTTTATTGTTTTCTAGTGGATTTCTTGATTTTGAAGTCCCAATATCAAGAAAAATGATGAAAAATAACCAAAAAACACCAATTTTTGATGACTTTCTAATAGTATATACACTATTTACACTCACTGGGGAGATGTTATCAGTTAAATTTCCCCTGTTGATGATTTTGTAAGGGAATTATTAGGTAATTTTGCAAAAAATCACGCGTTAACATCAAACTTTTTCCTCCCTCTTCAAACATTGCCCTTAATTACTTAGTTCCCTTCCACCCCTCCTAGATGGCGTGCTCCGGGACCACTGTGTGCATGGGTTGAACAATTGTGTCTATGCATGCTTTGAAAATCAATGCATTTCAAACCATTATGCTATGCAAGAGTTGGGTCTTGAGTAATTAACTCGAGGGTTTCTGATGTCGAGGTTTTCTTTTGCTGTCTCCCAAAGAGAAAATCTTGTAGCTTGTGTGCTTTTTGCTTGATGGTACCATCAAGATGCTTTGACACGCTGATTTTTTGAGCTGTCGGTATCAATAATGATGGTTTTTGAGCTTTTACCCACCATTCGTATCTTGGTTTTTCTTCAATAAAATGTTGTGGGTGAGTGTTTCTAGACTTAACCCTCCATTGCTTTATCGGTTTTATAGTTTGTGAAGAAGATAAGTGCTCCTTTTTATTCCAAATCCATTTTGTTTTAGGTTCCCTGCTCGAAAATGCTCCTCTTTGTGTTTCGAACCTTGGAACCATCTTTGGTACTGTAGATGATGTTTTGGGCACCCAAATTTGAATCGGTTTTTCCTTAATCTGTGCTTTTGGTACCCAGATTTTCCTGAGGGCCTTACATGCTACTTGTAGCATTTTCTTGTCAATAGGATGGAGAAGATTGATTGCTTCGTGGTTTGATTTGTTGGTAACATCCTTTCCATTACTCTTTGCTTGGTGCAATTGGAACAACGAGTTGTCCGTCTTTAGGTGATAGCTTAAGATGATTGGTATCCCAATCTGGTACTGCCTTGTACGTCCGCATCCATGATATTCCAAGAATCATTGTTTCATTCATGTGTTCGTCTAGTAAGCATAGAAATTGATGAGGGCATGAATATCCATGTACTATCACGTTTAAGTTGACTACTCCCCATGTCGGTGTTAGGTTCTTGTTGCATCCTTTAATAGTCGATATTCTTGTACGTGGAATAACTGAATGAATTTACCCGAGCTCCTGTATCGACCAATGCATTTGTGCTATGACCGTTTAACTGCACTTTGATGCGAAGGTCCATTCCATCTAACCATGCATCATCTGTTGACACTGCATCCTTCTTTAATTCCCATAGTCGATCATCTTGTTCCAGAGTGTTGATGGGAATAGGTATTTGTTGATTTTTGAGAGCAGCTTTCCTTTTGAGTATCCAAATCCGAGCTTCCTCTTGGGGTTCATCCATAACCTGCTGTAGTTTTATCTTTCTTTGCTTTGCTGCATGCATCTTTTCTAGCAATGCAATGGTTAATGGCAAATTGTACTTCTTTAAACAACATCCACTAATCCAATTAGCCATTGGTTCACCATCTATGGTGGATAACTTAACTTCTCCACTTGGGGATACATCTTCAATGATAAATGGTCCGTTTCCCTTTTTCTTAAACTTGAAAATGTGTTGCTTAAGGGAATAGACTAAAAGTAAATCCCCTTTTTTGAAGATTTTTGTAATTAGATGGGAATCAAAAAACTATTTTTGTTTACGCTTTTGTGCATAGATGTGAGCTACAACATTTAGCCTTTGCTCATCAAGCTTTTCTAAATCTTCAAGTCTCACTGACAGTTCATGTCTAGTCCACTCAAGATCCTTTGCTACCCTTAGTGTCGGCAATAGAGATTCTATCGGCAATATGGCATCCAGACCATAAACAAGGTTGAACGGTGTAGCATTTAAAGCTGTTTTGAATGAAACTCGATAAGCCCATAAAGCAGCATGGAGATTCATTTCCCAATTTGTCCACCGTGAACTAACCACTTTAGTCAATACCGAGCTAAGAATTTTATTCGTATGCTCAACTTGTCTATTTGCTTGTGGGTGATAGGGAGCCGATTTGTTATGGATGATCATAAATGCATTAAGTAGATACTCAATTACCTCATTGAGGAAATGAGTTCCCCTATCACTAACAATTTCTATTGGCAGTCCATATCTTGTGAACACATTCTCATACAAGAATGTGGCTCTGGTTCTGGCATCATTCTTTTGAGTTGCTTTAGCCTCGGCCCACTTGGTCAAATAACCCGTAGCTACAATAAGATATTGAGATTGGGTTCTATAAGCAAGTGGCTGTATTGACCCAACAAAGTCTATACCCCAGTTTGCAAAAGCTCTAGCCCCCATCATTGGTCTTGTAACATTTAATGGCCTAGTAGCTTGTGTGTAGCGGAAAATAGCATGAACATAGTGAGCATTTCATTAGAATAGATTCCTAATGAGATTAACAAGAGTGCGTGGGTGGAGAGAGCAACAAAAAGCATAACACCTAGTTAGATAGCATGAACGATACTTCAAAAGAGAGAGAAATTAAGCAATTGACAACAGTTGAGGACCGGATTTGCATGGAGCCGGTTCCCCCTCCAACAGGCTTTGTATTATGGTTTCTCCCATCAAGAGAGACATTTTACAATACAATTTCTTATGTTCCTTCAATACTAGCTAGTGCAATGAAGATGGAAACTTCATGCACTAAGCAAAACACTTATCAAACACAACATCAATTCCCTCACGGTCTCAGACCCAAGACCTCACACACCTTCGAAGATGGTGAGAGCTAGCGAGGTATGAGAGTAGATTGAGAGGAAGAAGGAGTATTCTTACGAGAAAGATGTATATCTCCTCACATAATCACTCATATTAGCATAGCTTAGCTTAGTAATTAGCATGGTAGAGGATATGAGCATGCATTGAAGCTTGGCTCTTGGTTGGATTTTCATCACAAAGCCAAGAGTTGTTGGTGTAGGCCTTCCTTCTCACAAGCTTGGAGTAGGTGATAAGCTTTCCATTAAAGCTTGAGAAGGAGAGAGAGTCTTCTTTACTTCACACATGAGATTGTGTGAGTGTGTGTGTGTGATAATGCCTTGCAAAAATCAGCCCCCTCTCTCTCTTGGTCGACCCCCCTTGCTAATTACTCATGCTAGCATCCTATTGGACCTCCCCAGGCTTAGCCAATGACAATTAAGGAGCATAAGTCATAGCCTTCTGACATGTGTCCCCCTTTCCCCTTTTGTGAGAGCTTTAGGTAATTTAATAATTCAACTAAATTCTCATTGGACCCCTTTGCCTCCTGGCCAATAGGAATCAGACAAGCCATTGGGCTGCTGAATGCTCATTGGTCCCCTTGGGAGACTGTTTAATAGTCTTCTAGAGAGCTTAATTCTCATTGATTCTTTTATTAAGTGTTTTTAACTCTAGATTTACTCTAGCCTAATTCTCATTGGTCCACCTCCAAGGCCATCCAATAGGAATTGAATACACCTTGTGGACATCTGGGCTAGGGAGCTGGCATGCGTCCCTCGTTCACTTTGTGTAAAGGGAGCTTGTGTGTGTGTGTGAGTTTCTCTCTCATCCCCTACTTGCAAGGCTCGCCACCTCCTATGTAGGGCTTGACAAAGACTTTTGGGACACACAAAAAGCATCTAATTTTCCCTAAAGTTGACCTTTGGACACAACCTTTGAATTTTGGAACCTTAGCATTTTGGAAGTCTTAATGGGTTGAACCTTAAGGTCTTTTAAGCCCATTGTTGCACATAGATCTTTTGCAGATGGCCACCCCTTTGGATCCCTATTGTGGCCGGTCTGCTAACTTAACCAATATTCTAGCTTTTTCTCCCCTGGAACTTCCCCATATTAAATGATCAGTTTAACATGAGAAAATCATTGAGGAGAATTAGATATTGATTATTATGACATTACCTCTCTCTTGAAATCATAGTCGTCCTCGACTACAGTGTAGAGAAGATAAAGCATATTCATGAGTCCTTTTTCTTAGCGGGTAGAGGATCCCTATGTTACCCTACGACATTGTTCCAGAATGGATGACTAGTCCATTTGGTGCTTGAGAGCCTGAGGCTACCACAAGCATGTCTGCACATTAGTCCTATCAATCTTCCATAGTATACTGACAAGCTCTACTCGGTGTTCGGGAGACGCCGTCTCCGCAAACTTGATCTAAGCATGCATACTACATTTTTGTGCACAATAAAGAAAAAGAGAGTCTTATAAGACAAAAAAATTGTTCATTTTTAACATTTGTACATTTGCTTACTCTAGGGAAGCATTGTAAGCATTGACAAGGTTTAGGTTATCCTTTATTTGTATGCCTTGCATCCATCTAGCATCTTCAAAAGGATAATTCTTAAACTTAATAAGATATCGTCGGATAATCTTACCGCCTCTTAGTACCTTGTCTTCATTTTGGAGAATGGACTCGGGCTGCAGCACCTCTTCTTGGTCCTCGATCTCTGGTGGGTCTTCAGTAGTTGGTTCTTGAGGTGGATCTCCTTTGTAAGGCTTTAGTAGGCTCACATGGAAAGCATTGTGTATGAGCCAATGGTTGGGCAACTTGAGTTGATGGGCCATCTCATTGATTGGCCTAAGAATCTGGAAGGGACCATAGTAACTTTTTCTAACTTAGCATAGTACTTTTGGTGTCCTGTAGGATTCTTGCCCATCGTGTGCCTTAACGAGCCTTGGGAAATTTGAGTAAGACCCAATCATTTTCTTTAAAGGCTTGGGCTCTTTTGTGCTTGTCAGCAGCAGCAGCCTTTTGCCTTTGATGTGAGATAGAGATAGCATCCTTAATCTTTTGGAAAGATTCTTGTAGGTCTCGGCTATACTCATCTGCAACGAAGATCTTCCTGTGTACCTTAAGTAGCAAGGGACTTTTTGATCTTCCCTCTATCACCTCAAACGGTGCTTTTATCGTGGAAGTATGTACAGTGTTACTGTATGCACACTCCACTAAGGGTAAGTACTTCTCCCATTGGGATATTTGATCTACTTCCGTTACATAGGCTTTTAGTAGATCGAGAATTGTTAGGTTAGCTATTTCACTTTGGCCATCCGTTTGCCTTGTTCCTAAATTCTCAAAGAGACCCTTCCAGAAATTACTGGTCATTCTAGGATCTCTATCCGACACTATGGACATTGGCAAGACATGGTACTTGAAGATTCTTGAAATGAAGAGGGTTAGCCATTTGATGGGATTTGATAGTTTTTTGACAGGTATAAAATGAGCTTGTTTACTAAACCTGTCTACTATCGTCTATATTCCCGTATTCCCATGGATAGACTTAGGCCATCCAAAGATAAATTCCATGGATATGCTCTCCCATGGTGAATTTGGGATTGGCAAAGGTTGAAGCAATCCAAGTTGCTTCCCTCTATCAAACTTCGTCTTTTGGCATACCACACATTTAGAAACATACTCTTGTATGTTTGCTTTCATGGTAGGCCAATAGAAATATGTTTTAATCCCCTTTAGGGTAGACTGAATCCCTCTATGCCCTGCATAAGGAGGAGCATGAGATTCATACTTTACTTTCTCACGTAGTGAGCTAGTAACGCATAGTATATTGCCATAGAGAAGATAACCATCTTGTAAAGTAAATGGTTCCTCTTTCTTCCCTAGTGCAAGGGCTGAAATCACATCTCTAAAATTGGAATCAATAGCATACTCATCTATCATAGAAGATAGATCATTGTGAGTTGCTATGGAAACCGCATTCACTCTAGGCTGTCTTGAGAGTGCATCGGCTACTTGATTATGCTTGCCAGCAATGTGAGCAATTTGAAAATGAAATTGCAGAAGGAAATTTTCCCACCTTATTTGTTTGTCGGAGAGCTTGGTCTGCGTCATGAAGTACTTAAGACTTTGGTGATCCGTTCGCAGAATGAAAGGAGTCCCCAATAAATAGTGCTTCCATGAGTCTAAGGCATGTAGAACTGTGAGGAGTTCCTTTTCATATATGCCTAGAGTTTGCTTAACAGGGTCGAGCCTTCGACTGTCATAGCCTATGGTGTGCCCTTCTTGAAGCAAAACAGCTCCAAGGCAATCCCCACAAGCATCACATTGGACCTCAAATGGATTTGAGAGATCCGGTAGTGTAAGCATAGGTTGAGAGATAAGATTTTATTTAAGCTTTTTGAAAGCATTGTTCTCCTTGGCAGACCATGTGTACCTAACTTTTTTCTTTATTAGGTCATGTAATGGTCCTGCTATTAGTGATAACTTTTTTATGAAGCGTCTATAGTATGCGCAGATACCTATAAAGCTTCTTAACTCATGAAGATTCCTTGGTTTAGGCCATCCTTTTATTACCTCTAACTTTGATGGATCCAGTTGGATGCCATCTTGAGAGATATTGTCACCTAAATACTAAATCTCCTGTAAGAAAAATTCACTTTTCTTTCGATTAGCATAAAGTTTATTCTCTCTTAGAACTTGAAATATTACTTGGAGGTGTCTCTTGTGTTCATCTAATTAGATAGATGATGATATCATCAATGAACACTCCAGTAAAGGTTCGGTGAGGCCTGTATAGCTTCTCCATCAAGCGGTTGAATGTGGCTGGTGCATTGGTCAAGCCAAAAGGCATGACAATGTATTCATAAAGACCAAACGTAGTGCAAAATGCCGGTCTTTATATGTCTTGATCAACTATCCTTATTTGATGATAGCCACTTTTTAGGTCAATCCTACTGAAGTAGGTGGAGCCTTGCTGATCAAATAGGTCTTCTACCCTTGGAACGGGAAACCTATTTTTGATAGTGATCCTATTTAGTGCTCTATAGTCGACAAACATACGATATGTGCCATCTTTCTTTTGCACTAGTAGCACAGGAGAACAAAATGGAGATGAGCTACCATGCCTTTCTCAACTAACTCATGTACTTGCCGCATAATCTCCTCTTGTTGAGCTTGAGAAACTCTATAAGGAGGTTTGTTAGGCGGTGAACTTCTTGGAATAAGTTCAATTGCATGGTCATCATTGCCTTGTTTAGGACGTAGTTCACAAGGGATGTCGTCAATAAAGACATCTTGAAACCCCTTGAGAAAATTGGATAACTCTAATTCCTTTTGATTGTGTATATTTTCTTTTGCTAAAACATTAGGTTCATTTTGAGAATCTTTAACAAAAATCATGTACACGGAAATAGAGCTCTTTATTGACTTGTTGAAAGCTTGTGTATGTACAATGGGTATAGTGTTACCCATTTCCTTAGCATCTATATACATATCTTTTCCTGAACTTAAAGGAGATTCTCCTTTCAGGGAATTTAACATTGGCAGCCATGCGATCAAACCATGGTACCCCTAGGATTACATCCTCATGCTTGAGAGGAGAGATAAAGAAGTCCTCTTTGTCCACATAGCTTTGGACATGGAGCCTCAATTTCCAGATTAAGGGAGTGACTAAAGCTTCTTGCCCCTTGAAAGCACCGTCTGCCATCTCGTAGGTTTGTATGCCTAACTTGGTGGCCAACTCTATAGATATAAATTGTGGGTAGAACCAGGGTCAAAGAGAATAAAAGCATCATGTTCTCTTACCTTTCCCCAAGCATGGCATAGAGGAGATCCTTTGTGGTGAGTTTCCTCCTCTTGGATTTCAACCAAGATAGGTCTAGGAGGATCATGGTGGCTGTTCTTTTGGGGACAAGCGCGGTACGCATGCCCTTGTTCCCCGCACTTGAAACACCGGTTATCCTTGCGATAACTCTCAAGCTCTTCAAGAGAGAGTTTATTTTTGCCTTTGTAAACTCCCTTCTCCTTAGCTTTGTTGGAATTGCCCTTAGGAGACTTTTGGACATTGTCCTTCCCCTTAGGCTCATTGGAACTCTTGTTTTCAGGGGGCTTAGAATTCCTCTTGGCCCCTGTTTGGAAATTGATTCGAGAGGCCACCATAGTATGATGTATTACCGCCGATATGGTGCATGGACTTTGGGAGTTGACATACTCCATCATTTATTTGGTTAAGCCCGCACAAAATTGATGCTTTTGCTCTCCAAAATCCAACTTTTTGAAGACAGTGGCTTTGAGTTGTAGGTCCCAAAACTTGTCTACATATTTGTGGATGGATTCATAGGGAGAGAGCTTCAAGATTCACCATTCGGTGAGTACTTTGTCTTTGGCATCGGCGGCCAAAAACTGCTTCATAATGGAAGCTCTTAAAGATTTCCATGTTCGTGGAGCTTCACCGTTGGCCCGTAGGCTAGACCACCATTGTTTGGCGGACTTTTGAAAGTGCATAGCTACATGGTGTAGCTTATAGGACTCCGTGAAGTCCTCATCTCCGAACGCTGCATCAAATTGTTGGATAAAGGCCAAGACTTTGTCCGTAGCACCAAAAGTGCCATCATAGGTAAGAAAAGAGATGCTCTTCCCTCCCTCTTTGAATTTTTTGAGCTTGAGGACCTCTTCCATGTGGCATAGGATTTCCTATGGCCTCTTCTTTTTGATGGTTCAAAGGTTGCACCATCACTTTCTTCAGAAGATGAAGAATTTGAGGAAGATGGAGAAGAGGGTGACCTCTTTCTCGCCTTTTTCTTGCCTTGATCTTCATTGTCTTGACCATCACTTTCATAAGAGGAAGAGGATGAAGAAGATGGAGAAGAGGGTGTCGTCTTTCTCACCTTTTTCTTCTCTTGATTTTTTTCATCCCTCTTTGAAGTATGGTGTGGAGAAGTATGTGGTGATCTTCTCCGTTTTGGAGGTGATGGAGAGCGTTTAGCCCGCCGTCTTCGTGGAGCCATCTCTGTCGAGGTGGCGGGAGACTCACTTTTTTCTCGTTCCTTCGGTGGAGGCTCTTGAATTCTCTTTTGAGAAGGAGATGCGTCATCAAGGAGCAAATTTCTGAGCCCTTCATAGGGATCCTATTCTTCTTCCCGAATTGGAGAGAGACCTCTTTTGGAAGTCTCACAAGGAGGCTTCCTAGGTGTTCTCTTATCATGGTGGGGAGCTTGGAGAATCCCATGAGCATGAAGCTACCATTGCACTTCACTTTGGAGGGATGGATTGCCCATGGCTTGTTGAAGCCTAGAAACAAGATAGTTAACAAGCATTGGGGCATCATAAGTAGCTTGCTCATTAGCAAAATCAAAGTTATCAACATTAATTTCACTCTTTTTACTATTGTCAGCCGTTCTAACAACTTTTAGGTGTAAACTTTTTAGGTGTACTTTGGCACTTCAAGCCCTAGTTGCTACTCCTCTTTACACCTTTAGAAAAAGCACTCAAGCTACTGTACCCGTGGCTCGGATACGATTAATTGCAAGGAATAGAAGAGAGGGTCGTTCAACACCAAAACAGCACCGGCTCCTGTCAAGCTTTTAATAGCTCAATAGTGGTTAAGCAGTAGGCAAGCCCCGTAGGACTCCACTATTAAGACCATAGCTCTCGACGGTGATGCCCCGTTAACTGCACAAAGGCAGACGCACTGCAAGGCTGAAAAATCCCTATTCTACTTACTCACATGCAATTAATAGTACCAACCATTTATAGCTAGCTTGAGGACCTCCCTTCTTGAGCAAGAAAAGAGAAACCTTGTGCTCTGATACCAATGTAACATTTAATGGCCTAGTAACTTGTGTGTAGCAGAAAATAGCATGAACATAGTGAGCATTTCATTAGAATAGATTCCTAATGAGATTAACAAGAGTGCGTGGGTGGAGAGAGCAACAAAAAGCATAACACCTAGTTAGATAGCATGAACGATACTTCAAAAGAGAGAGAAATTAAGCAATTGACAACAGTTGAGGACCGGATTTGCATGGAGCCGGTTCCCCCTCCAACAGGCTTTGTATTATGGTTTCTCCCATCAAGAGAGACATTTTACAATACAATTTCTTATGTTCCTTCAATACTAGCTAGTGCAATGAAGATGGAAACTTCATGCACTAAGCAAAACACTTATCAAACACAACATCAATTCCCTCACGGTCTCAGACCCAAGACCTCACACACCTTCAAAGATGGTGAGAGCTAGCGGGGTATGAGAGTAGATTGAGAGGAAGGAGTATTCTTACAAGAAAGATGTACATATCCTCACATAATCACTCATATTAGCATAGCTTAGCTTAGTAATTAGCATGGTAGAGGATATGAGCATGCATTGAAGCTTGGCTCTTGGTTGGATTTGCATCACAAAGCCAAGAGTTGTTGGTGTAGGCCTTCCTTCTCACAAGCTTGGAGTAGGTGATAAGCTTTCTATTAAAGCTTGAGAAGGAGAGAGAGTCTTCTTTACTTCACACATGAGATTGTGTGAGTGTGTGTGTGTGATAATGCCTTGCAAAAATCAGCCCCCTCTCTCTCTTGGTCGACCCCCCTTGCTAATTACTCATGCTAGCATCCTATTGGACCTCCCCAGGCTTAGCCAATGACAATTAAGCAGCATAAGTGATAGCCTTCTGACATGTGTCCCCTTTCCACTTTTGTGAGAGATTTAGGTAATTTAATAATTCAACTAAATTCTCATTGGACCCCTTTGCCTCCTGTCCTAAGGGTTTTTTGATGTGTCCATCAGCCAATTGCAACTTCATTTGAGTTTGTCTAATGGCTAGTTTCCCCCATGATTCCCATACTGTTTTCGTGGCTATGGATACACCTGTCCCACTATCCAGTATTTCCATGGTTTCTATATCATTATATCTCACTGGAAGGGTTGTGTTTCCTTCTTCCCCTTTGTAGTATTCCCCAACTTTGTTCATTGGACGGATCAAATCTCTTTGTTATCCATTTTGTGTTTCAATTTTTCCAATTTTTTTGCGATTCGCCCTGTTATCCCCACGTTATCTAGAGTTTTCTATAGATCATTCCATAAATATGGCCCGATTTTTAACAGTTTTCCTAAAGTAAGAGTGCATTGAATGTTTGTAGACATGATTGAATGGATGTTGTCTACCTATAGGGTCTATTCTGCTCTTTTTATCTGAGTGATTTTACACACTATGGATTCATCTTTGTTATCTCCCAAGTAAGAGGGTAGTGTTTTCAAAGTTATTGGTTTTCACATTCCTGAAGCTTCAAAGCTGCAATCCCCATACAAGGATTGTACATCCATGTACATATCAGGAGGTAGATTGTCTAACCAAACTTCCTCTATAGGAGTTGACTTTAGAGTTAGGCTCCCATCATTAATCTCTCTAACTTTTCCCATAAGTGTCCTGGCCAGTCTTCTTCTACAAACGGAATTCCATCTAAGGCATCTTCACTGTCAGGCACTATGGGTTCTAGATCTTTTGTTTCAAGGTGGGGTTCTACCACCACTTTTGATTTCTCTTTACTGGTTCATATCACAAGCTCCTCAGGTTTTTCCACTCTCGAGCTTGGGTTTTTGTTTTTTCGTTTTTTAACATTGCTTTGAAAATATCTCTCGTGGAGTTCATCTCTTGGAATAGTTTCCGGTCCTTGGCCCAATATCCAATCCCTTATGGAGTACCCTCGATATTGGGTTTGTTCCACCTCCTCAGGACTCATCATAACAAAATTATTGTTATAGCAATCCCTAAATAGGTAGGTTGGTAGATCTGATGATCCCTTGTCTTTGATTTTGAAGATATAGATGATCTTCATGGGCGTTAACTGTCCTGATTCGGCATGAGAAGTCCATAGAAGATCGTTAACGTTTCTATCCTCCCAACAATAGACTCCGATCCTAAGATTATCCGTGCTAAGCCGTTTCAGAGGCTTCAAATCAACCTGATCGTATCCCTCAAATTCTAAAGTTGGTGGTCCTTCTTTTGCTGATTCGGCATGAGAAGTCCATAGAAGATCGTTAACGTTTCTATCCTCCCAACAATAGACTCCGATCCTAAGATTATCCGTGCTAAGCCGTTTCAGAGGCTTCAAATCAACCTGATCGTATCCCTCAAATTCTAAAGTTGGTGGTCCTTCTTTTGCTGCCATATCTGGAATTATGGTATCTACTTCTAACCCCCATTTGTCTATTTTCAACCTCTAAATACTGAGTTTTGTTTTTATCCATGTACATTTTTGCTTGTTTGTTTGCCCTGATTTCCTCTTCAAACTCTATGTCGTGGTCATCAACGTGAATGGCATACTCTTCATAGGATCCAAGTAAACCTGAGCTCCATGGTGATTAGTCTTATAAAAAGAGAGTATGTGCTTATATCGCACTGTCGTTCTGGTTTTTAAATGAGTCGAATAGGAAGAAATTTCAGATGTTGATTTTGAAAATGTGTCTGAGACTTCTTCAAAGATAGTGTGCAAGTGATTGCCTTGATTCACACTCTCTTCGGTTGATACCCTACTAGCGGTCTCTCTAAATATGCCTTGATTTGTTAGTATAAGACCAGATCTAAGGTTCATATAGACTTGTGAAGCCCTGGATAGAGTACTTACGGTCGGATTGACGTGTTATCAATTTCTTCCGCTTGAGTTGATTGCAACTTTTGTCAAGCTTTCAATTCCTTGTCTACAACCTGATTCTTGTATTAGTTTTAATCAAGTTAGCTATTCTTTCACAAAGACTGTACAATTCTTGCTAACTATTGTGACTGGTCTATGTGTATCACTTCAATTAGAGCTAAGTGAGTTAGTACTTGAGACTTTCAGATTCTACTTTTGCAAAAAGCCAAAGACTAATCTGCAACTTGGAAACTGAGTGAACATGTACTAATTTGGATTTGATTGAACCCAAAATTGCCAGGTGGCCTTGTATTATGTTGGTCTAACACTGTACAAGCTCAAAAGTCCAAAATGGTGTTTCTGTGTATCATAGTAAATAATCGTGATTATTCACTTTTCTCAATTTCTTACACTTTTTGGCTTGATTTGCCAAGTATGCAACTTGTTAAGGTCTTTGGACAAGTTTCACACTAATTTTGAACAAAATTTGTTCAATTTATCAAACTGTTTCGTGTTCTCAGACTCAGTTTTCAAGAATCTGGCTTAAGTCTCACTTTTGTGGTCCAAATTTCACCAAATTTGATATGCTTGACCTTGTGGTATACTCAAATGTGCAGAAATGTCTAGTTTTGTAGCAGATGTAAATAATCAAGATTATTTACTTCTCTATTTTTATGCAAGTTTTTACCACAATCTTGACATAGAATGATTAAGAAGCTCAACTTAAGCTCCCTAGCCAAGTTTCATCAAGTTTGGATGATTACAGATACCTTGCATCTAACTGAAGCTACACTCAAATGACAAAAATCACCAAAAGCTAGTCGCTAATCGGCAAACAAATCACAACCCTTACAGCATTAGACAACATCCAAACGATACGAAACTTCTAGGACATGTTTATAAGACCTAAGCACACAGCTTATGGTCTCAAATCTCACTTTAGGTTAAGTGCAAAAATTGCAAATATTAACAGCAGCCAGTGAGTTTTTGACCTAGTCGTTTTTGACCCAGAATGCATCTAAATGCTTAGCAATGGTGCCCCAATACCCCGCCTATACTTAGTTTATAATTTTAAAGCTTAAATTCCTACTTATGATGAAATTATACCGCGGGTCGGCGATGCCAAAAGCTACAGATTACATGAAATGCTTACGTCAATGAGTAGAGCTCTTACTCGCGGTTGCAATGCAACAGATTGCACTGCAATGTGACAATTGGGAAGGGAGTAGGAAGTGCGAGAAGGCAAGAAGTGAGTGCCGTTAGTTCACGCTGTGTTTCTATTATCCAAAACTTATAAAAAACTTACAAAAATTGGCTTTTGTACCTTAGCCAAGGTTTTTGTGGTCAAAACTAATAATCTGGGAGATCTAACTAAAGATAGGTTGATACAATCTGGAAGCTTGTAGCCCCGGCTCATCAATTACAATGTTTATTTAGAAAGTAAGAGTTACAATATTCCCGATTCATAATAATAAGTGTTTTTACAAGAAAAGCTCTGAAAATGTTATCTGAGTTAGCTTACTGCTAGCACTGTGCATAAACTGATCGTTTATGGGAGGGATGGTGAAACACTTTGGTTTGTGAGACCCGTTCTTTTTTATGAAATTGTAGATAAATATTGATGGGTTTTAAGGTTTTTCACGCTGATTGCTGTTTTTTTTTTTTTTTGGGGGGGGGGGGGGGGGGGGGGGGGGTTTGGTAGGATGTTGGCTTCTTATAGCAAAGGGCTTCTGATAGCTTGTATAGTGTCTTAAATTCATTATGGTTGAATCCATGCATAACCAGAGTAGTGGTGCCTTTAAAATGGAATATTTTCTCATTGAGAGATATCCGTAGTTGTCGTTTTGGATACTTTATGGCTTCAAGGTACTTAAAAAGCTAGAGAATTTGGAGCCTGACAAAACTGGCAATGTAATTTTGGTAATGAAAGACTAATCTAAGAAATTTTATGGGGATAAGACACTTGGTTCAGGAGGGATGATGGCCTTTTTTGTCCAAAATGGTATATATGCTATTTAAAATATTAAAAAAATGGGGATATACAAATACCATACTTGTAAGTACTTCTTTTAAAATCTTTGGGGTAACTAAAACCAAAATACATGAACACTTTGGACACTGGTTTTAAGTTTAAAAAAGCTGTAAGATGGACATGGATAACAATTGATATAGTCCATTGACACCTGTAAAAAACACATCCAAGACTAACGTATGTGCTGTCTTGTTTGGATGGATGTAGGTGAGGATGCTATCCTTTCTTGGATTTTTTTTGGCTTAAAGATATTGTTTGTCAGATAGTACACTTGCTCCTACCACTCGGGAAGTAATTCTGTATTGGATCACTATCATTGTATACTAGAATGTGGCTTCATTCTCATATGCCATGTACAAAGATAATTCTAAAACTGAGTTATTTTTGTACTAATTTTTGCCTTTTCTCTAAAGCCAGCTATCTTTTGAATGTAAAAGTTCATTTATGTCTTATTATATAAGTTGAAATAGCTACACACACACACACACACACACACACACACACACACACACACACACACACACACACACACACACACACACACACACACACACACACACACACACACACACACACAGAGTAGTACTTGCATACAATAATTGACACCTGGCTTCTACTAAAACATGCCTCCTAGTTTTAATATATATCCACCAGGACATATGGCCCTTATATGAACATGCACGTTACTATGAGCCCTTGTGGAAGATGGATTCTCAATAAAAAAACATCCAAACGAAGACTTCATCTATGTACACTATCTCATCCATAATATACTTCTCAAATGGATACAACCTAACGTATTTTTTTTGTAAGTGCTTTGACCTACTTTTTGGCAATCATAAAATACTCGATAATGTACTTATTGGTTGGAGGTATCAACAACCCATTAAAAACCAGTTTATCTCATTTTGCAAAAACTTTGATAGATATGGTATGAATGTTTGTACTTATGATCTAAGCATCATTGAAAATACCAAAATACAAAAAATCTTGGCCAATGGGCTCAATCACATACCTAACTTACCCAAAAACCCATATTTTGCTCTATCAGCTTTACTTAGCTGCATAGCTGACCTTGTCAGTTTTGTCCAACTGGAGAAGACAGTCCTACTAGACTTAACAAAAATTGTGGAAAGTTGTTTTTCTTAGAAAGTCTCACAAATATCAAGAAACTGGTTATCAACTGATAACTCCTAGTTAACACCACAACTTTCTCATGATTTTCACAATGTGGCTAAAAACCGGTTCATAGTCTAAAAGCTCTAATTGTCCCACTCTTATATGCAAGAACCTAGCTTGGAATGCTACTAAATTTTGGGTTTCTAGGAGGGAATTCACTAGAATTAACACTTTCCTACAAACTATTAACAATGACATCTCTAGACACTTAGAAGGGCCCAATTGGAAAGTCTGAAGATGACCTAGAAAAGAAAGGTTTCTAGTGGCACGGTTGTGCTTGAATTGTAGGCGATCTGTCAAGCGTTGTTTCTTTTCCTCTTTGTAACTCTCTAGCCACTTTTGTATGATGTCTGAGTTGAGAAGTCAAAATCTCATAACCTTTTCTCACATTGTGATATCCATCTTCCTAATGATGCCTTGTCCCTGCGGCTTGTCCCTTGTCACCTTGACATTGACCTCAGTAGTCCACATTTGGGGCATCTCTGGATCAATTGAGACAAAAAATTCATTGATGAGGACAAGAGACTCTTGTACAAGCCATCCTTCAGCCATGCTACCCTCGGGGCGAGCCCTTTGATGGACAAACCCCTTTAAAGTCTTCATAAATCTCTCCAAGAAGAAAATCCCCCTGCTATGGACCACCCCACCAACTGCAAGGTCATCAATCATATGCACAAGTACATGCATTTGGATGGTAAGAATGTTGTTTGGAAAGTACTTCTCCACCATGCACACTTCTTCAATAGCATTTAAGCGTGCTGCATCAATGTTGTCTTCTCTTATCTGTTTTGTATTGATCCAACGTACCAACTCACTGATTTTGTAGATTGTTCTTCTAGTTTCATCTATCAAACAACCCTTTATGGAGATTGGTAAGATGAACTGTAAAAATTTGTGCTAATCATGGGACATAAGACCATTGAGATTGTCTTGAATGAAGATATAGTCTTCTTCACTTGTTTCTCTTCTGCACGACTCAAAACCCATGGACATGTGGTATAGAAAACTTTCCATTGGGTTTAAGTCAAGGCCACATCTCTGGAATTTGACCCATAGCCTCAGGTCATCTCTTTGGGCCTTGCTCTCCCTTTTTCTAGTGATAGTTTCCATATGATCTCCCCCACATTCTTGAAGATGTGCATTGGGTTGAGCAAATGATTAATCAGCAAGTCACTCCAGTACGGGAGTTCATGGAGAATAGAAAGTCTTTTCATTCTAGGTGGCATCCAATCTCCCCTCTCTAGCCACATGTTTTTCCAATCGCTCACTTTCAGTGGGATGCATGTCATGTTTGAATATGTTTGGTCCACATAGCTCATGTCCTTCAGGCAAAAATCTACCATGCTCCTCGTAAATTGTCTTGCTCAAATGCTCAAAGCATCAGAATGGCAAGTCAAGGATCACATTTTGGACATGCATGATTGCCGGAGTAACTCAAGCCTAAAACATCATAAAATTAAAATATAAAAGCGTTGGCATAGCCAGGAATCACATGTGTGTAAGGGTTTCAAAGGCACTTACCTCATCACTCACCGAAGCCTGACCAATTGTGCATGGTCTACATGAGAATGCCTTGCACATGTACATTCCATCATCCGATTGGTTGGGATATGTCAACCACATCAATTTCTATCCACAAGATTTGGAGCTCTTCTATAAGTGGTGCCAGATAGACGTCCATGTTCTTTGCTTTGTACTTTCCTGGGATGATCAATGACAACAACAAATGGCCCTTCTTGATAGCTAGCCATGGTGGAAGATTATAGTTAACCAAACAAATAGGCCACGTACTCCATGACGAACTCCGTAACCCAAATGGGTTTACTCCGTCCATTGCCAGACCAAAGGGAATACATCGAGGCTCGTTCTTAAGTGCATGCCAAATTTTCTCTATGTGCTTCCATGCACGAGAGTCAGTAGGTACACGCATCACATCATCTGCCGATCTAGTATTTGAGTTCCATGTCATCAAAGCGGCTATGGACTTGCACCTGAACATGCTCTTTATTCTTGGAATGATAGGAAAGTGTAGAAGGACCTTTGCGGGGATAAATTTTCTTTGTATGTCCTCCCTGTACCTATTTGATCCACAATTGGGACATTGTTCCAAATTTGCATACTTAATGCAAAAAATTATACAATCATTAGGACATGCATGTGTTTTGTGATAATCCAAGTCCAAATTAGTAAGAAGCTTTTTAGCGGCTGGATGGGTAGGGGGCATGTGACTCCCTTATGGCAAGATTTTCTCATTGAGCAACCTGTTGTTACATGAACAAGTCAGCCCCTTGATCACATTAAAGAACTGTAATTTGCACTTTATCATGCTTAGAATACAAAGTATTTACCTAAAAATCTCTATGATTGAGACGCCAGACCAAATGTAGACGGCAAATTAAGCATTACAAACGCGGTACGGAGAACTGAGATTTTTGCAACCACTATAAAGCGGCATGCGTACAAGACTTTGCATCATCTCGCCCTATTTATCATTGCTATCATGCTGTTGATATGAATGGGATGACTGAGATTGGTTTGCAGTATTGTGTTCAATGTTGTCGTTTTCTATGTTTTCAATGATATGAATGGGATGACTGAGATTGGTTTGCAGTATTGTGTTCAATGTTCTCGTTTTCTATGTTTTCAATGATGGGATCCATGTTAAAGAACTCTTCCAACATCTGCTCCATCTCTACTTCCTGAAATGCCACATCAGGTATTGGTTGGAAGGACTCAGTTGATGGCTTCTCATTTGAAAATCATTTTCTCAGGGATAAATTGGAGCAATATCTACTGGCGTAGTTTGACCTTCAGACTCTAGACCATGAGATCGATAACACATGTCTTGTAGTTGCTCTATCGGAAAGAGATCGTGATTGCATATGTGTTGGTCGCAGATTTTTTGTTTTTGAAAGATCTGATGCTTGCAATGTGCACAAGGACACGTCATCCTAACGTCCATACTTTATCTACCAATGATGCAACAAATAATTAAAACACTCTAGTTGTTATAGCTATACACTACTAAGTACATGCAATACATGAGTAACCTCACATTCTCTAGCCAAGCCCGATCGCCGCACACCTCGATCTAGAGGTGCACGAAGATAAGGACCACAGGATAATAATCTCATCTTTATTGGTCAATGACTATATCTTAAGGTTCTTGAAGTTTGTGTGCACTTTGGAAGTCTAATTGCATTTTTTCAACTATTTGCTGCTAGCTCTAACAACCTCACATTCTCTAACCAGGCCCAATCCCCGCACACCTCGGTCTAGAGGTGCACGAAGATTAGGACCACAGGGTAATAATCTTGTCTTTATTGGTCAATGACTATATATTAAGGTTCTTGAAGTCTATGTGCACTTTTAAAGTTCGATCGTGCTTTTTCAACTATTTGTTGATAGCTTGAGCTATAACAATCTCACATTCTCTAAATGAATCAAGTTCGGGGGCATCAAGTCTTAGCGACGATGATTGTCATGATGATGAAGATGATGAGATAGAGGATGACGAAGTCAAAGATGATGAAGGCAATACATTCACAAAGCAAACGACAATTCCGTTTCTCTCTTTATTGATTTAGGAGCCATGGGCTTATAATTTGATGATGCCTCATGTAGAGATCATTTGGAAGATGATTCATAAACATTTTGCAGTTATGAAGTTTTTTGGTCGTGTAATCCATTCATCTTTGTCTTCCCCCTCTTTCTCTCTTTAGATTTGGGAATATGCTCAATTATGTTAATCAATTGACAGTGATTGTTTTAGTTGTAACCAAGTGTAATCTTATATCCCCCCCCCTCCTCCCCCCCCCCCCCCCCCCCCCTCTCTCTCTCTCTCTCTCTTCTCTTTTAAATTTAAAAATTTATACAATATTCTTTAATTGTTATTGAGAGAAGGGAAACACCAAAATTTGCGGGGGGTGGGGTAGGGGTTAAGCAAGAATTTGAAAGTTTAGACGCTAAATTTGGTTGTTGGATATAAGTACAACAATAATTTACGCGGTAATAATAGCAATAATAATAGAGAAAATAGTCATGATAATATTTTAAACACAAAAAAAACCCCTTCCCCTCCTCTCTCTTGTTTCTCTACTTGAATTTGCACCTTCTCTCTACAAAACACGATAAAAGAGAATGGTAAACACTTGGCTCTTTTCATAGTCTTACGTAGCTTTCGACTGGCTTTTGATCTAACTGGTTTCTATCAATAATAATTACTGATGACTTGAAATACTAACCTAAACCTAACCTATAGACGAACCAACTAGAGCTCGTTTACGTTTTTTGAAGTACAGGAGTCATCTCGAAGTCCGTTTGTGTTTTTTTAACTATTTGTCGCTAGCTCTAACCTAATCTATAATCTAACTTAACCTATAACCTAACATAACCTAACCTATAACCTAAACCTAACCTATAACCTAACCTAGCCAAAGTCCGTTTGCATTTTTAGAAGTATACGAGTCATCTTCGATGTCCGTTTGCTTTTTTTCTATTATTCATTTGCCGCTAGCTCTAAACTAACTTATAATCTCACCTAACCTATAACCTAAACCTAACATAATCTATAACCTAAACCTAACCTATAGGCTAGCCTAACCGGAGTATACGAGTATACGATTGCGTTTTTTGAAGTATACGAGTCATCTTCGAAGTCCGTTTGCGTTTTTTCTACTATTTGTCGCTAGCTCTAACCTAACCTATAATCTAACCTAACCTATAACCTAGCTTAACCGAAGGCGTTTGCGTATTTAGAAGTACACAAGTCATCTTTGTTTGGTCGCTAATAGATGGACGTTGTGTTCGGATAGTTAGAATTTATGGTATGGTGTGTAAAGCTGCTTAGGTTAGGCTGCTCCAAATTGGATTAGGATAGCAATTAGTCATTCCAATCCGTTTAGGGCTAGCCACCTAGGGTTAGCGTCTTAGGACTAGTGTTGGTTTAGCCGCTAATAGATAGCCGTATTTTGGAGTGTTAGGGTGCGCTATGTAAAGTTGCTTAGGTTTGGCCACTCCAAATTGAATTAGTGTAGCGTTTTTCCATTTTAATCTGCTTACGGCTATCCGCTTAAGGTTCTATGGATTTTGGTTTGGACGCTAATAGATAGCGCACTGTGTTCGGATGGTGAGGGCACACTCAGTAATAAAGCCGCTAAGGTAAAGCGCTCTAAAATATATTAGGATATTGTTAGGCCATTTACTCTGCTTAGGGATAACTGCTAAGAGTCATTGGCTTTAGATTAGTGACTTTTGTTTTGGCCGCTAATACATTACTATATTTGAAGTGTTAGGATAGGCTAAGTAAATCCGCTTAGGTTTGGCAACTTTTGATTTGGTCGCTCCAAATCCAATTAGTGGATCGCTTGGCCATTTGAGTCTGCTAATAGGGTTAGAGGATTATGGTTTAGATACTGGTAGATGGTCATGTTTGGACGTTCCCCGATAAGTGTTTAGATTAACATAAAAATACATAAGTTCTAACTGTCTGAACACAATGTCCATCTATAACCCAAACATTAGTTAGCTTAACATATAACCTAACCTAACTTTTTACGTACAACCTATAACCTAACCTAACCTAACCTAACCTATAACCTAATTTGTTGCCTAAACCTGACCTATAATCTAGGTAACTATCCTATAACATATAACCTAACTTATAACTTAATTTAACCTTTAATTTAAACCTAACCTATAAGTTAACCTAACATAATTAACGTCCTATAAGCTAACTTAACCTAACCTAACATAACCTAACGTAACTTAATGTATAACCTAACTTATAGCTTAACATATAACCTATATATACCCTAACCCAACCTATAACCTAAGCTAAACCTAACCGAAACCTAAAATCTTAACCTCATCAATCACATAATTTCAAAAACGACACAATTCAAAACAAAATTTCTTCAAAACAAGATTTTTTCATAAACCAAAACAAATTTTTTTCATAATTCAAAATGAAATTTCACAACACAAACCATAATTTCTTTTAAAGCACTGAAAGTTTAAAGCATGAAATTTTCTTTTATCAATATACAAATTAATTTAAATAAATTTAATATGCATTAAAAGTTGAAGCACTCACATGCGGCCTATTTGAGCAAGAAAAGGTGTTTGTAAACATCCTCGAACCTGCAAAAACACACACACACACACACACACACACACACACACACACACACACACACACACACACACACACACACACCATGTTAAACCCTAAACCTACCAGTAAACTTTGAAAACAACCTCACCTTAGTGCTATGGAGTAGTCCACGAGCAAGATTAGCACCTCTGACAACTTGTTTCGTACCAAATCTGTAAAAGATGAGGAGGAAGAGATCAAGAGAAGAGGTGCAAAAAGAAGACAAATGTGCAGGGAAATGCCGCAGGTTTGTGTTTTTGCAAGGTCCACCGGTACAGGTATTAGTAGAGGCATGGAAAGAGCATTCGTAAAGGCGTCAAAAAGTGCTTCGGAATAGGCATCGGAAGATACATCGGAACAGGAGTCGAAAATTTAAAATGAAATTTTAGAAAAACTTTATCTCCCTCCATACTTACCTACACATATAGCGATGCCCGCCATTAACACCGGTAATTTGGCACCGAAATTTAAGTGACCTCTTGTAGTGTGATTTGAGGAATAAAGTCACGTAAGACCTTAGTCATCCCATTCATCATATGTGCAACCAAGTTGGTTGCTCCCTGCGGGGGCGACAAGGTACATGTCCTTACCAAACCCAAAGGTGTCCTCATGGTTGTCAAGTCTCGGCTTTCAATTGCAAGCTGAAATTGATCATACCCTGAGTAGATATCCACATCGATTAGATTCCCCTCCCTGCAAAAAAAGCCTCTGCAAACTCATCCACAATTGAACCTGTACCTACATTTCTAATTGTCACCTTGTTCACTGGGTTGCATATCTTAGATGAAGCGTAGAGCACCATTCTTCTTTGGAACTGTGATCCAACTGTTTGAGTATGGAGCACAAGAAGGCTCCAAAATCCCCATTTTGATCTTTTCATTCAATAGCTCTACTAACTTGGATGAATGAGCCCTTGGAACTAGAATAGGCCGCAGATTCCAAGGCACATGAGGTATTGTGAAAATTACCATAGGAACTACAACAGAAGGATCAACACATCCTATCTCATGTGACTTAAATCCAAAAGCCTTACCGTACTTTGAAAGCATTTCTTTAAAGCACTTTGTCTAGTTCTGTGTTAGAAACTCCTCGCAACCAATCTGAAACAGTATAAAAAAGATTCCTTTTTGTAAAGGTGTGCCCAATATTTTTAGGATTCTTCAAACTTGGTTGCAAAGAAGCCTACTCAATCTTTTCCCTGTTGTTAGGTGGTAAGGGTGAAGCTATTGGTTTCCCTTCTTTGCTACACTCTTGTACTTAGTTTCAACATGGACTTCTGGGCCAACTAATTGGTTTTCTTTAAAGGCTTCTATTACTTGATACATTTCCATAGAGCATACTTCCACAACTTCATTTTCAAGATGCAAACTAGAATTCATTATAGCATCAAGATCACCCGTAGTATCTACAAAAGAAACTTGTTCACACAGCCCCAAAACATTTTCAATAGGATCTAGAAACCCACTCTCTTTCATGCTTATTTGTACATTATGTACATATTGCCTGTCACATCTCTTCAAATATTCAAGTTTTGTAAAACATACTGATCCATTTCTTGTTACCGAGGAGCTTGAGAAAGTTTCACCTATTTTTGGATCAAGCGAGGCCCTTTTTCTTTTTGTACCACTACAATCCCGCTTTACAATGGCACTTGGCCAAAACCCATCATTTCCCAATGATCATGAAACTCTTTGCTCACCTTTGGTAGAGTATGATCTCTAAGGTTGTCACAATTTCTTTCATGGCTTACACAAACTGTGAGAAATTGAACAACATGTTTACCATCTTTGCTTCATATCCTGGCATAAGCTGAACCATCATTCATTACCTTTGGTTCCATTTGAACTCCCACAATGTAGGCCTGTCCAAGGATGAGATGACATGAATATGTATCCTGTACAAAGAAGTTTTGGTCAATTTTTACATCACCTATTGTCACCTTCACACCTGGACATGCTGTATACCATTCACTGGATGAATTTTTTGCCACTTTCACCATCCAACCATGATATTTGTCCATTGACCATTTGCACTTGTTATAGAGACTCTTTGACATTATGTTTATTTTTGAACCGTGGTCAATCAAGGCAACAAATGGCCCTTCAAGATCACCTACCTTGCCCAATGACTTTGTGACTAGTAGCTCCTAGGAATAGATTCAACTTATTCATCATCATTTGAGGAATGCACTTGCTTCACTCTTCCACTAGATTGGTAGCATCCTACCACAGCTCCATCATCCTCCTTATCTTGCAACTGCATCCCTTGTGTCTTCAAGGTTTCTCCTTCAACCTGTGGATGAGCAACCTCAGCAAGAATTTGCCTCTTTCTCTTGATGATGTCAATAATCTCCTCATGGAATTCACGCTTTCCAATGCCAAGGACTTTTCTTAGAGTAAACTCAATCTTGCTATTCAAAATCCTATCCTCCAAGACTTTTTTTAAATCTATAGCAACCTCAATATCAGATTGTAGTTTATAACCTGGGCCTTTTGTCTTACCTTTTGTTGGCTCTTTCTTCTTTCTTGTTGTAGACTCCTCCATGAGTACTTCATGTGGAGATGCTCCTTGTGTCGGGGGTGTTTGGGAAGGAATTGAGTCGCTTCTTCCCCCACTTCTAAAAGATCTTTTTGATGGTCCTTCATCAGCATTCTCATGTCTGAGCTTCTCTTCTATAATAGCCTCATTTTGTTGGTATTTTGTAATGTAGGCATGCACTAACAATGAGTCCACTAAATCATTCCATCCTGTTTCTAGGCATATGCAATCACCTGCTTCATGTGGAATCTCTTTTGTAAGATTTCCCTTTTTAGCTAATTGCATGAAATTAGGCCAAAGTTGACCATGATGGTCACTCGCCTCTTCATCACTAAGATGCTCAATTTTTACTCCATAAGTAGCTGCCTCCAGTGTATTTTTTTTGGACACCCTTCTTGAAATTTTGCTCACTTTGCTGGCGAGTAAATGTTGTGCCTAACATAAACTTGTCAAATTGGCGAGTGAAAGGAATCTTTAGTATGAATTTGTCACTATTAAAAAAACTTAATTTTCATCGAAAAGAGGAGGCATAGTTTGCAATTTTCTTGTATGATTGCATTAATAGTATGATTATTTATAAGACATTACGACATGCTCTCTCTCTCTCTCTCTCTCTCTCTCTCTCTCACGAGTGCAAGGAATTTTTTTAAGGGGGGGCATAGGTAGGTGGGTAAAGGAAGTTTAATGAGAGAGGACCCAAACTCAAGACAATAAGGCTAGCTAAAATTGTTGTGCTTATTGCAAATAAAAAATTTTGTATTTCTAGCAATTTGAGAAGGTTTTGGTTGACATGAAGAAAATACTATGAGTAGAAAATGCTATCATTTACATAAGCTTCAATGTCTATTCTCTTCAAGCATGTGTACATGTGTGTGTGTGTGTGTGTGTGTGTGTGTTTGTGTGTGTGTGTGTGTGTGAGAGAGAGAGAGAGAGGTGAGAGAGAAAGAGAGAGAGAGAGATAGGTGCAAAGTCATTTTCTCTCAAAATTGACTACGAATATAGCACTTAGGTAGGCAATACTATCCAATTGTTATAGGTATGAAATATTTCCTATATGGATCTTAAAATATGCTTCACATTTATGTTTTTGTTTTCAAAAAGAGTTAAGTTTGGATGTCCAATGTCAAGTGCTTTGTGCATGGATAACAACCTTCAAACTATAGTCTTAAGACCCTTGATACCCTCTAATGTGAGGTTCTTTTTGGATAGAAAACAACATAAACTTTTTATAGTGACACCTTCAGCTTTGATGTTTATGAAACTATTGTATGTGTGTGTGTGTGGGAGAGAGAGAGAGAGAGAGAGAGAGAGAGAGAGAGTGAGAGTGAGTCATATTTTTGGACTATATACATTGTCAAGTGGAAATAATATAAACTTACCATTGAATTTTATTTTAGAATAATCAGAGAGTAGGGGAGTTGAACCCCCTCACCATGAGGTATGAACCTCCATGGCTACACCAAGCTCCCTCCAAGGAGAGGATAGTTGATTCACTAAGGATAGTGAATCACCTATCCTCTCCCCTTCCCTGCACAACCCCAAATAGACATCAGTAAGAAAATAAAATACACTAAGATTAACATGCGTACTTACAAACCTTCCTTACTCATATCATATATGCCTTTACCAAAAGCTGCAACCAAGCACATTTTCATAGATCCAAAAATATAGAAAGTTGAAATACATCCATCATGGCACATCTACCAACAACACTAGAAAACGCATCATGTTGATCAAAATATACCAGAACCACAATGGCACAATGGGCCATGGCTTTGCATCATGTTGATCCATGAAACACAATGGCATAATGGCAAGGCATCCTGCTAATCCATGAAACAACCCATTTGATCATGCATGAATATAAAAATAACAAGGCATAATGGCAAGGCATCCTGCCAATCATGAAGCAACCCATCAAGGAAGAATGGCAGTACATCATCTTGAACCACATACACCAGCTACAATCCACAATTGCATCATTGGCAGCACATACTATCAAATCATGAGCATGAAGCTTTTAGCATGTATCGTCACTGTCTATATCACTAATATCATCAAGATCTTCTTCTTCCTCCTCAATGCATGAGCTGTGATACCTTGTACGCATAGGACGATCATTCCATACATTACAAGCTTCATTGAAAGGAAATGTATTGATATCATAAAACTTTTGCTCAAAAGCACGGACACAAATGTCCAAATGCTTATCTAATCTATTCCTCTTCTTATTTTTTATGAAATCAAGCCTACTAAAAGTCCTTTCATCTTCGACACTACCAATAATCATCACTAAGGCAAGGTCAGCAAGCTTTGCATACTCGGAAATTTGAGACAACAATTGAGGAGCTTGGGACAACTTTTTCCAAAGAAAAGTGACAGTTACCTCTTTTGCATACTCCACTGGAGTCTTTGCAACATGTGCCTTCATTGTTGTAGTAAAGAAGGAAGATTGGGAATCTAGCTTCTCTGCGTCCAAGATAGGACCATAGAAGCAACCACCCACTTCTCTTTGAGTGCAATATGTGGCCTGCAAAGTCTTCAAATGCCTTAAAAAATCCACTTCACATGTTAGAGAGTACCAAAATTGTGGGTAGATGATGGAAAATGCTTCAACCAAGTCATGTGATGGGAATCTGTCATTAATTTCTTGCACCAAAAAAATAGCAGCAGCATGGCATTCCCTTTTCACATTCTCAATAGTCTCAAGAAACACATTATTGGACACCCCTTCCCTTCTAGAATGTCTCACACCTTGACCTTCAAATCCACCCTTCACAGTTATAAACATATTATTGAGGACAATACCTAGCTCATCTTTCTCATTAAAATCAAGCCAACTATCACTCTTAGAACCATACACAAGGCTAGTCCACATTTTGAACTTTGGCCCTTGAAACCCCAATTGTAAATCATACATTTCTTTCAAAACCTTCTTAGTATTTTCAATGCATTCAACAAAGTCAAGTACATATACATCTCGAGCTTGAGACAACTTCACAAGCATATGCATGCGTTCCAAAAGAGGGAGTACACATGGTATTCCTAGAATAATTTCAATGTCTACCAACTCTTCAAAGACTCTTAAAGCATCCACATTATCTCCACAATCCTTCTTCATTTTCAAAACCAAAGTGCGATATTCCTCATATAGTCTTAGAATGGGCTTATATAAGGAAATCCATCGCGTTTCAACATCCCTTAGAAGTTTTCTACCTTTGCTCAAACCTTCGGCCTCTTTCTTGTACTCACTAAGTCTCTTGGGAGACCTAGAGAAGTAATTATAGACATCATGGATGACACCTTCTATCTTAGAAACTAATGCAACCTTTGATATTATTTTTCCAGCCAAATTTGTTCTATGTGCCATGCAATGGATTCCCAAAACAAAAGGAGTATACTCTAATGTAAGACGAACAATCAATCCTGCACGATTTCCTTGAAGAACACTTGCACCATCACACCCAACACACATTAACCTTCCTCCTAATTCGGTACTCCCAATACCTCCAAACACTTTCAAGTTCTCGATTACCAAGCTTAACAAGTTTTCGGCATTAGGAGAACCATCAATCTTAGACAAACAAAGGTAATTTACTTCTCTTCTATAGTTCTTCACAGTATACACATGCATTGCCATCCATTGTGTGTTGTCATTTGCTGTGACTTCATCTAAACTCAAGGCAAAAAAGGAACTTGCATGCACATCATGTCTCACCCTATCTTGAAACACATCATCCATGCATTCTGCCATCTCCCAACCTGAAGTGATAGACCAATGCTTGGTCGGTAAGGAAGGAACTCCAAGGAATGCATATAAATACTGATTTCGAGGAAAATCATTCATGGGTCTCCCTTTGTTGAGAAGATAAAAAATGCAAGCAAATTGGGGTTTTTTAGCCAAAAACATTTGGCTAGTTTGTGTATGCATGTAACACTCAATTGTTTCTTGATTTGCCTCAGTCTTAAGCAGTTCATCATATTTTTTCTCATTCTCTTTGTGTTTGTTTTTTGTAGCCCAAAATACACTATCCACCTCTTCTCCCTCAATTACAATTTTTGCATAGCGTTTCCCCTCGTGCTTCTCTAAAGTGTCACGCTTGGAATCCATTATACGAGGCCTCTTGTCTATAAGCTCACATACCTTGCACCTCACTTTCCCTTTACCCTCTACTTGCTCCGCCCAAGGAAAGTCAACAAGCCACTCTATACGAAAGCTTCTAGATGCATCATAATCTTTCCAAGTGCGTTTTTCACCTACTTTATCCTTTCCCTTTCCCTTGGTGGTTTTTCTACACACCGCATTTGAATTCCCAACTTCATTTGCATGCATCGCATTCAAACCCTCATGCAAAACATGGGTGGCATGTGGCTCTGTACTAGCAACATTTGAAGAACCAAAAAATGACTTAAACTTATATGAAGCAGGTACCTTAAGGTTCTTTGATGCCATCTACAAGTATACAAGAATAAATTCATGGAATGTAAGTGCTTAACAATAAGGTAGAATACTTTTTTAGCTAGTAGCAAAGAAACATACCTTTGAGAAGAATCGTTCGACGTTCGGACTAAAAATATCTTGATAGCAGGTAACCATGCAGCTTTCTCTAATCACAAAAGAAAAACATGTAGAATCTTCTAAAATCTCTCTCTCTCTCTCTCTCTCTCTCTCTCTCAGATTCAAGCAAGAAATTTCACAACATAACCGATGTTTTTTGCACTTTAACTCTTTTTTCGTAAGTTTTCCGAACGGATTTTCTCTTTCTTCTCCTCTCTTCAACCGGTTGATTTGGCTTTTCAACCAACTCAAGGCTAAGTTGAGGCACACTTTTCTCGAACACTCCATGGAAACAAAGCTTTTAAATTTTGAATGAAAGTGACCTTTCAGCAAAGCAAAGCAAAGCAAAATTGAAATGAAAGCATAAGCACTAATGTTAAACTATGAACGAAAAGGACCTTTTGAAATTTAGTCTTTAGTTTTAGCATCTCACCTCACATAAGAAAATGCCTTTGAATGAAAAGGCCCACACAAATCAAAGCATTGAGTGAGCATTTTCAAAAGTAAAAGCTTTCAACACTGTTTAAATTCACAATTTTACAGGGTGCACTTTTTTCTACCTGCAGGGTGTACTTTCTACCCACAGAGTGAATCCCAATCTTTTGATTGAAGAAAACGTTTAGAAGAAGGCTTTTGAGTCTTGAGGCATGTGCAAAAGAAAAGACTTGTTACTTTACTTATGTGTTCAAAAAAAGAGGAATGAAGAAACCTCTGAAGTCTGCGTTGAGGTGTGTGCAGACAAAAAGAAACGAGACAAAATAATTTACATGTTGAATTGAAACATGCCTTCAAACTTATGTGTTCAAGACAAAGAATTGAAGAAACCATTTCGTTGAGGTCTGTGCAGGAGAAAAGAAATAAACAGCGATTTCTTACCTTAAGCTTGTAAGAGGGCTTGAGTTACAAAGCTAAAGCATGCTCCACACGCTCTTCCTCCAAATCCTTAAACTTCATGATTCACCACTTCCATACGCAGTCTCGCGAGAGTTCTCTTCGATAGGGTTTCACACATTTAGGTGCCCTCCCTTATCCCTCTCTACGTTTAACTTTTGGCGATCGTTCTCACCAAAAACCTTATGCTCATAGCCATACTTGGCGAAAAAATGGTCAAAATTTACCAAAATATAGCCAAAATTTATAAAAATAAATCCAAATTTCGCCAAATTTACGAAATTTCACCAAAAAAAAATACACTGGCTGCCTCAACTAAAGAGGTGGCATGGTTAGTTGCCATATCTTCAACTAAGGAACTTGCATTCCCCCCTTCCCAAAGTTAGTTCTCAAGGGTAGACCTGTCTCTCTTAAGTGGATTTTACCATCCTTAAAAACACAACATCTTTTGTCAAAGCATCACTGAAACTATCACAATCCCTTCTTACAGGGTCTGTACTATCACACCAAATACATCTATTAAGAAAACCTTCTTGGGGTTGTTGTCTTTTCCTAGGAGGTGGCCCTGATGGTTGGCCTTTTTCTTCAAGCTCTGCAAGCTTCACCTTTAAGTCACGCATTCCCTTCACAAGCTCATCTAGCATGGACTCATCAAACTTAGGATCTATAAAAGTAGGCTTTACCATTTTGTCAAAAGTTGAGGCTGAAGGACTTGTAGTGTTTACTACCATTTTGTCCCTTCTTCTCTATCATTTGGCAAGTAGTGAGACGGCACCTTCTACCTCATTCCAATTGATCTTAAGTCCTTGCTCAACATATTTATCTTCAAGAAGAAGCTCCAAATTTTCTTGAAACTCTTTACCTGCAGAGCAGCTTGTAAGAAAAATTCTATCTTCTCTGCATCTAGTGTGGCATTTTCTATCCTTGTGAGTTGTGCATAGCACCACTCAAATTCCTAAGTAGCTATAATATTGATAGTCCTTGCTTTGGCTTGACTATCCATTCTAAAAATGTCCTTTTGGTCACTCTCTCGTGGTTGCTCCATGAAATATTCCTCCTTTAAAGCTACTTTGAGTTCTTCAATTTCCATATTTAATTGCTCTAACATGCTCCCTAATTTTTGAAGCAACAACTAGCTTAAAGCTTTGAATCATCTCACCTTCTGACACATGATGCAGCTCCATCTCCTTCACATACTTGCACAAGTACTTGATTACATCTTTGCCATTGAACTGAGCCATTCTATTGACGACCGCTTGTATAGCTTTGGTTGTTGAATTCTCCCTTCTTTCAGTGGAATGTTGTTGTTGCATGAACATTGCAAATGCTTGAAACATTTGCATTGTTGTTGGTTCAAAATGCATACCATGTTTCTCCACATGATCACCCATGGTTACCCACAAAATCTCGCTCTGGAAGATTCGCAACGGGTTCACCAAAAATATGTCAAGAAGTTTGTGGTCTTGCCAGGAAAGCACTAGGCTTTTGGCTGTGAGAGTTTGTGAAAGAATTCCAAAAATTATATGAAGGAGTTATACCATAGATGCCATGAAGTCTGGGGTCTGGAAGGAAGTGCAATTAAAGAAGCCCAACTCTTTCTCTCTTGCACTCACTCACACAAAAAAAGAACACAAAAGAGAATATCAAAACAACACAAAGATGAAAACATCAAGGCTAGGGTTGTATTGTATCATGGGTAATATGAAAGGGTTAATAGATGAGTTAATGGCGTTTAATCTTTGCAGACCAAACAAGCTACGAATTGTTCTTTGGAATTGTAATTTTGTGCTTACCATCATATATATGTTTTGTCTAATGATTGGGATCAATTGTGTGTACAAATCCTCTTGGTTCATAGCAAGATAACTACACATATGTCAAAAGAAAAGTTATAGTCTATACAGGGTAGTATGATGGGATCCGGTGAAAGAAGTATTTCATTGAGCCTTTTTGCGCCAAAGAGAAACACTATACGTTGTTGAAAGTGTATTTTATGACTAATCCAATGTTAATTATTGCAATAGATTGCACAGAGTGGAAGTGATAGAAATTCACATCAGGTGGATTATTCATCTATGATATTTCTAGTATGTGCAAAATGTAGATGTAAGAGAAGTGAAGAAAAGAGATTTTTCCCTCCCAAGCCATATTCTTGTCGGTAGGCAATAAGGATACTGCAGGAAGAGATGTACCTATAGTAAGGAGAACCTAGAATTTGTAGGGAGAATGACTTTCTAAGAGTGAGAGAGATAGATTTGGTTAGGTAGAGATGAAAATAGAGATATATGTTGGATTAGAGATGAAAAACAACAAGAAACCGACAAAGTATCAAAGTAAAACACATCTTACTTGACAAACTCTTCGGCAGTTATGCACTATTGGGATAAAGGTGCTTCGTCTTTTGCCCACCCGGAAGTCCAGTGTCCACGGTCGCCCGCCCACGTGTGTACATACCCTTATTCTTCATTACATATGAGAATAAGGAGCTCCTCATTTTGAGTCTAGTGAGGCTGCTCCACCCACACCGGCTTGTGCTCTTTTCCCTTCCCCACACATACCGCATTGTGCATGCAGGCACGCATCCGCACACACGTGCACTCATCAAAATTGGTATCAGAGCTACAGCTAGTAGTAGGCGGCGGCGATCTCTCGGTGGCAACGGAGTTCGTGCCTAGCGGTGTCGGATCGGAGGTGGTTCGACACGGATTTGGAAAGTAGCTCTCAAAGATCAAGGTAACAGGAGCTTACACTCCACCAGGCAAAAGGAGAGAGAAATCAAGTTTTTTGTGAGCTAGAGACACTGAGAAGCAGGTCGCTCAGGTTTGGCAGCTTGAGCTAGGAAGCTCCGATTTCAAAACTTTTTTTTATCAAAATGTAGATCTCTTCACGGTCTACAACTTTATAGAATTTTTTTTTTTTTTGATTCGGAGTGCAAGTGGGTCAAAAATCTAAATCACAAAGACTATGTTTTTCAACACAGTTTGGTGTAGAACTGCTTGGAGAGTGAAAGGAGATTGAGAGAAAGCGAACTGTGTGAGAACACACTGGCTACGTGCGGATGAGTAAGCCCGGCATTATCCGGCATCGGCCCGATTTTGGTCTTCTAGCATCATCTACAGCCTTGAGGATTGATGGCTCGGCTTGGCACATCGATTTTGACACGATTTGCGGCTATTCGATAGCACGCTTTTGCCCAGCGCGACGGAAGATGACATCGAGTGTTTTCTTGACTTTGAGCATAGGCAGACATAGCATTGGAACTTGCATTCAACGACGGAAGAGGGCTCCAACGGCCATCCCCGGCTTTACAACTTCGATGGTCATCTCTAGTTTTGGCTTCGACGGCATATACTGACAGATATGGCTCTAACGGACCATTCCAAGAGTGGGTTTCTCCCTTGAGCACACACATCTCTTGACAAGGTTTTCCGATCAACGTGTTTACCGATCGATGAGGTAATAGTTGCCAGTTCTTCAACGGTTTTGCTTACAGGTTGCGAGCAGCTTGTGTGGAGCACTAGAGAGCATTTTTTGCACAGTTTGGTGTAGTTTTAGGCTATGTATGCTTATGTGAATACAGCTTGTGCTAGATATAGATCGCAAGTAGCAGATTTACAGGTTTATAGGTGCTTTTGGACAGGTACTCATCCATAGAGCCACTCGTTCAGGAGTGAGCCAGGTTGCCAGGCTTTTTCCAGTGTATGTAGACCATTTGTGGATCTGTTTATTTAGTGAGACACTGTGTGTCTAGTTTTCATGCGATTTGGTGAGATTTTTGAGTTTTTACTCACTTTCCAAGGGAAACTCTACCGGATTTTCCCCACATTATCACCATGGTTTACACACTATTCATAGTTTGCTCTCTGATGGTGTAGTGGTCGAGTTGAATCCAACTTTGACGGTTATCTGCAGTTTTTTGGCTTGCAATTTGCGTAGATTTTTGACTTATTTTACAAAGGAAATTTTGTTCGTATTTTCTCGTCTTCTTGCCATAAAATTTTGGACTATAATGCCATCTTCTACAGTGGTCGATATATTCCCACTTTGACAGTGATAATCGAGTGTTTACTGTCACTTTGACAGATTTTGATAGGTTTTGTCAGTTTGGACACAGTTTGGGATTATGATTTTGTATGCTTGTGTGGCTATAGATAGACAGTCATAGGTTTCACAGGTTTTTGCATATATTTTGTAGGCAGTTTCTTTTGTGGGATGCGTTTTGAGCTAGTTTGCTCTCTACTTGCCGATATGGTTATGCGCTTTATGCTCAATTGAGCAGTTCGTCCCAATTTATGCTTGCAGAGTTTGCTGATTGTGAAGTTGGCTTTATGCATATGTGAGCATCGATTCTTATGTGATTGATCATGCTTTTGAGCATTGTGTAGTGGTCGAGTTACCTCCCACTTTGTTGCCAGTTTGGCATGGTTTATGGTTGAGATTGTACTTGAGGTTTCGCTCAGTTTATAGGGAAAATTTTGTCAAATTTTTTCCAGATTTCTCGCCATACTTTGGTTCTTAGCCATACATTTATGGTATGCTCATAGTGGTTATACAGGTTTCCTTTGATTTTGCTTCATGTTCTCATATCGACGCATATATCAGCCGCGAGACTACAGCATTCAAGTTACAGGTTTTCACTATTGAGCTACTGGTTGATTTATACTTGATTAGCATAGTTGTTGAGTGATCTCCCACTTTGTTGCCATTTTGGCGTTCACTTATGGCAACAGACATGTGTGACATTGAGAGACAGCGGTCTTGTTCTTGCCGATACATGCGTTGTTGGCATTGTGGTCACAAAGGGCACATTAGACACCATTGTTTCAAACGTATGAGATAGTAGCAGAGATGTATGCAAGATGCAGATATGGCTTTGACAGATGTTAGAGAGGCAGTTCCAATGGCGGTCTATGCCAGTGGTAGTGATGCCACACTTGCCTCCAGTGTACCTCTTGCAGATTTGTCTATGGTTAGCACTTTTTCTCCACAGTGATTATTACTAGCTAGATAGCAATGTAGTTTTCCATGTCACACCATGTTGTGAGTGGTTTAGCACATTTTTTAGTGGGAGACTTGGTTGTGTGCACTTGGCGATGGTTTGGCGTTTGACATAGAGGGTGCAGGAATGTTTGTTTGTCATTGCCCAGTGGTGCGTCATACACGCTACAATATGTACGTTGTGTTCCTCAGCTGAGACAGAGCTTGATCTCAGTGAGATAGTTGGCAGATTATGGTTGTCATGGTACTGCTTAGAGATCAGTCTTTCTAGATGCATTGTTGTTCACTAGTGATTGCCAGAGAAGCCCGTAGCAGTCTGGTATATCCTATGCATGTGTCTGAGGTTTGAGATGGCGTAGTCTCATTTTTGTTGCTAGTATGCTTTGAGCGAGGGACGAGATGTGTCTTTTTTGCTAGTGATCTCCATCATGCTCAGGAGACAAAGCATTTAGCTCTGCAGGATGTGCTAGTAAACTCTGTAGAGACAGATATTGAGTGGCAGTGCTCTAGTGAGACACAACACGCGTTGTCAGAATTTGTGCAGGTAGAGGTAGAGCAGGTCTGCTCCCTAGAGACACAGACAGACATGACAGATATGGAGTTTTTTGAGATGCTCATGTTAGAGGCTGATGAGTTGGTGCCAAGATGCACAGTTTTTCCTATGGGTGAGAGGGACGTAGCTTCCCCAGTGTCGATGTTGACACATCTATACACGATGGGTAGTCCTAAGGATGCAGATTTTGCAAATAGCACAGGGGAGGCGAGTATAGCCACTCTTGTGCAGATTTCATCAGTGTTCGAGTGTCTCATGTTTGACTTGTTACTGTCGAGACCCGACCTAGCAGCTGCCTGCTGCAATGGGAGAATTTGCATATGTCAGTCGTACGGTGTGGTTGACAGTAGCATAACACTTCATGGGGCTTTATAGACCATACACAATTGTTTGCAGGCTTTACAAGCAGGCTCTAGTGTGGGTACGCACACTCACCTACCACCAGCGCCGATACGACTACGTGTAGATTGACAGAGTGAGCCAGTGGTGGGCATCGGTTGAGAGAGTCTCTCACCTAGTTCTTGTACATACTAGTAGTTTAGCTAGTAGGCCTCACTTATTGGAACATCGCATTTAAGTGAGAGATTATTGGGGTAAAGGCGCTCCGTCTTTTGCCCGCGTAGATGTCCAGTGTTTGGCCGCTCGGTCACGTGTGTACATACCCTTATTCTTCATTACATATGAAAATAACAAGCTCCTCATCTTGAGTCTACTGAGGCTACTCCACCCACACCGGCTTGTGCTCTTCCCCCTTTCCCGCACGCACCGCATCGCGCACGCATGCATTCGCTTACACGCACGCAGACACGCGTGCATTCGCGTGCATTGGCGCACGCACGTGATCGATGCACCAAGTTCAAGACCTTATTTGATTAGAATTGATCTTCCAAGGATAGCTTACAAGATTGGATAGTCTTTCTCGAGGAGCAAGTGTAGGCTTAGGCTTATGTTTATGGCTAATTACAATTAGGCATCAATCCTCTCACTCCCTCATGAATGGTTTTCAAGGAAGAAGAGGTCCCCTTTTATAGGTGAAGGGAACCCTTAAGGGTTACACAAGAAAGAGAAGAGCTAGTGTGAGCAGGAACTGGCAAAGTTTGAAATGAGCTGTTCTTGCATGATGTGGGCAGATTGGGGTCCACCATTTTGATCATATCTCCTCAACATGGCTCCAAATGAATAAATAAAAGTAGGAGAAAAAAATTCAGCTCATAACCTATGACTCCCATTTTATAAACTTTTTCCAATTCGGATTGGAACCTTGTATTAAAAAATCATCAAAATAAGGTACATTTTTGGCAACAAAAGTCTTCTTGGGGTCCCCTTACCTTAGACTTTCATTTGATTTTAATGGATACCTCAAGCAATATGAAAGCATGGCATTGCTCCTTGACAAAGTTTTGTAATCATGCTTGCAATAATGCATTAAAATAAGTGTATCTTTTGAAAATCATGCAAGCTAGTGTCCCACTAGGATTTGATTCCTTCCTAGTAGCTAATAAAAAGAAATATAAGAAAAATATAAAAAATACATAGAATATATATATATATATATATATATGTGTGTGTGTGTGTGTGTGTGTGTGTATATATATATATATATATATATATATATATATATATATATATATGTATATATATATGTGTGTATATATATTGGAAGTTACCCTAGATATAGGATCTAGCTAGGGTGTGAGATGATAATGAGATAGTAGAAAGAAAGAACCAATGTTTTTTGCCCCAAGTTAAAGAAGCAGAGCTATTGATGCTTTTTTCCATAGTACTTTCTAACAATAAGTAAGAATATATTATTCTTGAAATAAATAATAGGATGAGATATAAAGCTTATTATTATTCTTAGATATGCATATGTACATTGTAGGAAATATACTTATGTATCTAAAAAGTTGCAAGATAAATCTTGTAGCATTTGTTTCCACTATGTAAGTGTCACAACACGACAATGTGTCTCTTTAAGTGTCTCTCAAAGTGTCACTAAAAGAGGTGCTAAGAGCGTCGCATGGTGCACCATCCATAGCAATGCTTGCAAATTATAATACAACGCTTAAGTGGCACTGTTTCTAAAGCGACACATAGAACTCCAAAAAAAATCTCAAATTTGTTGTAGGAGCCATTTTTTCTCCCATGGCACTGTGAGCAAAGAAAGCGTCCATAGAACGAAAGTGTCCACCCCCCCCTCCCCAAACCGCATGCACTATTGGCTCCATTGTGATCTCCTGCTCTGATGCCACTAGCATTGCATCCATCTAGGGTCCGTTAACTTCTTGCTTTAGTCTCTCTCTCTCTCCCTCTCTCTGAGAGAGAGAGAGAGAGAGAGAGAGAGAGAGAGAGAGAGAGAGAGAGAGAGAGAGAGAGAGATATGAATGAAGAGAAATATTATATTGAGAGAGAGATATATGAATGAAGAGAAATATTATATTGAGAGAGAGAGAGAGAGAGAGAGAGAGAGAGAGAGAGAGAGAGAGAGAGAGAGAGAGAGAGAGAGAGATGAATGAAGTGAAATTTTATATTAAATCTCTTCAAAAGTGGAGAGAGAGAGAGAGATGAAATGAAATGCTATATTAAATGTCTTCAAAAGGAAAGGTGTGTGTCCATGTAGTTGGATTGTACTCTCAGAACATCATCCGAGAGAGAGAGAGAGAGATGAAATGAAATAAAATGTTATATAAAATGTTTTTAAAAGGTCAAAATGACCTTGAGACCAAATTGATACAATCTTCGTGGATCTGATACAATGTGTGGGTACAAAATAAAAATGAAGTAAAGTGAAAAACTAAAATCATCATCATCATCACAATCATCAATGCCTGAGGATGTCTACCATCAAGCGTTATTCGAGAAAGTATTGCATCAATCTCATTGAAGATCTTTGTCAATGTTTGCCATAGTCATAATGGATGTCTCCCATGTTGTGCTAGAACGGTCTTGATCCTCTCATGGAGCCTCCGTTCGACCTCATTGTTTTTCCTCATAGACGTGTGTATCTAGCTCTCCCAAGCTCAATGGCTATGTCAACTAATATACCTCTAGTATAGGTAGGCTCTAAAGTCTATTGTGAAGCTTGCTCACCTGACTACTGACTCCATGCTCTAAAGAAATCAGTGATCTCCCTTTGTGAATGTTTCCCACTGCCTGATCTCCTCAAGAGACTCTCCTTGTGTCTACGTAGCTCTAGTAAAAAAAAACCCGAGGCATCTCTGATCCTGATATCTCATGACTCTAGACAACGGTCACAATCCCTCTCCGAATAGACAATGAAAGCAGCCCCATATCTCATAGTATACCAGAAAATGATAAATGTGATGTAACTCTGTCTCTAGCTATTGAGGCGGTCCGGGGCGGGCAACAAGAGAGGCGACCTCTAAACACCCCTCAAGGCTCCCGTGCTGCTCAATTGGGGCAGGGGCAACCACAAGCACAACACAACAACCAATCCACAGCCAAACCCAAACAAGATAGGGGCACCACCTAGTTAGAGAGAGAACTAGGAGGCAAAAGAGGAGAATCCCTTAGCAATACAAGTGACAAGGAAGGGTACACTATCACTAATTTCAATGCTACAAATACACACACCAAACAAATACACACACACACACACACACACACACAATTTTGTGCAAGAATTTAGCTTCAATTTTAATGATTGACGTGGGTGTATGAACAGCTTGGAGGAGAGTCAAGAGACACAATTAAGTTTGATGATGTTGCAATCTATACATTATCTTAGGGTTATGGCAGCCCTCTTGCCATACAACCCTCTTATAATGTTTTCCCAATCAACAAAACAAACACAAGAGCTCTTGAGTCACATACAAGAAAATACTACAAAAGAATCTCAAAATGAAAATTGTCATCTTAAACCAAACGAGATGAGATTGCCAAGCGTGAATTGGAGAGACTCAAAAGAGTTTTGAACCGGGGTTGCACCCAAATTATTGATTCAATTGATGCACAAGAGTAAGTATAACTTTGATTGGAAGTTATGAATCACTCACTCCCTTGCAATGCTACAACTAGCTCAAAGAAGCTTTCCTATACACCACATGTAATGGTGCATAGAGAGCTCACTTTCACTCCCTAAAACTAAGAAAGTGAATGGCACACTCAAAGTAGCGAGCAATAGTGTAGGGATCATGCTATTTACAAAGGGAGATGGCCTCTATTTATAGGTGAGGAGCGCCCTTATTAGGATTATACCTAATCAACATTTTCATAGAAAACCATGTTTATGAAATTTTTCATGTGTTCTTATGAGAGTGGGGCTCTCTTGTCTCTTGAGTCACATGGATGTGGGCTCAAGAGGAGAGAATTATTGAGGTGAAATAGAGAAGATTCTAGAGAGGTGAGTGATTTTTTGTGTGAGGTTGCCTACTCCAAGGTAGAGTAGAGTGGGTGCAATTTACAAGAAAGGGTTAGTAGTTAGTGTTAGTAGTTTGAAGTTAGTAGGATGGGGTAAAATTACATGGCATATGCACTCAAGGTGAGAATATACACAATTTGATGGAAATCACAAGATGGAAAAGGAATTTTCCACCTATCTTCTCCAGTGAATGAAGCGGTTGTAGAACTTTGTCGGTGCAGTTCTTGTGACCATGAAAAAGTTGAATTTTCCATGATCAAACTCCTCGTTTTGCAGAGCTTGAGCTTGGTTATTTGCTAATTTTTTCTCTTTTTATGAAAGGATGAAGAGGTTATGGTAATATGAATTTGATTCTAGAGAGAGAAATTGAGCTATATGTGTGTAGAGATGATAATTTTTTGAGCTATGGAGTAAAGGAGAGATGGGAGTGGTGAAGAAGATGAAGTAAGCCATGGAAGTTGCAGGTTTGAGTGGGGGTGGAGAGGAATGAGTGTGTGTGTGTGTGGAAGTGGAAAAGGAGGTGAGAGAAGACTATGGGTTACTTTGTGAGAAAAGTGGGCAGACTGGGGTCCACTCAAAAAACCCTATCACACCACTGGTAGCTCCAAAAATCATGAAAAAATTTGAGGTAATTATTCAGCTTGTGGGCTAAATTTTCTCTATTGACCACCTCTTCAAATTCCGAGCAGAGATAGGTGCCAAAATTCTCACAAAAAATCCTACTTTTTATGCTTGCAAAAGTCTTTTAGTGGCCCCCTCCTTTGTTGAATTTGCTCAATGCATCCAAGAGTGAGCCCCTCCTTTGTCATATCATGATACGAAGCATCCAAGTTTCCCTTTACACATGCATGGATGAGGTTATTGGTGAATAAAGCAATATATACATGGTGGGAGTAGTGTATGAAGTATTCATGGATTTTAGCTCAATGAGCTCAATATACACCACAAGTACAATTCTCCTTATTATCCACGTTGCAATGGTCTAAATGAGAGGTTCAATGGAGAGTTGTTGAAGATCTTGACAAAGTACCCAGACATATAGGAAAACTTGGGATTCAGAGTTGCCTTGTGCATTATGGGCCTCCGAACTGCTTTCAAAACGAGCACAGGGTTTTCTCCTTACCACTTGGTTTATGGCAAGGAAGCACTATTGCCCATTGAGGTGGAGATTCCTGCACTCAAATTGTTGTCATTGGGAGATGAAGAGCAAACAAACCCTTGGCAGAAAAGGTTGTTGGATTTACAATGTTTGCAATTGGACAAAGTTTTGTCTTTAATCTATTATGAAGAAGTGTCAAAGAAGGCTCAACTAAAGGCTAATGAATGTGTGAAAGATAAAGGAATTAAAAAGGGTGATCTTGTGTTGCAATACAATAGTAAGTTGGACAATACCTTTCATAAAAAGTTTCAAATCAAGTGGGAAGGTCCCTTTATTGTTGTGAACAAGTTTGATAATGGCACATATCAGTTGGAAAATTTGAGTGGTGCACAACATAATTATCGTGTTAATGGTTATAGAGTGAAGAAATACTGTTTGATGACAATTGTGATAGATGAGATGCTATCAATGGAGGAAGACTGTGAAAATATCTGAGAATGTAAATGAGGTTTCAGGGAATGGGATGCAGCAGCTGTTCACCCTAGAAACCTCTGCTTGTCATGAATGATCAAGAAGGCTAGGGGGGTTGGCAAGCTATGTCAGGTATTTTTTGGATGAGTATAAATTCACTAGGTCATGCCAAAAAGCTTGCCCACTAGCCTCATCTATATATGTGTATATAGCCCTCCAAGTCTTGGAAATGACCATGTAAAAATTCATGTACAAAGGTGTGATTTTGCCAAGCTTGGGAGTTGATATTTTGGGTTGTTTGAGTCTCCAAGACATGGTTTTTAATAAATATTTTCATCCGTGCTTTATAGCTCATGGATCGGACTTGTATATCATGAGTTATGAGCATCTAAAGTGGGCGGTCTCAACTTAAAAAGTGATTGCAGGTGCATGCGACAAAGGCAACCTGGCCAACTTGATGATTGAAATTGGAAATGCTAAGATTTAAGATTTCTAGAAGTTGCCAAGATGATGTGTTTTGAGCCGTGTGTTACGGTGATGATGGGTTTCTAGAAGTAGCCGAGATGATGGGCTTTGAGCCGTGTGTTACAGTGTGTCATTCGGTGACCGGAGCAGCAAGTTATGATGCTTTGGGGAAGGTTGTCCGAGAAGTTCCCCTGCTTTGGGGAGAGTCTGGAAATTTTTTGGGCATAAGGGTTTTGGGATTATTGGGGACAAAGTTTCCATGTGGCATGGGAATTATCCCACATGAGAAGGGAAAAGGGGAGACTGAAGGGTCTCCAAATTTAGGTGTATCACCTTGTGGAGAGCTTGGCTTGATGGGCTCGTGGGATCTTGGGGAGAGAGGGTGCCTTTTCCAGATTTCCACACTACCTAGCTAGGCACCTTGTCCAATTTTGGTCCACTGGACACTTGCCCCCACCCCATTCCCTTGGTCAAAGGGTCACCGACACCGCATTTTATGCCCAAAAAAGACAAAAAATGAGCCAATGAAAAGAGGCCAACAAAGAGAGCCTTGTTGGTTGAGAATAAAGATGAAATTTTTGGGGATAAAAGATTAGCAAGCCTCCATTTCAATAGCTACAACACCTGCACAACTTCCAAAGAGCTCATTTTTAAGCAAGCCAGAGTACACCCCCAGGTTCGAGTGGTTGTAACTCTTTCATCTCTCATCTATTTTTTGCCTATGGATACTCTACGGACATCTCCACAGGACAAGATTTGAGATGGTGTCCTTGGTTTCTACTAATTTTGAGTTTGTTTCATGCTTGAAGGGTTTTTCATAAATCTCTACAGGTGTTTATCATCACAGGTGTTTTCAACGGTGTAATAGCTCTTCCTTCCGACGGTGTGATTCGTGCAAGGCTATAGAGGCACTTTTTTTTTTTGTTTTCATGCTAACATCGTATTGTCCGATGATTTATCATAATGCTTGAGTATGATATCACTGTGGGCACTGAAAGAGGGAACCACAAATTAGAGTGCTGACCATTTGTCAAGATTGAATCATGAAGAAGCACCCACTAGAGTCAATGATGAATTGTTGGACTCTTATCTTTTCCGCATTGAGATGGTGCCAAGGTTGAGTGAACATGTCATACCTTTATAGACCATTGGATCACTACATGTTTATTTTTTACCTTTTTGAGGGCCTTTTTTGTCATTTTCACCCAAAAATGGTCCATTCGAGTGTAAAAAGTCTTAACAAACTGGAAAAATCCCTAACTCTCCCTTAAGATTCGTTTTCATATTGATTATAATTTTTCGACTTCTCATGCCTTCTACCCAATGTAGGCTGCAAAGTTCGACTACTGCATGTTCGCAAGTGTCACATTCCAGAAGTGGTAGATATGAACATGTAGAGTATTTTGGGGGCCCATTCAAAAAAGAGGCTATGTAAAGGGATGTGCATGTATTGTTGTTGGGTCAAGTTTGAGGTAACTGATGAATATAGTATTGAGTTTTATCCTTATCTTCTTGTTCAATCTTGATGTCCTTCATGAGTTTGGTTTATAAAAGCATGTTTCTATGAAGGCGGTAATCAATCCTGAACTGCATTGTCCTTAGCAGGGTATAGTTTGGCAACCATGGTATGACAAGATAGTGATGCATGCACACACATTCACAAGGCCTAATGAAAGAATTTGTAGTTGTAATTTCAACTTTTTGTGGGCATAAACATGTTAATTTTGATGAGTCCTCATTCTCTTAGGAGCCCGTTCTCCTTTGGGGCCACCAAATTCTCAACGGATGGTGGTTCAAAATTAGTGGCATTGAACTTTATGTGCACCCTTCGAAAGTGGTAATAGGTTATGGGTGAGGCTTCTCCAATTTTTTCACCTACAATGATGGTTGGTCATAATTTATTTTTGGTTCCCCTTCCTCTTCCACCTCCACTACTTCCACCTGGAGGAATTATTGGAGCTATGGCTCAAATAATGTTGTGGTATGTACGGCTCAATGGAAATTCTCGTGGAAATTTGGATGCGCATGTTAGTGAGTTTGAAAAAACATATGGAAAACCAGCCTAGGCTGGTAGATCCTATTTTGAAGGACAAAATTTGCCAAACCATGTTAGGTGAAGAAGCTTCAAAGTGTCTAGCAAAGTATGCATCAAATGCTTTTTAATATTATGACATGTTTGTTTGTTTGAATAGGTTTCTCATTGCAAAGATTTAGAAAAAACTTCAAAGTCAATAGTGTCAAACATTTGTGTATATCTATGAAATCTTGTTACCCGCTTGCAAACTCAAAATTTGAGTTCATAAATACCAACTACGGTCCACACATAGCCAATATCCTCACATTGATAGGATTTCCATCTATGCACGTGATTGTTGCCTAAAAGATGAAACAATGCAAGAATCTTGAGTAGCACGTCCATTTTGTTAGACTCGAAGATATTGTCCATAGGCCCATATGTTGTTGTATGCGGGGACCTAAAATTATAGAGCCAAGTACTCATGCCATTTTGTTGATATGTTTGAAAACATGACAATATGAGGGAATTCTCATAATCCCATCCGTACTTGCATTCTTTGCTCCCCAGTCCATAAGTCTTTCTAAATTTGGGGTTCAAAATATGTGTTGTATACGAGGTGCTGATGGAAAATGTCAAAGCACCTTACGAGGGATTGTCTTGCTCATATATTTATAATGATATGTTTTACCTTTTGGACTTGCCTTTTCATTTTTGTATTCGCCTCTGTACTAAATATCTCAAGGATTTTTCTCTGAACTGTCAGTCTAGGTGGAGAAATCATATGACTAATATTGGTGGTGATCTGGTCTAGCTCAGTTAATGATGACAATTGGGATAACAATATACGAAGGGAATATGCACATTGAGATACATTTTTAGAATAGACTCCTACAGTGGCATGTATACATTTGCATGATTGATTGGGGTAATTTGTTTGTACTATGCATTGGGCATGAATACGATCTTCGAACATGCAGTTTTTATGGTGATTTGAGTACTGGTAGCCTACATAAGGGCAATGAGTTGCTTAGGGAACCTTGTTTTACATGTGTTGTGGATATTAATGTAATGAATAGTTGGTAAGAGGTCACAACAGGTGGTATGGACTATCATCGGAAGGTTTAAAGGTAAGTATGTTTGAATTTTGGTGATCCAAAACTGGATCATTTGGTATATTGTCTAATACATGATGTTACCATGGATATGGAATATAAGTGGTGGTCCTTCATGTTTTTATTTAAAAATGTGGTATGTTGGCGTCTATAAGCACAAATGAACACTACTAAAATGCTCTAACAATTGCAATACATAGCTGAAATTTGGAAGCTTCGAGATTTTGTCATGATACTGGGAAGGCATATACATAACACTTGTGTGGCTGCTCAGACATGAGCATGTAAGACCTCTTCTTGTATTGACCAATTTTACAACAATAGATAGTAAGTAGAGAAAACAATGTCGTGAGTGCCTAATGTGTCGGATAACATATGATAAGATAGGACATTGTATAAGGGGTTATAATAACATTTGGACCATGTACAAAAGGGTCATACCATAAAATCTTTTTTTAAATTATTGGCTTTCACTTCTAGCAGATATGTTTTCTTTTATTGAGGGATGTACCATGGATAACAACTGGTAGACCCATTTACCTGCAATGTTGTTTAGGCACTAACGGAGCGGTTATTTGTCTTTACTGTGGATGCAAGTATGTAAAGATCTATCTTGTCTTTTTGATGATTGATGATATGATGTTGATGACTTGGAATTTCTAGAAAAATATCTTTAACTCTTGTATCTATTGGGAGGAAATTCACTACTAGATGTATTATTGTTCTGGATACTCAAATGAGAATACGTCTATTGGTATTAACTGGTTCTTGTACCTTTTTTTCTGAAATCCACTTGTGCTATCGATAGTAATGTGACCTAAATACATATATACATACTTACATACTTACATATATAAATACTTGCATACATACTTACATACATACATATGTACATACATATTACATGCATACTTAGATACATACATTTATACATACACTTATAAATATATCCATATATATATATATACTCAGATACATGTATACATACATACATAAACTTATACACACACACATACATTTATACATACAAACGTACATTGTTTCCTCTTGTTGTCAACACAAACATGTAGTATGCTATGGTCCTTGAAAATAAGAGACATGTAACATTTAAAGGTCTAGTACCTTGTGTGTAGAAAAAAATAACATAGACATAGTGAGCATTTCATTAGAATAGATTCCTAATGAGCATAGCAAGAGTGCTTGGATGGAGAGAGCAACAAAAGCATAACACCTAGTTAGATAGTCATGCACAATACTTCAAAAAGAGAGAGAAATTAAGCTATTGGGAATAGCTGAGGACCAGATTTACTTGGAGCCGGTCCCCCCTCCAAAAGGATTTGTATTATAGGTTTCCCCCTTCAAGGGAGACATTTTTACAATACAATACTTTGTGTTCCTTCAATAACTTGCTGGTGCAATGAAGATGGTCTCAAATAAAGTACAATAACCAGTTAAAACACAACATCAATTGAAAACACAACATCAATTCCCTCACGGTCTCAAACCCAAGACTTCACACACCTTCGAAGATGGTGAGAGCTAGCGGGGTATGAGAGTAGATCAAGAGGAAGAAGGAGTATTATTACAAAAAAGAAGTATCTCCTACATAATCGTTCATATTTGCTTAGCATAGCTTAGTAATTAGCATGGTAGAGGAGATGATCATGCATTGGAGCTTGGCTCTTGGTTGGATTTGCATCACAAAGCCAAGAGTTGTTGGTGTAGGTCTCCATTCTCACATGCTTTGCGTAGATGATGAGCTTTCCATTAAAGATTGAGAAGGATAGATAGTCTTATTTACTTCACAAATGAGATTGTGTGAGTGTGTGTGTGATAATGCATTGCAAAGATCAGCCCCCCTCTCTCTCTTGGTCGAACCCTCTTGCTATTTGCTCATGCTGGCATCCTATTGGCCCCTACAAAGCTTAGCCAATGATAATTAAGAAGCATAAGTGATAGCCTTGTGACATTTGTTCCCCTTTTCCCTTTTGTGAGAGCTTTAGGTATTTAAATAATGCAATTAAACTCTCATTGGACCTCTTAGTTTTCTGGCCAATAGGAATCAGGCAAGCCATTGGGTTGCTCAATGCTCATTGGACCCCTTGGGAGACTATCCAATAGTCTTCTAGAGAGCTTAATTCCTATTGGTTCTTTTATCAAGTGTTTTTAAATGAATTAAACTAGATTTACTCTAGCCTAATTCTCATTGGTCCACCTCTATGGCCATCCAATAGGATTTGAATGCACCTTGGGGGCAACTGGGCTAGGGAGCTCACATGTGTACACTAAACCCTTTGTGTAAAGGAAGCTTGCAGGTGTGTGTGTGTGTGTGTGTGTGTGTGTGTGTGTTTCTCTCTCATCCCCTACATAAAAGTCTCTCCCCCTCCTAAATAGAGATGTGGGAAGACTTTTGAGTCTTGCCACAAGCATCCAATTTACCCTAAGCCTTGACCATTGAAGATTACCTTTGAATTTTGGAACCTTAGCATTTTGGAGGCTAAAACTTAGGGTCTTTGAAGCCTATTGATGCACATTTCTCTTTTGCAGATGGCCCCCCCTTTGGATCCCTATTTTCCCTCCTTTGGATCCCTATTGTGATCGGTCTGCCAGCCTAACCAATATTCTAGTTTTTCCTTCCCTGGTACTTTCCCATACTAAATGATCAGTTTAACATGAGAAAATTGTTTATGAGAATCAGATATTAGTTATTATGACAGGCCTGTGGGATTCCATGAGGATTCATGGACCCACTTTCGACGGGAGATGCTATTACGTGTAGCATTCCCGCAACAAAAAGTATGCCTATTTAAAATTTTAATTTCTAGTCAAATTACTTACATGTATTTGTTATTGAGCATATGAGAGAGAGAGAGAGAGAGAGAGAGAGAGAGAGAGAGAGAGAGAGAGAGAGAGAGAGAGAGAGAGAGAGAGAGAGAGAGAGCTTGTGTAAGTATAATGGGCCTTTGGTAAGAAAATAATAGTCGGGCTCTTGAACTTTAACATATGGATATAAAAGAAAACGTGATAGCGTCGCTTAATTGACATTTGAACCATTGGTGTCGCTTAAATGATGCATCAAAAATGGTTATTTATAACGTCACTTAAGCGATGATGATTGCAACATAAGCGACAGCATTTAGCATTGCTTATGCGATATTTTAGCATCATTGAGCGTTGCTTACACGATGTGTCTATAGCAACATAATTAGCAATGCCGTTTTCATCACTTATGCGACACAAAAAATAAATCCTACCTACAAAGCAGCCTAGTAGTGATACATGATGATCCCAATGAAAAAGCATAACATAACACACCCATGCATTAGGAAGAGGATGGTGTCTAGGAGGGCCTCTTTTTCTTCCATGAACTTATGAAGGTGATTAACATTTTGACAAATGAGTGTACGCCATGTGTGCAAGAATGGTGGGTGTGTAAGAGATGTGTAAGAGTGGTCAAAGGATTTACTTTTCCCCCCAAAAAGGAGGTGGAAAAATTTATGATTTTCTGCCTTCCATAGCTCCTACTATGATCTCTGATTTAGCGAAGATTTTAGATCTACAATCTACACATCGAGCTCTTTCCATAGATATGCTACATGATATGGTTTTACCCCGCTAGATTTTAAATTCCAATTTGGGGGAGAAATTTAATTCAAATAAACTAGCCGGTTTGCCTGTTTGAATCAAAGGCTTTCCTTTGAATAATTTCTTGTTTGACTTCCTTCAACTGCCAAATAAAGAGGCCCTCCAAATTTGTAGTAGTTGTGTTTGATGCGTCCAAGAAACCATCTTCATTGAAAACCATCTTCATTCATCTTCAGTGATAGATGTCATATCATCTATCACTTGACAACACAACATCAATTCCCTCACGGTCTCAGACCCAAGACTTCACACACCTTCGAAGATGGTGAGAGCTAGCGGGGTATGAGAGTAGATCAAGAGGAAGAAGGAGTATTATTACAAAAAAGAAGTATGTCTCCTACATAATCATTCATATTTTCTTAGCATAGCTTAGTAATTAGCATGGTAGAGGAGATGATCATGCATTGGAGCTTGGATCTTGGTTGGATTTTCATCACAAAGCCAAGATTTGTTGGTGTAGGTCTCCATTTTCACATGCTTCGCGTAGATGATGAGCTTTCCATTAAAGCTTGAGAAGGATAGATAGTCTTATTTACTTCACAAATGAGATTGTGTGAGTGTGTGTGTGATAATGCATTGCAAAGATCAGCCCCCCCTCTCTCTCTTGGTCGAACCCTCTTGCTATTTGCTCATGCTGGCATCCTATTTGCCCCTACAAAGCATAGCCAATGATAATTAAGAAGCATAAGTGATAGCCTTGTGACATTTTTTCCCCTTTCCCGTTTTGTGAGAGCTTTAGGTATTTAAATAATGCAATTAAACTCTCATTGGACCTCTTAGTTTTCTGGCCAATAGGAATCAGGCAAGCCATTGGGTTGCTCAATGCTCATTGGACCCCTTGGGAGACTGTCCAATAGTGTTCTAGAGAGCTTAATTCCTATTGGTTCTTTTATCAAGTGTTTTTAAATGAATTAAACTAGATTTACTCTAGCCTAATTCTCATTGGTCCACCTCTATGGCCATCCAATAGGATTTGAATGCACCTTGGGGGCAACTGGGCTAGGGAGCTCACATGTGTACACTAAACCCTTTGTGTAAAGGAAGCCTGCAAGTGTGTGTGTGTGTGTGTGTGTGTGTGTGTTTCTCTCTCATCCCCTACATAAAAGTCTCTCCCCCTCCTAAATAGAGACGTGGGAAGAATTTTGAGTCTTGCCACAAGCATCCAATTTACCCTAAGGCTTGACCATTGAAGATTACCTTTGAATTTTGGAACCTTAGCATTTTGGAGGCTAAACCTTAGGGTCTTTGAAGCCCATTGATGCACATTGCTCTTTTGCAGATGGCCCCCCCTTTGGATCCCTATTTTCCCTCCTTTGGATCCCTATTGTGATCGGTCTGCCAGCCTAACCAATATTCTAGCTTTTTCTCCCCTGGTACTTTCCCATATTAAATGATCAATTTAACATGAGAAAATCATTTATGAGAATCAGATATTAGTTATTATGACAGGCCTGTGGGATTCCATGAGGACTCATGGACCCACTTTCGATGGGAGATGCTATTACGTGTAGCATTCCCGCAACAAAAAGTATGCCTATTTAAAATTTGAATTTCTAGTCAAATTACTTACATGTATTTGTTATTGAGAATATGAGAGAGAGAGAGAGAGAGAGAGAGAGAGAGAGAGAGAGAGAGAGAGAGAGAGAGAGAGAGAGAGAGAGAGAGAGAGAGAGAGAGAGAGAGAGAGAGAGATAGAGATAGAGAGAGACAGAGAGAGAGCTTGTGTAAGTATAATGGGCCTTTGGTAAGAAAATAATAGTCGGGCTCTTGACCTTTAACATATGGATATAAAAGAAAACGTGATAGCGTCGCTTAATTGACATTTGAACCGTTGGTGTCGCTTAAATGATGCATAAAAAATGGTTATTTATAATGTCACTTAAGCGATGATGATTGCAACGTAAGCGACGGCATTTAGCATTGCTTATGAGATATTTTAGCATCATTGAGCGCGTTGCTTACATGATGTGTCTGTATCAACATACTTGTCTGTAGCAACATACTTAGCAATGCCGTTTTCATCACTTATTCGACACAAAAAATAAATCCTACTTACAAAGCGGCCTAGTAGTGATACATGATGATCCCAATGAAAGAGCATAACATAACACACCCATGCATTAGGAAGAGGATGGTGTCTAGGAGGGCCTCTTTTTCTTCCATGAACTTATGAAGGTGATTAACATTTTGACAAATGGGTGTACGCCATGTGTGCAAGAATGGTGGGTGTGTAAGAGTGGTCAAAGGATTTACTTTTCCCCCCAAAAAGGAGGTGGAAAAATTTATGATTTTCTGCCTTCCATAGCTCCTACTATGATCTCTGATTTAGCGAAGATTGTAGATCTACAATCTACACATCGAGCTCTTTCCATAGATATGCTACATGATATGGTTTTACCCCGCTAGATTCTAAATTCCAATTTGGGGGAGAAATTTATTTCAAATAAACTAGCCGATTTGCCTGTTTGAATCAAAGGCTTTCCTTTGAATAGTTTCTTGTTTGAATTCCTTCAACTGCCAAATAAAGAGGCCCTCCAAATTTGTAGTAGTTTTGTTTGATGCGTCCAAGAAGCCCATGGGGTCTAGGGCCCATCTCTCTAGTGAAGAGTTTGAAAAATCAAAGAAAGAAAAGGCTATGTTTCAACTATTTAGAAAGTGGACATGGAAAAAAGGATTGTCCCAAGGGAAAATTTGCTAGCCAAGTCAAAGAGAAAGCAGTGTACATGGTGCAATTGCTTCCTCTTGAGTCCACTTCTTGCTTTTCTAATGTGAAACTATCACACATTGAACCAGTGCCCAAAGTGCTGTATTACAACCTCTATGTGGCAACCAACCTTTGGTCCACACAAGCTGGTGTGCATGCATGGATTTATTCAAGGTCAAAAGGTGAGATTCTTGGTGGATGATGGTGCTTCTTACAATTTCATCAACTATACGTTAGTGAAATGGCTTAATTTGCCCTAGACTCATAGTTCCCACCACTACAAGGTAGCTATGGTGTGCCCTTCGTGGAGCAAAATAGCTCCAAGGCAATCACCACAAGCGTCACATTGGACCTCAAATGGCTTTGAGAGATCCAGAAGTGTAAGGACAGGTTGAGAGATAAGCTTTTTGAGAGCATTTTTCTCCTTGGCAGACCATGTATACCTAGAATTTTTCTTTGTTAGGTCATGTAATGGTCATGCAATTTGTGAGAACTTTTCTATGAAGCATCTATAGTATGCACACATACCTATAAAGCTTCTTAGTTCATGTAGATTCCTTGGATTAGGCCATCCTTTTATAACCTCTAGCTTTTATGGATCCATTTGGATGCCATCTTGAGAGATAATGTGACCTAAATACTGAATCTCTTGTAAGAAAAACTCACTTTTCTTTTGAGAAATATAAAGTTTATTCTCTCGTAAGACTTAAAATATTACCTGGAGATGTTGCTTGTGTTCGTCTAGTAAATTAGAGTAGATGATTGTATCATCAAAGAACACTCTAGTAAAGGTTTGGTTTTGGTCGAAAGTGGCAAAATAGCCCAAAAACTGACACATCAGCTGATATTGCCGTGGGGAAAGAGAGAGGGTTGCTTTTTAGTGGAAAAACCTGCAATTTTTCCCATTTTGCTATTCACTTTATGGCTACTCAATCTATGTGTAGTGTAGTCCCGCGTCTTCGCAATCTTGTTTCTGAGCTTGTGAGGGAGTGAATTAGGTTGTCCCTTTATCAAACTAGTGTGTGGGCTTCAATATAGAAGCTTTTAAATCTCTACAAAATCGAATAATGGTCGTCATGAAGGTGGAAACTTGTGATTTCCTTTCAACTATTTCAAGTTACGACTACGTAATTGGGGGCGAGGCTACATGATTCCATGAAAAAAGTTTAGGTTTTGAATGGAATTTGTGCTTGGGTGAGGCCCGAATAGCTTCTCCATCAAGCGGTTAAATGTGGTTGGTGCATTGGTCAAGCCAAAAGGCATGACAATGTATTTGTAGACCAAATCTAGTTCAAAATGTGGTCTTTACAATGTCTTGATCAACTATCCTTAATTGATGGTAGCCACTTTTTAGGTCAATCCTACTGAAGTAGGTCGACCCTTGCAGTTTATCAAATAGGTCTTCTATCCGTGGAACAGGAAACCTATGCTTGATAGTGATCTTATTTAGTGCTCTATAGTCGACACACATACGATATGTGCCATCTTTCTTTTGCACTAATAACACGGGTGAACAAAAAGGAGATGAGCTAGGCCTAGCCATGCCCTTCTCAACTAGCTCATGCACTTGCCGCATAATCTCCTCTTGTTGAGCTTGAGAAACTCTATAAGGAGGTTTATTAAGCGGTGAACTTCATGCATTAGGAAATTTCAGAGGTCATTTGGAGGGCCATATGAAGAGAGAGAAAAATAGAGCGCGTCCAATGAGCATGAGGGCTACGTTACGTAGAAAAGTACGTGGAAAGACTCAAAAAATAGGAAAATAGCCTAAAAACTTGGATTGTGGCATCGTAATTTCCTTGCTTTTGCCGAGCTATTAGGTGCTTGCCAGTGGTCCCACTACTGATATTCTCCTATGGTCATTAATGTATTGAAGGGTGACCATTAAGCCCGCACAAGATATTGGAATTCTAAAACACTTTCACTCCATTAGAATGCTTTCAAAGTGAATCTCCCTCCACTAAAGCTTTTCTCTGAGAGCTATGGCTTCCACGTCTTCTCGCCCAAGAAGCTCTAGGTGTTTACTGTCTCTCACACCAACAACCAACAACTGCACTTTTCCTAGAATGCCAAGTAGTAGTATGTAATGGAATTTGCCTATTCAATTTGAGAGTAGCGGAATTTAATGAGAGTACTTTCAAGAAATGATTTTGTGAGCATAACGGATAGACATAATTGAAGATAGCAACATAATTATAGCAATTAGTTAACTTGGCATTGACAATACTTTTGCAAGAGAGAGAATTTAGAGAACATGACAACAGTTGAGGACCGGATTTATGTGGAGCCGGTCCCCCCTCCAATAGGCATTTGTATTATGATTTCTCCCATAAAGAGAGACTTGTTACAATACATTCTTTGTGTTCCTTGTGACCTAGGTGAAGCAATGAAGATGGAAACCTTCATGCATCACCATCATAGCATAACCTAAACTTGAAGAAAGCTTTAACTATACCAATCCTCAGTCCCAAGACCTCAAACACCTTCGAAGGTGGAGAGAGGTAGCAGGGAATGAGGGTAGGGAAGAGGAAGAAGAAACATTTCATACGAGAAAGAGCTAGTTCCTCACTTATCATAACTCTTGTGCTAGCATACATAATAGCATAGTAATGAAGAAGAAATAGATGGCAAGCTCAAGCATTGAAGCATGGCTCTTGGATGGATTTGCACTCCATAGCCAAGAGTGTTGGTGTAGGCTCTCAACCTCTACTTGCTTGGAGAAGGAGAGGGAGCTCTTGCACTTTGCATAGTACACAATGAGAGTGTTTGTGAGTGTGTGTGGGTGAGTATACCCCCTAAGCACCCCCCTAGCTTGCTTGGGTCGACCCCCCCTTGTAGCTCATGCTTGAAGCTCATTGGACCCCTCTAGACCTAGCCAATCACAAGCAGGAGCCATTACAAGCAACATGGGTAGCCTTGGGACAAGTGTCCCCCTTTACCCTTTGAGAGAGAGGACTTGATAAATGCAAAATCAATTAATTAAATATCCTAAATTATCATTGGACCCCTTGGGTGGCCAACCAATAGGCTTTAGGCACACCATGAGGGCAACATGGGGAGGAACTTGACAAGTGTCCTTGCTGCCTCTTCAAGCTGGGGCTTCCCTTGTGTGTGTGTGTGTGTGTGTGTGTGTGTGTGTGTGTGTGTGTGTTCTCTCTCATCCCCCCCCCCCCCCCCCCCCCCCCCCCCCCCCTGTAGGGTTGCCCCCCTCCTTGTAGGGATATTTTTGACTTTGGATGAGCAAGCCCCTTAGTCATCAAGCATGACTAAGCACTTGAAGTAGGGGGTGTTCCCACAAGCATCTCAGGCAAGCTTCTCAAGGCACCTCAAGCACCTTAATCATGCACCAAGTCAAGCACCTCAAGCATGGAGCCAGTCAAGCACCTCAAGCATCTTAATCAAGCACCTCAAGCATGACAAGAACCTCAAGCATGACAAGCACCTCAAGCAGGACAAGCACCTCAAGCACGACAAGCACCTCGAGCTTGGGCCGGGTTCCCACCTCAAGCTCAGCCCTAGCTTACCTAAGGTCAAAGGACTTTTACACACATTATTGGAGGTCTTCAATGAAGATAACCCTAAGGTCTTATGCTCCATTGGTTAGCCTTGCTCTTGATAGACCATCTCCCATTTGGGCCCCTTTACTATTGGCCCCGTGTTGAGATAGATCTATAAGCACATATCTATATCTTAACACTTGTTCCCATTTATTCTCCCACATTAAGTGATCAATTTAATATGAGAAAATCATTTGGGTTGGTTAGATATTAGATTTTATGACATTACCTCTCTCTTGAAATCATAGTCGTCCTCGACTATGAGGTAGAAGAGATAAAGCCTTAGTCATTAGTCAATCGTACTTAGCGGGTAGAGGATCCCTTTTTTACCCTACGACATCTTTCCAAGATGGATGACTAATCCATTTGGTGCTTGGGAGACATATCTGCCGCAAGCATGTCTGCTCTTTAGTCCATTTCATTCTCCCAAAGTAGAGTGACAAATTCTACTTAGTGTTTGAGAGCCGTCGTCATCACAAACATGATTCTAAGCATGCATAGTAGTTAAATTTGTGCACAATTAAAAAGAGGATTAGTCTTATAAGACAAAAACATGAGTCATTTAAAAGAGAGTTGTACATTTTCTTACTCTAATGTAGCATTGTAAGCATTGACAAGGTTCTTACTATCCTTAAGTTGTACTCCTTGCATCCATTTAGCATCGTCAAAAGGATAATTTTTGAACTTAATAAGATACCGTCGGATTATCTTACCATGTCGTAGTACCTTGTCTTCATGCCGAAGGACAGCTTCGGGTTGTAGCACCTCTTCTTGGTCTTCAACTTCGGGAGGGTCTTCAATAATTGGTTCAGTTGGTGGCTCTCCTTTGTAGGGCTTAAGTAGGCTTACATGAAAGGCATTGTGTATAAGCCAATGGTTGGGCAACTTGAGTTGATAAGCCGTCTCATTGATGGGCTTCAAGATTTGGAAAGGACCATAGTATCTTTTTGCTAGTTTAGCATAATACTTTTGATGGCCCGTAGGATTTTTGCCCGTCGTTTGACTTAATCGAGCCTTAGGAAACTTGAGTAAGACCCAATCATTTTCTTTGAACATTAAGGCTCTTCTGTGCTTATCAGCAGCAGGTTTTTGCCTTTGTTGAGAGATGGCTATAGCCTCCCTAATCTTTTGAAAAGATTCTTGTAGGTCACGGCTATACTCATCGGCGGCGAAGATCTTCCCATGTACTTTGAGTAGCAAGGGACTTTTAGGTCTTCCCTCTATGATCTCAAAAGGTGCTTTCCCCATAGAAGTATGTACAGTATTATTGTAGGCATACTCTACTAGAGGTAAATACTTTTCCCATTGTGAGCGTTGATCTACTTCGGTAACATAAGTCTTGAGTAGATCGAGTATCGTAAGATTGGCTATCTCACTTTGGCCATCCGTTTGTGGGTGATAGGCCAAAGAGAAATTCAATCTTGTTCCTAGATTTTCAAAGAGACCTTTCTAGAAATTACTGGTCATTCTAGGATCTCTATCTGACACGATGGATGTGGGTAATCCATGGTGCTTGAAAATCTGAGATATGAAGAGAGTTGCCATTTGATGTGCCTTAATAGTTTTTTTGACAGGAATAAAATGTGCTTGCTTGCTAAACCTGTCGACTATTGTCCATATTCCTGTATTCCCGTGGATAGACTTGGGTAATCCAAAGATGAAATCCATGGATATACTCTCCCATGGTGAATTTGGAATAGGCAATGGCTGGAGTAATCCAGGTTGCTTCCCTCTATCATACTTGGTCTTTTGGCATACTACACATTTTGAAACATACTCTTGTATGTCCACTTTCATGGTAGGCCAATAGAAATACGTCTCTACTCCTCGGAGAGTAGGTTGAATACCTCTATGCCCTGCATATGGAGGAGCATGGGATTCATACATAACCTTCTCACGAAGGGAATGGGTAACACATAGCCTATTGCCGTGGAGAAGATAACCATCCTGCAAGGTGAATAGTTCCTCTTTCTTCCCCAAAGCAAGGGCTGACATTATGTCTCTAAAGTCAGGGTCAGTAGCATACTCATCTATCATAGAGGATAGATCATTGTGAGTAGCTATAGACACCGCATTAACTTTTGGTCGTTGTGAAAGTGCATCGGCAACTTGATTGTGCTTACCAGCTATGTGAGCAATATGGAAATTAAATTGCGAAAGAAAATTTGCCCACCTCATTTGTTTGTCGGAAAGTTTGGTTTGCGTCATGAAATACTTGAGACTTTGGTGGTCAGTTCGTAGGATAAATGGAGTCACCAATAGGTAGTGCTTCCATGTATCTAGGGCATGTAGAACAGCTAAAAGCTCTTTCTCATAAATGCCCAAGACTCGTTCATCACTATTGAGCCTTTGGCTCTCATATGCTGCACAAGGACTGGTTGGGAAGTAAGCTTCTCTTTGAGTTTTTAAAAAGCATTTTGCTCCTTAGCAGTCCATACAAACTTAACGTTCTTCTTTGTTAAGTCGTGTAGTGGTCCTGCTACTTGAGAGAATTTTGCTATGAAGCATCTATAGTATGCACACATACCAATAAAGCTTCTTAGCTCATGTAAATTCCTTGGGTTAGGCCATGATTTTATTACCTCTAACTTTGATGGATCCATACGAATACCATCGTGAGAGATAATATGACCTAGATATTGAATCTCTTGAAGGAAGAATTCACTTTTCTTTTGGTTGAGAAAAAGTTTATTTTCCCTCAAGGCTTGAAAAATCACTTGGAGATGTTGCTTATGTTCCTCCAAAGATTTGGAGTAGATGATGATATCATCAAAGAACACTCCAGTGAATTTATGATATGGTCTAAAATTTTTCTCCATGAGACGATTGAAAGTAGCTGGTGCATTAGTCAAGCCAAAAGGCATGACTAGATATTCATAAAGACCAAATGTTGTGCGAAACGCGGTCTTTAGGATATCTTCATCCACTATCCTTATTTGATGATAGCCACTCTTAAGGTCAATCCTACTTAAGTAGGTATAGCCTTGTAGCTTATCAAATAGATCTTCTACCCGAGGCACGGGAAATCTGTTTTTGATAGTGATATGGTTTAGTGCTCGATAGTCCACACACATACGGTATGTACCATCTTTCTTTTGCACTAAAAGGATTGGAGAACAAAAGGGAGAGGAACTAGGCCTCACCATCCCTTTGTCTACCAATTCCTGTACTTGCCTCATAATCTCCTCTTGTTGAGCTTGTGAGACTCAATAAGGAGGTTTGTTAGGCGGTGAGCTTCCTGGAAGGAGCTCAATACGATGGTCATCATCCCCTCGTTTTGGAGGTAGGTCCATAGGGATATCATCGATGAACACATCTTGGAATCCTTTTAGAAAAGTAGACAAGTCTAACTCTTCTTGATTCCTATCATTTTCATTTGATGAAACATTATTAGCTTTTAGAGACTCTTTGACATAAATCATGTACGCAGAAACTGAGCTCTTCATTGATTTATCAAAAGAAAGAGGATTTACAAGTGGAATAGTGCGACCACGCTCACTAGCATCTATATACATGTTCTTTCCCCTGTAGGTGAAGTAAATTCTCCTTTCAGGGAACTTCATGTTGGCAGCCATGCGATCAAACCATGGTGCCCCTAGGATAACATCCTGATGTTGGAGAGGAGAGATGAAGAAGTCTTCTTTGTCGACATAGCTTTGGACATGAAGCCTCAACTTCCCAATCAAGGGAGTAACGGAGGCTTGTTGTCCCTTGAAAGCGGCATCATCTGTTACTATATCTCCCATCTCAAAAGCTTGAATGCCCAACTTGATGGCCAACTCTATTGATATGAAGTTGAGAGTAGAGCCAGGGTCAAACAAGATGAAAGCATCATGCTCTCTTACCTTTCCCCAAGCATAGGAGAGTGATGATCCTTTGCAATGAGCATCCTCTTTTGGAGCTTCGATGGTGGAAGCTCTAGGAGTCTCATTGCGAGTATTCTTCTTAGGGCAAGAACGATAGCCATGTCCTTGCTCCCCACACTTGAAACATTTATGGTCCTTGCGAAAAGCTTCAAGCTCTTCAGGAGAGAGTTTGTTTTTACCTTTGTAAACTCCCTTCTCCTTGGACCGATTGTTGTTGTTGTTATTGTTGTTGTTGGAAGTGCCTTGGGAATTATTTTGTGCATTGGATTTCCCCTTTGCATCATTTTTATCTTTGTTTTCCATGGGCTTGACATTACATCTAGCCCCTTGATGGAAATTGATGCGTGAAGCAACCATGGTGTGATGGATTACTTCGGTAATAGTACCAGGCCGTTGAGAGTTGATGTATTCGGCCATCTCTTCAGGTAATCCCGCACAGAATTGCTGTCTTTGCTCGGCAAAGTCTATCTTTTGAAAGATAGTAGCTTTGAGATGTAAATCCCAAAACTTGTCTACATACTTGTTGATAGACTCATGAGAGAGAAACTTCAAGCCACACCATTCGGTAAGAACTTTATCTTTAGTATCGCTTGGAAGAAATTGCTTCATGATGGAAACTCGTAGAGTTTTCCATGTCTTTGGGGCTTCTCCATTTCCACGAAGGCTAGCCCACCATTGACGAGCTGATTTTTGGAAGTGCATAGCTACATGGCGTAGCTTGGAGGACTCTGTGAAGCCCTCGTCCCCAAAGGCCGCATCAAATTGCTGAATGAAGGCCAACACTTTGTCGGTAGCACCAAAGGTGCCATCGTAGGTGAGAAAAGAGGTACTCTTTCCTCCCTCCTTGAACATCTTTAGCTTTTGTGACCTTCGCCATGCAGGAAATGATTTGCGATGTCCTCCCCTCTTGTATTCTCTAAGAGAATAGCCATAACTTTCATCAGAAGAGGAGGAAGGTGAAGAAGAAGGAGAAGAGGGTGACCTCTTCCTAGCCCTTTTCTTCCTTTGTTTCCTCTCTTTCCTTTCAGAGTGATGAGGAGAAGGACTATAGGTTGCTCTTTTCCTCTTCGGAGGAGTAGGCGATCGTCTAGACCGCCGTCTTCGTGGAGCCTCCTCTTCAGAAGAACTTACACTTTCATTGCTTTCTTTCTCTTTGGATTCCTCCTCTCGAATGGGAGAGAGTCTTCTTTTGGGGGTCTCTTCAAGAGGCCTCCTAAGCTCTCTCTCCTCTGGGAGAGGAAGGGAAATTCCATAAGCACGAAGTTGTTGAGTAACTTCGGCTTGCAAAGCAGGGTTGCCCATAGCTTGCTGCAACCTAGCGACGAGATAATTCACAAATATGGGAGCATCATCATTAGCACCTTCATGTGAAAAATCAAAGCTATCAATGTTCATTCTACTCTCTTTATGTTTATACTTAGTGTATGCTTTGGCAGTTCAAAACCTTAGTTGCCACTCCTCTTAGCCTTTGAAAATCGGCTCTTAAGTATCTACACCAACGGCTCAAAGTGGTTAATTATAGAGAGTAGAGGAGTAGGTCTAACATAGCAGAGTTGCCAAGGGCTAGCTCCTTTCGGACTTCTTATGGCTCAATAATAGTAAAGCCGTAGGCAAGTCTAAAAAGACTCCATTATTAAGTCCAAAGCTCCCGAGGTGTGCACCATCCCCCACATAGTGGGCTTAACAAAACCGATATTAGATCCCAATTCCACTCACTCTATTACAATTAACAAAATCAACCATTTATAGGCTACTTAAGGACCTCTCTTCTTAAGCAAGAAAAGAGAAACCAAATGCTCTGATACCAATGTAATGGAATTTGCCTATTGAGAGTAGCGGAATTTAATGAGAGTACTTTCAAGAAATGATTTTGTGAGCATAGCGGGTAGACATAATTGAAGATAGCAACATAATTATAGCAATTAGTTAACTTGGCATGGACAAAACTTTTGCAAGAGAGAGAATTTAGAGAACATGACAACAGTTGAGGACCGGATTTATGTGGAGCCGGTCCCCCCTCCAATAGGCATTTGTATTATGATTTCTCCCATAAAGAGAGAATTGTTACAATACATTCTTTGTGTTCCTTGTGACCTAGGTGAAGCAATGAAGATGGAAAGCTTCATGCATCACCATCATAGCATAACCTAAACTTGAAGAAAGCTTTAACTATACCAAGCCTCAGTCCAAGACCTCAAACACCTTCGAAGGTGGAGAGAGCTAGCAGGGAATGAGGGTAGGGAAGAGGAAGAAGAAACATTTCATACGAGAAAGATCTAGTTCCTCACTTATCATAACTCTTGTGCTAGCATACATAATAGCATAGTAATGAAGAAGAAATAGATGGCAAGCTCAAGCATTGAAGCATGGCTCTTGGATGGATTTGCACTCCATAGCCAAGAGTGTTGGTGTAGGCTCTCAACCTCTACTTGCTTGGAGAAGGAGAGGGAGCTCTTGCACTTTGCATAGTACACAATAAGAGTGTTTGTGAGTGTGTGTGGGTGAGTATACCCCCTAAGCACCCCCCTAGCTTGCTTGGGTCGACCCCCCCTTGTAGCTCATGCTTGAAGCTCATTGGACCCCTCTAGGCCTAGCCAATCACAAGCAGGAGCCATTACAAGCAACATGGGTAGCCTTGGCACAAGTGTCCCCCTTTCCCCTTTGAGAGAGAGGACTTGATAAATGCAAAATCAATTAATTAAATATCCTAAATTATCATTGGACCCCTTGGGTGGCCAACCAATAGGCTTCAGGCACACCATGAGGGCAACATGGGGAGGAACTTGACAAGTGTCCTTGCTGCCTCTTCAAGATGGGGCTTCCCTTTTGTGTGTGTGTGTGTGTGTGTGTTCTCTCTCATCCCCCCCCCCCCCCCCTTGTAGGCTTTCCCCCCTCCTTGTAGGGATATTTTTGACTTTGGATGAGCAAGCCCCTTAGTCATCAAGCATGACTAAGCACTTGAAGTAGGGGGTGTTCCCACAAGCATCTCAAGCAAGATTCTCAAGGCACCTCAAGCACCTTAATCATGCACCAAGTCAAGCACCTCAAGCATGGAGCCAGTCAAGCACCTCAAGCATCTTAATCAAGCACCTCAAGAATGACAAGCACCTCAAGCAGGACAAGCACCTCAAGCAGGACAAGCACCTCAAGCACGACAAGCACCTCAAGCTTGGGCCGGGTTCCCACCTCAAGCTCAGCCCTAGCTTACCTAAGGTCATGCAAAGGACTTTTACACACATTATTGGAGGTCTTCAATGAAGCTAACCCTAAGGTCTTATGCTCCATTGGTTAGCCTTGCTCTTGATAGACCATCTCCCATTTGGGCCCCTTTACTATTCGCCCCGTGCTGAGATAGATCTATAAGCACATATCTATATCTTAACACTTGTTCCCATTTATTCTCCCACATTAAGTGATCAATTTAATATGAGAAAATCATTTGGGTTGGTTAGATATTAGATTTTATGACATAGCATATCCTCAATTACAATATCAACTTTAATAAGTGCAGAGAACCAATGGGTTGGACAAAGGATAAACAAAGGTTCATGGGTCCTCATGCAACCAAGAAGACCCAAGAAGTCTAGTGGTATCAATGTTTACCGCTCAGGATGGAAGGCCAGAGTGTTGGATTTCAAAGTTGAAATCGGCAAAAGATCTGTAAAGGAAGTTCTTGTTCAGCATGTGTTTACCCATCCAGAGTGATAGCAAACGGTGGAAATGTATTAGATATACATCAACCACGTTGCAATTGTAAGTACTCTTGACATCTGAACTTCGTTTGATTTGTCATTTCACTTACTAATACTCTCATTATAACTTTTCTTATATATTTTGCAACGTTTATCCCTCTTCTTATGAGCAATGTCTCCATTCTTCACAGCTCAACTACATTAGATTTTTCATTTTTACTTATTGATACTCTTAGTTTAACTCTTCTTATATATATTGCAGATGTTTATCCCTCTTCTTATGAGCAATGGGAGCCTGTGGAGTGCACAATAGGCCTCTTCCTTGTTGTTCATGCCCACATTGGTTCTCTACAGTATTCAGGGAGGAGCAGCAAAAGCCTGGCTGATGAAGGAATATTTTTTTATGACCACCTCTACCAACTCAGCTCAGGGAATAAGAATGGCATGTTGGTGAAACTGCCTCTACCAACCGATTGGAACACTGTGGACTGGCCAGTTCCCGAGGAAACAATGGTGGAGGCAATGCGAAGTAAGCTCTACAAGGATATACATAGGTCTCTACGTAGCTCTATTCCCACCAAACTGGTTAGAATTGCAAACTTTTGTCCTGCTACACTCTTCATAGAGTTGTTTCATAGCTACAATATCCGTGTTACGAAAACTATGTTCATGTGCAGGTCATTTCAGCAGTCATCCTGTGACAAACTTCTTGACAGAGGATGGTATGTAAAGGAAGAGATTGGCTTACGGTACGAGGTCGCGCTTGATACTCTAGTTGACAAGTACATGATTGCAAGCCAATCACTGTTACTCTCCTTTTGGTATATGCGATCACAAATGCTCAATGGTAAGTACATTCCTATGGACCAGGTTTCTGCAGGTTTGGAAGATAATCTTGCTGTGGATGTGGAAGTGATTGATAAAGAGCATGGCCTAATGTTGGTGGTCACAATAAAGGAGCTATGCAATCTTCTGCAGTTGCGGCATGACATAATTGAAGAGTCAATGGACAGGGACCTATCAGATTTTTCCTTTTTCCTAGCTGGCCGTAAGGTGATACGGCGAAGGGAAAAATATATTTTGTGCAAAGAGTTGGATGGTCGGGTTGAAATAGTGTCAATGTAACAGAGATTCTTGTGAACCCAAGTGTATACGAATGATTTTCAATACATGAAGTTTTTTGAGCTCATTTGTCAATTGTGCCCTGTGAATATAAGTGTGCTTGAAATACATTTCTTTAGCATGTCAAATCTCTCTCTCTCTCTCTCTCTCTCTCTCTCTCTCTCTCTCTCTCTCTCTCTCTCTCTCAATGTTAGACAAGACAAAGACATGATAGAAGAGTCATCTTAATTCATTAGAAAGTACAAACTCGTCCGTGAACAATGGACTGAGATACAATTTCTGTAAGTATGGAATCAGAATGTCTTCAAGGTAAAAATCAAAGGAATGCCCCTCGAAAGAAGGTGGTGCGATAGTTGTTCCCGGTGGATTTAGTTCTCCCTTTTCAGGAGTATCATCAATTAGTAGTGTATTAGTTGCATCAAAGGGTACACCGATTTGGCTAAATGGTTTCTACAAAAGAGGTAAATGTGGGTTTTTAGGGTGGTAGTGGCCCTCGACGGTAACACATTTTCTTTGATCATACAAAAAGGCAAAATCTGACGTGTGAGCGCCGCATACACCGCAAACTATTGTAACTAGTGTCGACAAGTTTTGCCTTTGCATTGAAGACCATATGGCAACTCTGAAGCGCGGAAGAAGAAACTGAATAAATTCCTTGGTTTCTGGACGAACCACGACTCAACAAGTTCCCATTCGAAACGTTTGCAAATCCTCAAAGGGTTCTGTGTCACCGAGAGGCACGCACATCAGCAGCAATCCATTGAGGTCCAAGATAATCAACCTCTGTAAAAGTTGACAAGTACATATAAGTAGTTAGAAGCTGAACATATTTTGCCATACTTGAATAGACATTACCGGAACAACCGTATCTATAGGTAGCAAGGGTCCATAGTGGGTCTCTGTAGTGTTGTTGTCTTTGTTGCTCTCCTCTGCTTTAGCTTCATCATTCACATCTTCATAGTCATCATTCACATCTTCATCAAGGGTCTCCCCCATGGATCTTTCTGCCTCATTCAAGGTTTCCTCCAAGGTCTTTTCCTCTGCCTCGGATGACCGGCTTGCATCATCCATCCTTGCCTCATCCATCCTTGCCTCACCCATATCAGTTTGCTCATCCCTAGGCCTGCTTTCCTCATCCATATCCTTTTGCTCATCCATTGGCCTGCTT